>NC_079154.1:109435610-109773110 GCF_947563725.1 Argiope bruennichi
GGTAGAGTGTTGCGCTTAGTTTTGCAGGTACTCAGTTCGAGGCTCGAAGCGGACAAATATTTTTATATATTTTTCTTCTTTTTTTTAAAATTTATTTTAGCCAGTTTTATCTATCATTCCTAGAAATACATTGAATAGTTCCAAATCATATACGTCAAAAATAGAATTTAATATCAAAATATTTCTATATTTATTCGAAACTTTACGAGTCTAGTTCACGCACATGCGCAGAATTCATTCGTATACTTAGCATTGTGCTTATAGACCAGATTGTGAACGTATTTAAAATTTTACTGTAGAATCGTAATGCGACTCTTAGACCCTTCAGAATCTCTCGGATTGCGAGACTTGGTGGCTAAATAGGTAGAGTGTTGCGCTTAGTTTTGCAGGTCCTCAGATCGAGGCTCGAAGCCGGCAAATATTTTTATATATTTTTCTTTTTTTAAAAAATTTATTTTAGCCATTTTTATCCATCATTACTAGAAATAAATTGAATAATTCCAAATCATATACGTCAAAAATAGAATTTAATATCAAAATATTTCTATATTTATTCGAAATTTTACGAGTCTAGTTCACGCACATGCGAAGAATTCATTCGTATTCTTAGCATTGTGCTTTTAGACCAGATTGTCACCGTATTTAAAATTTTACTGGCGAATCGTAATGAGACTCTTAGACCCTTCAGAAGCCCTCGGGTTTCGAGACTTGGTGGCTAAATTGGTAGAGTGTTGCGCTTAGTTTTGCAGATCTTCAGTTCGAGGCTCGAAGCGGACAAATATTTTTATATATTTTTCTTCTTTTTTTAAAAATTTATTTTAGCAAATTTTATCCATCATTCCTAGAAATAAATTGAATAATTCCAAATCATATACGTCAAAAATAGAATTTAATATCAAAATATTTCTATATTTATTCGAAATTTTACGAGTCTAGTTCACGCACATGCGAAGAATTCATTCGTATTCTTAGCATTGTGCTTTTAGACCAGATTGTAACCGTATTTAAAATTTTACTGGCGAATTGTAATGAGACTATTAGACTGTTCAGAAGCTCTCGGGTTACGAGACTTGGTGGCTAGATTGGTAGAGTGTTGCGCTTATTTTTGCATATCTTCAGTTCGAGGCTCGAAGCGGACAAATATTTTTATATATTTTTCTTCTTTTTTTTTAAATTTATTTTAGCCAGTTTTATCCATCATTCCTAGAAATAAATTGAATAGTTCCAAATCATATACGACAAAAATAGAATTTAATATCAAAATATTTCTATATTTATTCGAAAGTTTACGAGTCTAGTTCACGCACATGCGCAGAATTCATTCGTATTCTTAGCATTGTGCTTATAGACCAGATTGTCACCGTATTTAAAATTTTACCGTAGAATCGCAATGAGACTCTTAGACCCTTCAGAAGCTCTCGGATTACGAGACTTGGTGGCTAGATGTGTAGAGTGTTGCGCTTAGTTTTGCAGGTACTCAGTTCGAGGCTCGAAGCGGACAAATATTTTTATATATTTTTCTTTTTTTTTTAAATTTATTTTAGCTAGTTTTATCCATCATTCCTAGAAATAAATTGAATAATTCCAAATCATATACGTCAAAAATAGAATTTAATATCAAAATATTTCTATATTTATTCGAAATTTTACGCACATGCGCAGAATTCATTCTTATTCTTAGCATTGTGCTTTTAGACCAGATTGTCACCGTATTGAAAATTTTACTGGCGAATCGTAATGAGACTCTTAGACCCTTCAGAATCTCTCGGATTACGAGACTTGGTGGCTAGATCGGTAGAGTGCTGCGCTTAGTTTTGCAGGTCCTCAGATCGAGGCTCGAAGCCGGCAAATATTTTTATATATTTTTCTTTTTTTAAAAAATTTATTTTAGCCATTTTTATCCATCATTACTAGAAATAAATTGAATAATTCCAAATCATATACGTCAAAAATAGAATTTAATATCAAAATATTTCTATATTTATTCGAAATTTTACGAGTCTAGATGACGCACATGCGCAGAATTCATTCGAATACTTAGCATTGTGCTTATAGACCAGATTGTCAACGTATTTAAAATTTTACTGTAGAATCGTAATGAGACTCTTAGACCCTTCAGAATCTCTCGGATTACGAGACTTGGTGGCTAAATAGGTAGAGTGTTGCGCTTAGTTTTGCAGGTCCTCAGATCGAGGCTCGAAGCGGACAAATATTTTTATATATTTTTCTTTTTTTTTAAATTTATTTTAGCTAGTTTTATCCATCATTCCTAGAAATAAATTGAATAGTTCCAAATCATATACGTTAAAAATAGAATTTAATATCAAAATATTTCTATATTTATTCGAAATTTTACGAGTCTAGATCACGCACATGCGCAGAATTCATTCGAATACTTAGCATTGTGCTTATAGACCAGATTGTCAACGTATTTAAAATTTTACTGTAGAATCGTAATGAGACTCTTAGACCCTTCAGAATCTCTCGGATTACGAGACTTGGTGGCTAAATAGGTAGAGTGTTGCGCTTAGTTTTGCAGGTCCTCAGATCGAGGCTCGAACCGGACAAATATTTTTATATATCTTTCTTTTTTTTTAAATTTATTTTAGCCAGAATTATCCATCATTCCTAGAAATAAATTGAATACTTCCAAATCATATACGTCAAAAATAGAATTTAATATCAAAATATTTCTATATTTATTCGAAATTTTACGAGTCTAGATCACGCACATGCGCAGAATTCATTCGAATACTTAGCATTGTGCTTATAGACCAGATTGTCAACGTATTTAAAATTTTACTGTAGAATCGTAATGAGACTCTTAGACCCTTCAGAATCTCTCGGATTACGAGACTTGGTGGCTAAATAGGTAGAGTGTTGCGCTTAGTTTTGCAGGTCCTCAGATCGAGGCTCGAAGCGGACAAATATTTTTATATATTTTTCTTTTTTTTTAAATTTATTTTAGCTAGTTTTATCCATCATTCCTAGAAATAAATTGAATAGTTCCAAATCATATACGTTAAAAATAGAATTTAATATCAAAATATTTCTATATTTATTCGAAATTTTACGAGTCTAGATCACGCACATGCGCAGAATTCATTCGAATACTTAGCATTGTGCTTATAGACCAGATTGTCAACGTATTTAAAATTTTACTGTAGAATCGTAATGAGACTCTTAGACCCTTCAGAATCTCTCGGATTACGAGACTTGGTGGCTAAATAGGTAGAGTGTTGCGCTTAGTTTTGCAGGTCCTCAGATCGAGGCTCGAAGCGGACAAATATTTTTTATATATTTTTCTTCTTTTTTTTTAAATTTATTTTAGCCAGTTTTATCCATCATTCCTAGAAATAAATTGAATAGTTCCAAATCATATACGTTAAAAATAGAATTTAATATCAAAATATTTCTATATTTATTCGAAATTTTACGAGTCTAGATCACGCACATGCGCAGAATTCATTCGAATACTTAGCATTGTGCTTATAGACCAGATTGTCAACGTATTTAAAATTTTACTGTAGAATCGTAATGAGACTCTTAGACCCTTCAGAATCTCTCGGATTACGAGACTTGGTGGCTAGATCGGTAGAGTGCTGCGCTTAGTTTTGCAGGTCCTCAGATCGAGGCTCGAACCGGACAAATATTTTTATATATTTTTGTTTTTTTTTTTTAAATTTATTTTAGCCAGAATTATCCATCATTCCTAGAAATAAATTGAATACTTCCAAATCATATATGTCAAAAATAGAATTTAATATCAAAATATTTCTATATTTATTCGAAATTTTACGAGTCTAGATCACGCACATGCGCAGAATTCATTCGAATACTTAGCATTGTGCTTATAGACCAGATTGTCAACGTATTTAAAATTTTACTGTAGAATCGTAATGAGACTCTTAGACCCTTCAGAATCTCTCGGATTACGAGACTTGGTGGCTAAATAGGTAGAGTGTTGCGCTTAGTTTTGCAGGTCCTCAGATCGAGGCTCGAAGCGGACAAATATTTTTTATATATTTTTCTTCTTTTTTTTAAATTTATTTTAGCCAGTTTTATCCATCATTCCTAGAAATAAATTGAATAGTTCCAAATCATATACGTTAAAAATAGAATTTAATATCAAAATATTTCTATATTTATTCGAAATTTTACGAGTCTAGATCACGCACATGCGCAGAATTCATTCGAATACTTAGCATTGTGCTTATAGACCAGATTGTCACCGTATTTAAAATTTTACTGGCGAATCGTAATGAGACTCTTAGACCCTTCAGAATCTCTCGGATTACGAGACTTGGTGGCTAGATCGGTAGAGTGCTGCGCTTAGTTTTGCAGGTCCTCAGATCGAGGCTCGAACCGGACAAATATTTTTATATATTTTTGTTTTTTTTTTAAATTTATTTTAGCCAGAATTATCCATCATTCCTAGAAATAAATTGAATACTTCCAAATCATATATGTCAAAAATAGAATTTAATATCAAAATATTTCTATATTTATTCGAAATTTTACGAGTCTAGATCACGCACATGCGCAGAATTCATTCGAATACTTAGCATTGTGCTTATAGACCAGATTGTCAACGTATTTAAAATTTTACTGTAGAATCGTAATGAGACTCTTAGACCCTTCAGAATCTCTCGGATTACGAGACTTGATGGCTAAATAGGTAGAGTGTTGCAGGTCCTCAGATCGAGGCTCGAACCGGACAAATATTTTTATATATTTTTGTTTTTTTTTTTAAATTTATTTTAGCCAGAATTATCCATTATTCCTAGAAATAAATTGAATACTTCCAAATCATATACGTCAAAAATAGAATTTAATATCAAAATATTTCTATATTTATTCGAAATTTTACGAGTCTAGATCACGCACATGCGCAGAATTCATTCGAATACTTAGCATTGTGCTTATAGACCAGATTGTCAACGTATTTAAAATTTTACTGTAGAATCGTAATGAGACTCTTAGACCCTTCAGAATCTCTCGGATTACGAGACTTGGTGGCTAAATAGGTAGAGTGTTGCGCTTAGTTTTGCAGGTACTCAGTTCGAGGCTCGAAGCGGACAAATATTTTTATATATTTTTCTTTTTTTTTTAAATTTATTTTAGCTAGTTTTATCCATCATTCCTAGAAATAAATTGAATAATTCCAAATCATATACGTCAAAAATAGAATTTAATATCAAAATATTTCTATATTTATTCGAAATTTTACGCACATGCGCAGAATTCATTCTTATTCTTAGCATTGTGCTTTTAGACCAGATTGTCACCGTATTTAAAATTTTACTGTAGAATCATAATGAGACTCTCAGACCATTCAGAATCTCTCGGATTACGAGACTTGGTGGCTAGATCGGTAGAGTGCTGCGCTTAGTTTTGCAGGTCCTCAGATCGAGGCTCGAACCGGACAAATATTTTTATATATTTTTTTTTTTTTTAAAATTTATTTTAGCCAGAATTATCCATCATTCTTAGAAATAAATTGAATACTTCCAAATCATATACGTCAAAAATAGAATTTAATATCAAAATATTTCTATATTTATTCGAAATTTTACGAGTCTAGATCACGCACATGCGCAGAATTCTTTCGAATACTTAGCATTGTGCTTATAGACCAGATTGTCAACGTATTTAAAATTTTACTGTAGAATCGTAATGAGACTCTTAGACCCTTCAGAATCTCTCGGATTACGAGACTTGGTGGCTAAATAGGTAGAGTGTTGCGCTTAGTTTTGCAGGTCCTCAGATCGAGGCTCGAAGCGGACAAATATTTTTATATATTTTTCTTCTTTTTTTTTAAATTTATTTTAGCCAGTTTTATCCATCATTCCTAGAAATAAATTGAATAGTTCCAAATCATATACGTTAAAAATAGAATTTAATATCAAAATATTTCTATATTTATTCGAAATTTTACGAGTCTAGATCACGCACATGCGCAGAATTCATTCGAATACTTAGCATTGTGCTTATAGACCAGATTGTCAACGTATTTAAAATTTTACTGTAGAATCGTAATGAGACTCTTAGACCCTTCAGAATCTCTCGGATTACGAGACTTGGTGGCTAAATAGGTAGAGTGTTCCGCTTAGTTTTGCAGGTCCTCAGATCGAGGCTCGAACCGGACAAATATTTTTATATATTTTTGTTTTTTTTTTTAAATTTATTTTAGCCAGAATTATCCATCATTCCTAGAAATAAATTGAATACTTCCAAATCATATACGTCAAAAATAGAATTTAATATCAAAATATTTCTATATTTATTCGAAATTTTACGAGTCTAGATCACGCACATGCGCAGAATTCATTCGAATACTTAGCATTGTGCTTATAGACCAGATTGTCAACGTATTTAAAATTTTACTGTAGAATCGTAATGAGACTCTTAGACCCTTCAGAATCTCTCGGATTACGAGACTTGGTGGCTAACTAGGTAGAGTGTTGCGCTTAGTTTTGCAGGTCCTCAGATCGAGGCTCGAAGCGGACAAATATTTTTATATATTTTTCTTCTTTTTTTTAAAATTTATTTTAGCCAGTTTTATCCATCATTCCTAGAAATAAATTGAATAGTTCCAAATCATATACGTTAAAAATAGAATTTAATATCAAAATATTTCTATATTTATTCGAAATTTTACGAGTCTAGATCACGCACATGCGCAGAATTCATTCGAATACTTAGCATTGTGCTTATAGACCAGATTGTCAACGTATTTAAAATTTTACTGTAGAATCGTAATGAGACTCTTAGACCCTTCAGAATCTCTCGGATTACGAGACTTGGTGGCTAAATAGGTAGAGTGTTGCGCTTAGTTTTGCAGGTCCTCAGATCGAGGCTCGAAGCGGACAAATATTTTTATATATTTTTCTTCTTTTTTTAAAATTTATTTTAGCCAGAATTATCCATCATTCCTAGAAATAAATTGAATACTTCCAAATCATATACGTCAAAAATAGAATTTAATATCAAAATATTTCTATATTTATTCGAAATTTTACGAGTCTAGATCACGCACATGCGCAGAATTCATTCGAATACTTAGCATTGTGCTTATAGACCAGATTGTCAACGTATTTAAAATTTTACTGTAGAATCGTAATGAGACTCATAGACCCTTCAGAATCTCTCGGATTACGAGACTTGGTGGCTAAATAGGTAGAGTGTTGCGCTTAGTTTTGCAGGTCCTCAGATCGAGGCTCGAAGCAGACAAATATTTTTATATATTTTTCTTCTTTTTTTTAAAATTTATTTTAGCCAGTTTTATCCATCATTCCTAGAAATAAATTGAATAGTTCCAAATCATATACGTTAAAAATAGAATTTAATATCAAAATATTTCTATATTTATTCGAAATTTTACGAGTCTAGATCACGCACATGCGCAGAATTCATTCGAATACTTAGCATTGTGCTTATAGACCAGATTGTCAACGTATTTAAAATTTTACTGTAGAATCGTAATGAGACTCTTAGACCCTTCAGAATCTCTCGGATTACGAGACTTAGTGGCTAAATAGGTAGAGTGTTGCGCTTAGTTTTGCAGGTCCTCAGATCGAGGCTCGAACCGGACAAATATTTTTATATATTTTTTTTTTTAAATTTATTTTAGCCAGAATTATCCATCATTCCTAGAAATAAATTGAATACTTCCAAATCATATACGTCAAAAATAGAATTTAATATCAAAATATTTCTATATTTATTCGAAATTTTACGAGTCTAGATCACGCACATGCGCAGAATTCATTCGAATACTTAGCATTGTGCTTATAGACCAGATTGTCAACGTATTTAAAATTTTACTGTAGAATCGTAATGAGACTCTTAGACCCTTCAGAATCTCTCGGATTACGAGACTTGGTGGCTAAATAGGTAGAGTGTTGCGCTTAGTTTTGCAGGTCCTCAGATCGAGGCTCGAAGCGGACAAATATTTTTATATATTTTTCTTCTTTTTTTTTAAATTTATTTTAGCCAGTTTTATCCATCATTCCTAGAAATAAATTGAATAGTTCCAAATCATATACGTTAAAAATAGAATTTAATATCAAAATATTTCTATATTTATTCGAAATTTTACGAGTCTAGATCACGCACATGCGCAGAATTCATTCGAATACTTAGCATTGTGCTTATAGACCAGATTGTCAACGTATTTAAAATTTTACTGTAGAATCGTAATGAGACTCTTAGACCCTTCAGAATCTCTCGGATTACGAGACTTGGTGGCTAAATAGGTAGAGTGTTGCGCTTAGTTTTGCAGGTCCTCAGATCGAGGCTCGAACCGGACAAATATTTTTATATATTTTTGTTTTTTTTTTTTAAATTTATTTTAGCCAGAATTATCCATCATTCCTAGAAATAAATTGAATACTTCCAAATCATATACGTCAAAAATAGAATTTAATATCAAAATATTTCTATATTTATTCGAAATTTTACGATTCTAGATCACGCACATGCGCAGAATTCATTCGAATACTTAGCATTGAGCTTATAGACCAGATTGTCAACGTATTTAAAATTTTACTGTAGAATCGTAATGAGACTCTTAGACCCTTCAGAATCTCTCGGATTACGAGACTTGGTGGCTAAATAGGTAGAGTGTTGCGCTTAGTTTTGCAGGTCCTCAGATCGAGGCTCGAAGCGGACAAATATTTTTATATATTTTTCTTCTTTTTTTTAAAATTTATTTTAGCCAGTTTTATCCATCATTCCTAGAAATAAATTGAATAGTTCCAAATCATATACGTTAAAAATAGAATTTAATATCAAAATATTTCTATATTTATTCGAAATTTTACGAGTCTAGATCACGCACATGCGCAGAATTCATTCGAAAACTTAGCATTGTGCTTATAGACTAGATTGTCAACGTATTTAAAATTTTACTGTAGAATCGTAATGAGACTCTTAGACCCTTCAGAATCTCTCGGATTACGAGACTTGGTGGCTAAATAGGTAGAGTGTTGCGCTTAGTTTTGCAGGTCCTCAGATCGAGGCTCGAACCGGACAAATATTTTTATATATTTTTGTTTTTTTTTTTAAATTTATTTTAGCCAGAATTATCCATCATTCCTAGAAATAAATTGAATACTTCCAAATCATATACGTCAAAAATAGAATTTAATATCAAAATATTTCTATATTTGTTCGAAATTTTACGAGTCTAGATCACGCACATGCGCAGAATTCATTCGAATACTTAGCATTGTGCTTATAGACCAGATTGTCAACGTATTTAAAATTTTACTGTAGAATCGTAATGAGACTCTTAGACCCTTCAGAATCTCTCGGATTACGAGACTTGGTGGCTAAATAGGTAGAGTGTTGCGCTTAGTTTTGCAGGTACTCAGTTCGAGGCTCGAAGCGGACAAATATTTTTATATATTTTTCTTCTTTTTTTTAAAATTTATTTTAGCCAGTTTTATCTATCATTCCTAGAAATACATTGAATAGTTCCAAATCATATACGTCAAAAATAGAATTTAATATCAAAATATTTCTATATTTATTCGAAACTTTACGAGTCTAGTTCACGCACATGCGCAGAATTCATTCGTATGCTTAGCATTGTGCTTATAGACCAGATTGTGAACGTATTTAAAATTTTACTGTAGAATCGTAATGCGACTCTTAGACCCTTCAGAATCTCTCGGATTGCGAGACTTGGTGGCTAAATAGGTATAGTGTTGCGCTTAGTTTTGCAGGTCCTCAGATCGAGGCTCGAAGCCGGCAAATATTTTTATATATTTTTCTTTTTTTTAAAAATTTATTTTAGCCATTTTTATCCATCATTACTAGAAATAAATTGAATAATTCCAAATCATATACGTCAAAAATAGAATTTAATATCAAAATATTTCTATATTTGTTCGAAATTTTACGAGTCTAGATCACGCACATGCGCAGAATTCATTCGAATACTTAGCATTGTGCTTATAGACCAGATTGTCAACGTATTTAAAATTTTACTGTAGAATCGTAATGAGACTCTTAGACCCTTCAGAATCTCTCGGATTACGAGACTTGGTGGCTAAATAGGTAGAGTGTTGCGCTTAGTTTTGCAGGTACTCAGTTCGAGGCTCGAAGCGGACAAATATTTTTATATATTTTTCTTCTTTTTTTTAAAATTTATTTTAGCCAGTTTTATCTATCATTCCTAGAAATACATTGAATAGTTCCAAATCATATACGTCAAAAATAGAATTTAATATCAAAATATTTCTATATTTATTCGAAACTTTACGAGTCTAGTTCACGCACATGCGCAGAATTCATTCGTATGCTTAGCATTGTGCTTATAGACCAGATTGTGAACGTATTTAAAATTTTACTGTAGAATCGTAATGCGACTCTTAGACCCTTCAGAATCTCTCGGATTGCGAGACTTGGTGGCTAAATAGGTATAGTGTTGCGCTTAGTTTTGCAGGTCCTCAGATCGAGGCTCGAAGCGGACAAATATTTTTATATATTTTTCTTCTTTTTTTAAAAATTTATTTTAGCAAATTTTATCCATCATTCCTAGAAATAAATTGAATAATTCCAAATCATATACGTCAAAAATAGAATTTAATATCAAAATATTTCTATATTTATTCGAAATTTTACGAGTCTAGTTCACGCACATGCGAAGAATTCATTCGTATTCTTAGCATTGTGCTTTTAGACCAGATTGTAGCCGTATTTAAAATTTTACTGGCGAATTGTAATGAGACTATTAGACTGTTCAGAAGCTCTCGGGTTACGAGACTTGGTGGCTAGATTGGTAGAGTGTTGCGCTTATTTTTGCATATCTTCAGTTCGAGGCTCGAAGCGGACAAATATTTTTATATATTTTTCTTCTTTTTTTTTAAATTTATTTTAGCCAGTTTTATCCATCATTCCTAGAAATAAATTGAATAGTTCCAAATCATATACGACAAAAATAGAATTTAATATCAAAATATTTCTATATTTATTCGAAAGTTTACGAGTCTAGTTCACGCACATGCGCAGAATTCATTCGTATTCTTAGCATTGTGCTTATAGACCAGATTGTCACCGTATTTAAAATTTTACCGTAGAATCGCAATGAGACTCTTAGACCCTTCAGAAGCTCTCGGATTACGAGACTTGGTGGCTAGATGTGTAGAGTGTTGCGCTTAGTTTTGCAGGTCCTCAGTTCGAGGCTCGAAGCGGACAAATATTTTTATATATTTTTCTTTTTTTTAAATTTATTTTAGCCAGTTTTATCCATCATTCCTAGAAATAAATTGAATAATTCCGAATCATATACGTCAAAAATAGAATTTAATATCAAAATATTTCTATATTTATTCGAAATTTTACGAGTCTAGTTCACGCACATGCGCAGAATTCATTCGTATTCTTAGCATTGTGCTTATAGACAAGATTGTCACCGTATTTAAAATTTTACTGTAGAATCGTAATGAGACTCTTAGACCCTTCAGAATCTCTCGGATTACGAGACTTGGTGGCTAGATCGGTAGAGTGGTGCGCTTAGTTTTGCAGGTCCTCAGTTCGAGGCTCGAAGCGGACAAATATTTTTATATATTTTTGCTTTTTTTAAAATTTATTTTAGCCAGTTTTATCCATCATTCCTAGAAATAAATTGAATAATTCCAAATCATATACGTCAAAAATAGAATTCAATATCAAAATATTTCTATATTTATTCGAAATTTTACGAGTCTAGTTCACGCACATGCGCAGACTTCATTCGTATTCTTAGCATTGTGCTTTTAGACCAGATTGTCACCGTATTTAAAATTTTACTGTAGAATCGTAATGAGACTATTAGACCCTTCAGAACCCCTCGGGTTACGAGACTTGGTGGCTAAATTGGTAGAGTGTTGCGCTTAGTTTTGCAGGTTTTCAGTTCGAGGTTCGAAGCGGACAAATATTTTTATATATTTTTCTTCTTTTTTTTAAAATTTATTTTAGGCAGTTTTATCCATCATTCCTAGAAATAAATTGAATAGTTCCAAATCATATACGTCAAAAATAGAATATAATATCAAAATATTTCTCTATTTATTCGAAATTTTACAAGTCTAGTTCACGCACATGCGCAGAATTCATTCGTATTCTTAGCATTGTGCTTATAGACCAGATTGTCACCGTATTTAAAATTTTACTGGCGAATCGTAATGAGACTCCTAGACCCTTCAGAAGCTCTCGGGTTGCGAGACTTGGTGGCTAGATTGGTAGAGTGTTGCTCTTAATTTTGCAGGTCTTCAGTTCGAGACTTGAAGCGGACAAATATTTTTATATATTTTTCTTCTTTTTTTTAAATTTATTTTAGCCAGTTTTATCCATCATTACTAGAAATAAATTGAATAATTCCAAATCATATACGTCAAAAATAGAATTTAATATCAAAATATTTCTATATTTATTCGAAATTTTACGAGTCTAGATCACGCACATGCGCAGAATTCATTCGAATACTTAGCATTGTGCTTATAGACCAGATTGTCAACGTATTTAAAATTTTACTGTAGAATCGTAATGAGACTCTTAGACCCTTCAGAATCTCTCGGATTACGAGACTTGGTGGCTAAATAGGTAGAGTGTTGCGCTTAGTTTTGCAGGTCCTCAGATCGAGGCTCGAAGCGGACAAATATTTTTATATATTTTTCTTCTTTTTTTTAAAATTTATTTTAGCCAGTTTTATCCATCATTCCTAGAAATAAATTGAATAGTTCCAAATCATATACGTTAAAAATAGAATTTAATATCAAAATATTTCTATATTTATTCGAAATTTTACGAGTCTAGATCACGCACATGCGCAGAATTCATTCGAATAATTAGCATTGTGCTTATAGACCAGATTGTCAACGTATTTAAAATTTTACTGTAGAATCGTAATGAGACTCTTAGACCCTTCAGAATCTCTCGGATTACGAGACTTGGTGGCTAAATAGGTAGAGTGTTGCGCTTAGTTTTGCAGGTCCTCAGATCGAGGCTCGAACCGGACAAATATTTTTATATATTTTTGTTTTTTTTTTAAATTTATTTTAGCCAGAATTATCCATCATTCCTAGAAATAAATTGAATACTTCCAAATCATATACGTCAAAAATAGAATTTAATATCAAAATATTTCTATATTTGTTCGAAATTTTACGAGTCTAGATCACGCACATGCGCAGAATTCATTCGAATACTTAGCATTGTGCTTATAGACCAGATTGTCAACGTATTTAAAATTTTACTGTAGAATCGTAATGAGACTCTTAGACCCTTCAGAATCTCTCGGATTACGAGACTTGGTGGCTAAATAGGTAGAGTGTTGCGCTTAGTTTTGCAGGTACTCAGTTCGAGGCTCGAAGCGGACAAATATTTTTATATATTTTTCTTCTTTTTTTTAAAATTTATTTTAGCCAGTTTTATCTATCATTCCTAGAAATACATTGAATAGTTCCAAATCATATACGTCAAAAATAGAATTTAATATCAAAATATTTCTATATTTATTCGAAACTTTACGAGTCTAGTTCACGCACATGCGCAGAATTCATTCGTATACTTAGCATTGTGCTTATAGACCAGATTGTGAACGTATTTAAAATTTTACTGTAGAATCGTAATGCGACTCTTAGACCCTTCAGAATCTCTCGGATTACGAGACTTGGTGGCTAAATAGGTAGAGTGTTGCGCTTAGTTTTGCAGGTCCTCACATCGAGGCTCGAAGCCGGCAAATATTTTTATATATTTTTCTTTTTTTTAAAAATTTATTTTAGCCATTTTTATCCTTCATTACTAGAAATAAATTGAATAATTCCAAATCATATACGTCAAAAATAGAATTTAATATCAAAATATTTCTATATTTATTCGAAATTTTACGAGTCTAGTTCACGCACATGCGAAGAATTCATTCGTATTCTTAGCATTGTGCTTTTAGACCAGATTGTCACCGTATTTAAAATTTTACTGGCGAATCGTAATGAGACTCTTAGACCCTTCAGAAGCCCTCGGGTTACGAGACTTGGTGGCTAAATTGGTAGAGTGTTGCGCTTAGTTTTGCAGATCTTCAGTTCGAGGCTCGAAGCGGACAAATATTTTTATATATTTTTCTTCTTTTTTTTAAAATTTATTTTAGCAAATTTTATCCATCATTCCTAGAAATAAATTGAATAATTCCAAATCATATACGTCAAAAATAGAATTTAATATCAAAATATTTCTATATTTATTCGAAATTTTACGAGTCTAGTTCACGCACATGCGAAGAATTCATTCGTATTCTTAGCATTGTGCTTTTAGACCAGATTGTCTCCGTATTTAAAATTTTACTGGCGAATCGTAATGAGACTCTTAGACCCTTCAGAAGCGCTCGGATTGCGATACTTGGTGGCTAAATTGGTAGAGTGTTGCGCTTAGTTTTGCAGGTCTTCAGTTCGAGGCTCGAAGCGGACAAATATTTTTATATATTTTTCTTCTTTTTTTTTAAATTTATTTTAGCCAGTTTTATCCATCATTCCTAGAAATAAATTGAATAGTTCTAAATCATATACGTCAAAAATAGAATTTAATATCAAAATATTTCTATATTTAATCGAAATTTTACGAGTCTAGTTCAAGCACATGCGAAGAATTCATTCGTATTCTTAACATTGTGCTTATAGACCAGATTGTAACCGTATTTAAAATTTTACTGTAGAATCGTAATGAGACTCTTAGACCCTTCAGAATCTCTCGGATTACGAGACTTGGTGGCTAGATCGGTAGAGTGCTGCGCTTAGTTTTGCAGGTCCTCAGATCGAGGCTCGAACCGGACAAATATTTTTATATATTTTTGTTTTTTTTTTAAATTTATTTTAGCCAGAATTATCCATCATTCCTAGAAATAAATTGAATACTTCCAAATCATATACGTCAAAAATAGAATTTAATATCAAAATATTTCTATATTTATTCGAAATTTTACGCACATGCGCAGAATTCATTCTTATTCTTAGCATTGTGCTTTTAGACCAGATTGTCATCGTATTTAAAATTTTACTGGCGAATCGTAATGAGACTATTAGACTGTTCAGAAGCTCTCGGGTTACGAGACTTGGTGGCTAGATTGGTAGAGTGTTGCGCTTATTTTTGCATATCTTCAGTTCGAGGCTCGAAGCGGACAAATATTTTTATATATTTTTCTTTTTTTTAAATTTATTTTAGCCAGTTTTATCCATCATTCCTAGAAATAAATTGAATAATTCCGAATCATATACGTCAAAAATAGAATTTAATATCAAAATATTTCTATATTTATTCGAAATTTTACGAGTCTAGTTCACGCACATGCGCAGAATTCATTCGTATTCTTAGCATTGTGCTTATAGACAAGATTGTCACCGTATTTAAAATTTTACTGTAGAATCGTAATGAGACTCTTAGACCCTTCAGAATCTCTCGGATTACGAGACTTGGTGGCTAGATCGGTAGAGTGGTGCGCTTAGTTTTGCAGGTCCTCAGTTCGAGGCTCGAAGCGGACAAATATTTTTATATATTTTTGCTTTTTTTAAAATTTATTTTAGGCAGTTTTATCCATCATTCCTAGAAATAAATTGAATAGTTCCAAATCATATACGTCAAAAATAGAATTTAATATCAAAATATTTCTCTATTTATTCGAAATTTTACAAGTCTAGTTCACGCACATGCTCAGAATTCATTCGTATTCTTAGCATTGTGCTTATAGACCAGATTGTCACCGTATTTAAAATTTTACTGGCGAATCGTAATGAGACTCCTAGACCCTTCAGAAGCTCTCGGGTTGCGAGACTTGGTGGCTAGATTGGTAGAGTGTTGCTCTTAATTTTGCAGGTCTTCAGTTCGAGACTTGAAGCGGACAAATATTTTTATATATTTTTCTTCTTTTTTTAAATTTATTTTAGCCAGTTTTATCCATCATTACTAGAAATAAATTGAATAATTCCAAATCATATACGTCAAAAATAGAATTTAATATCAAAATATTTCTATATTTATTCGAAATTTTACGAGTCTAGATCACGCACATGCGCAGAATTCATTCGAATACTTAGCATTGTGCTTATAGACCAGATTGTCAACGTATTTAAAATTTTACTGTAGAATCGTAATGAGACTCTTAAACCCTTCAGAATCTCTCGGATTACGAGACTTGGTGGCTAAATAGGTAGAGTGTTGCGCTTAGTTTTGCAGGTCCTCAGATCGAGGCTCGAAGCGGACAAATATTTTTATATATTTTTCTTCTTTTTTTTAAAATTTATTTTAGCCAGTTTTATCCATCATTCCTAGAAATAAATTGAATAGTTCCAAATCATATACGTTAAAAATAGAATTTAATATCAAAATATTTCTATATTTATTCGAAATTTTACGAGTCTAGATCACGCACATGCGCAGAATTCATTCGAATACTTAGCATTGTGCTTATAGACCAGATTGTCAACGTATTTAAAATTTTACTGTAGAATAGTAACGAGACTCTTAGACCCTTCAGAATCTCTCGGATTACGAGACTTAGTGGCTAAATAGGTAGAGTGTTGCGCTTAGTTTTGCAGGTCCTCAGATCGAGGCTCGAACCGGACAAATATTTTTATATATTTTTGTTTGTTTTTTTTAAATTTATTTTAGCCAGAATTATCCATCATTCCTAGAAATAAATTGAATACTTCCAAATCATATACGTCAAAAATAGAATTTAATATCAAAATTTTTCTATATTTATTCGAACTTTTACGAGTCTAGATCACGCACATGCGCAGAATTCATTCGAATACTTAGCATTGTGCTTATAGACCAGATTGTCAACGTATTTAAAATTTTACTGTAGAATCGTAATGAGACTCTTAGACCCTTCAGAAGCGCTCGGATTGCGATACTTGGTGGCTAAATTGGTAGAGTGTTGCGCTTAGTTTTGCAGGTTTTCAGTTCGAGGTTCGAAGCGGACAAATATTTTTATATATTTTTCTTCTTTTTTTTAAAATTTATTTTAGGCAGTTTTATCCATCATTCCTAGAAATAAATTGAATATTTCCAAATCATATACGTCAAAAATAGAATTTAATATCAAAATATTTCTCTATTTATTCGAAATTTTACAAGTCTAGTTCACGCACATGCGCAGAATTCATTCGTATTCTTAGCATTGTGCTTATAGACCAGATTGTCACCGTATTTAAAATTTTACTGGCGAATCGTAACGAGACTCCTAGACCCTTCAGAAGCTCTCGGGTTGCGAGACTTGGTGGCTAGATTGGTAGAGTGTTGCGCTTAGTTTTGCAGGTCCTCAGATCGAGGCTCGAACCGGACAAATATTTTTATATATTTTTGTTTTTTTTTAAAATTTATTTTAGCCAGTTTTATCCATCATTACTAGAAATAAATTGAATAATTCCAAATCATATACGTCAAAAATAGAATTTAATATCAAAATATTTCTATATTTATTCGAAATTTTACGAGTCTAGATCACGCACATGCGCAGAATTCATTCGAATACTTAGCATTGTGCTTATAGACCAGATTGTCAACGTATTTAAAATTTTACTGTAGAATCGTAATGAGACTCTTAGACCCTTCAGAATCTCTCGGATTACGAGACTTGGTGGCTAAATAGGTAGAGTGTTGCGCTTAGTTTTGCAGGTCCTCAGATCGAGGCTCGAAGCGGACAAATATTTTTATATATTTTTCTTCTTTTTTTTAAAATTTATTTTAGCCAGTTTTATCCATCATTCCTAGAAATAAATTGAATAGTTCCAAATCATATACGTTAAAAATAGAATTTAATATCAAAATATTTCTATATTTATTCGAAATTTTACGAGTCTAGATCACGCACATGCGCAGAATTCATTCGAATACTTAGCATTGTGCTTATAGACCAGATTGTCAACGTATTTAAAATTTTACTGTAGAATCGTAACGAGACTCTTAGACCCTTCAGAATCTCTCGGATTACGAGACTTAGTGGCTAAATAGGTAGAGTGTTGCGCTTAGTTTTGCAGGTCCTCAGATCGAGGCTCGAAGCGGACAAATATTTTTATATATTTTTCTTCTTTTTTTTAAAATTTATTTTAGCCAGTTTTATCCATCATTCCTAGAAATAAATTGAATAGTTCCAAATCATATACGTTAAAAATAGAATTTAATATCAAAATATTTCTATATTTATTCGAAATTTTACGAGTCTAGATCACGCACATGCGCAGAATTCATTCGAATACTTAGCATTGTGCTTATAGACCAGATTGTCAACGTATTTAAAATTTTACTGTAGAATAGTAACGAGACTCTTAGACCCTTCAGAATCTCTCGGATTACGAGACTTAGTGGCTAAATAGGTAGAGTGTTGCGCTTAGTTTTGCAGGTCCTCAGATCGAGGCTCGAACCGGACAAATATTTTTATATATTTTTGTTTGTTTTTTTTAAATTTATTTTAGCCAGAATTATCCATCATTCCTAGAAATAAATTGAATACTTCCAAATCATATACGTCAAAAATAGAATTTAATATCAAAATTTTTCTATATTTATTCGAACTTTTACGAGTCTAGATCACGCACATGCGCAGAATTCATTCGAATACTTAGCATTGTGCTTATAGACCAGATTGTCAACGTATTTAAAATTTTACTGTAGAATCGTAATGAGACTCTTAGACCCTTCAGAAGCGCTCGGATTGCGATACTTGGTGGCTAAATTGGTAGAGTGTTGCGCTTAGTTTTGCAGGTTTTGAGTTCGAGGTTCGAAGCGGACAAATATTTTTATATATTTTTCTTCTTTTTTTTAAAATTTATTTTAGGCAGTTTTATCCATCATTCCTAGAAATAAATTGAATATTTCCAAATCATATACGTCAAAAATAGAATTTAATATCAAAATATTTCTCTATTTATTCGAAATTTTACAAGTCTAGTTCACGCACATGCGCAGAATTCATTCGTATTCTTAGCATTGTGCTTATAGACCAGATTGTCACCGTATTTAAAATTTTACTGGCGAATCGTAACGAGACTCCTAGACCCTTCAGAAGCTCTCGGGTTGCGAGACTTGGTGGCTAGATTGGTAGAGTGTTGCGCTTAGTTTTGCAGGTCCTCAGATCGAGGCTCGAACCGGACAAATATTTTTATATATTTTTGTTTTTTTTAAAATTTATTTTAGCCAGTTTTATCCATCATTACTAGAAATAAATTGAATAATTCCAAATCATATACGTCAAAAATAGAATTTAATATCAAAATATTTCTATATTTATTCGAAATTTTACGAGTCTAGATCACGCACATGCGCAGAATTCATTCGAATACTTAGCATTGTGCTTATAGACCAGATTGTCAACGTATTTAAAATTTTACTGTAGAATCGTAATGAGACTCTTAGACCCTTCAGAATCTCTCGGATTACGAGACTTGGTGGCTAAATAGGTAGAGTGTTGCGCTTAGTTTTGCAGGTCCTCAGATCGAGGCTCGAAGCGGACAAATATTTTTATATATTTTTCTTCTTTTTTTTAAAATTTATTTTAGCCAGTTTTATCCATCATTCCTAGAAATAAATTGAATAGTTCCAAATCATATACGTTAAAAATAGAATTTAATATCAAAATATTTCTATATTTATTCGAAATTTTACGAGTCTAGATCACGCACATGCGCAGAATTCATTCGAATACTTAGCATTGTGCTTATAGACCAGATTGTCAACGTATTTAAAATTTTACTGTAGAATCGTAACGAGACTCTTAGACCCTTCAGAATCTCTCGGATTACGAGACTTAGTGGCTAAATAGGTAGAGTGTTGCGCTTCGTTTTGCAGGTCCTCAGATCGAGGCTCGAACCGGACAAATATTTTTATATATTTTTGTTTTTTTTTTTAATTTATTTTAGCCAGAATTATCCATCATTCCTAGAAATAAATTGAATAATTCCAAATCATATACGTCAAAAATAGAATTTAATATCAAAATATTTCTATATTTATTCGAAATTTTACGAGTCTAGTTCACGCACATGCGCAGAATTCATTCGTATTCTTAGCATTGTGCTTTTAGACCAGATTGTCACCGTATTTAAAATTTTACTGTAGAATCGTAATGAGACTCTTAGACCCTTCAGAATCTCTCGGATTACGAGACTTGGTGGCTAGATCGGTAGAGTGGTGCGCTTAGTTTTGCAGGTCCTCAGATCGAGGCTCGAAGCGGACAAATATTTTTATATATTTTTGTTTTTTTTTAAATTTATTTTAGCCAGTTTTATCCATCATTCCTAGAAATAAATTGAATAATTCCAAATCATATACGTCAAAAATAGAATTTAATATCAAAATATTTCTATATTTATTCGAAATTTTACGAGTCTAGTTCACGCACATGCGCAGAATTCATTCGTATTCTTAGCATTGTGCTTTTAGACCAGATTGTCACCGTATTTAAAATTTTACTGGCGAATCGTAATGAGACTATTAGACCCTTCAGAAGCCCTCGGGTTACGAGACTTGGTGGCTAAATTGGTAGAGTGTTGCGCTTAGTTTTGCAGGTTTTCAGTTCGAGGTTCGAAGCGGACAAATATTTTTATATATTTTTCTTCTTTTTTTTAAAATTTATTTTAGCCAGTTTTATCCATCATTACTAGAAATAAATTGAATAGTTCCAAATCATATACGTTAAAAATAGAATTTAATATCAAAATATTTCTATATTTATTCGAAATTTTACGAGTCTAGATCACGCACATGCGCAGAATTCATTCGAATACTTAGCATTGTGCTTATAGACCAGATTGTCAACGTATTTAAAATTTTACTGTAGAATCGTAACGAGACTCTTAGACCCTTCAGAATCTCTCGGATTACGAGACTTAGTGGCTAAATAGGTAGAGTGTTGCGCTTAGTTTTGCAGGTCCTCAGATCGAGGCTCGAACCGGACAAATATTTTTATATATTTTTGTTTTTTTTTTAAATTTATTTTAGCCAGAATTATCCATCATTCCTAGAAATAAATTGAATAATTCCAAATTATATACGTCAAAAATAGAATTTAATATCAAAATATTTCTATATTTATTCGAAATTTTACGAGTCTAGTTCACGCACATGCGCAGAATTCATTCGTATTCTTAGCATTGTGCTTTTAGACCAGATTGTCACCGTATTTAAAATTTTACTGTAGAATCGTAATGAGACTCTTAGACCCTTCAGAATCTCTCGGATTACGAGACTTGGTGGCTAGATCGGTAGAGTGGTGCGCTTAGTTTTGCAGGTCCTCAGATCGAGGCTCGAAGCGGACAAATATTTTTATATATTTTTTGTTTTTTTTTAAATTTATTTTAGCCAGTTTTATCCATCATTCCTAGAAATAAATTGAATAATTCCAAATCATATACGTCAAAAATAGAATTTAATATCAAAATATTTCTATATTTATTCGAAATTTTACGAGTCTAGTTCACGCACATGCGCAGAATTCATTCGTATTCTTAGCATTGTGCTTTTAGACCAGATTGTCACCGTATTTAAAATTTTACTGTAGAATCGTAATGAGACTATTAGACCCTTCAGAAGCCCTCGGGTTACGAGACTTGGTGGCTAAATTGGTAGAGTGTTGCGCTTAGTTTTGCAGGTTTTCAGTTCGAGGTTCGAAGCGGACAAATATTTTTATATATTTTTCTTCTTTTTTTTAAAATTTATTTTAGGCAGTTTTATCCATCATTCCTAGAAATAAATTGAATAGTTCCAAATCATATACGTCAAAAATAGAATTTAATATCAAAATATTTCTCTATTTATTCGAAATTTTACAAGTCTAGTTCACGCACATGCGCAGAATTCATTCGTATTCTTAGCATTGTGCTTATAGACCAGATTGTCAACGTATTTAAAATTTTACTGTAGAATCGTAATGAGACTCTTAGACCCTTCAGAAGCGCTCGGATTGCGATACTTGGTGGCTAAATTGGTAGAGTGTTGCGCTTAGTTTTGCAGGTTTTCAGTTCGAGGTTCGAAGCGGACAAATATTTTTATATATTTTTCTTCTTTTTTTTAAAATTTATTTTAGGCAGTTTTATCCATCATTCCTAGAAATAAATTGAATAGTTCCAAATCATATACGTCAAAAATAGAATTTAATATCAAAATATTTCTCTATTTATTCGAAATTTTACAAGTCTAGTTCACGCACATGCGCAGAATTCATTCGTATTCTTAGCATTGTGCTTATAGACCAGATTGTCACCGTATTTAAAATTTTACTGGCGAATCGTAACGAGACTCCTAGACCCTTCAGAAGCTCTCGGGTTGCGAGACTTGGTGGCTAGATTGGTAGAGTGTTGCGCTTAGTTTTGCAGGTCCTCAGATCGAGGCTCGAACCGGACAAATATTTTTATATATTTTTGTTTTTTTTTTAAATTTATTTTAGCCAGTTTTATCCATCATTACTAGAAATAAATTGAATAATTCCAAATCATATACGTCAAAAATAGAATTTAATATCAAAATATTTCTATATTTATTCGAAATTTTACGAGTCTAGATCACGCACATGCGCAGAATTCATTCGAATACTTAGCATTGTGCTTATAGACCAGATTGTCAACGTATTTAAAATTTTACTGTAGAATCGTAATGAGACTCTTAGACCCTTCAGAATCTCTCGGATTACGAGACTTGGTGGCTAAATAGGTAGAGTGTTGCGCTTAGTTTTGCAGGTCCTCAGATCGAGGCTCGAAGCGGACAAATATTTTTATATATTTTTCTTCTTTTTTTTAAAATTTATTTTAGCCAGTTTTATCCATCATTCCTAGAAATAAATTGAATAGTTCCAAATCATATACGTTAAAAATAGAATTTAATATCAAAATATTTCTATATTTATTCGAAATTTTACGAGTCTAGATCACGCACATGCGCAGAATTCATTCGAATACTTAGCATTGTGCTTATAGACCAGATTGTCAACGTATTTAAAATTTTACTGTAGAATCGTAACGAGACTCTTAGACCCTTCAGAATCTCTCGGATTACGAGACTTAGTGGCTAAATAGTTAGAGTGTTGCGCTTAGTTTTGCAGGTCCTCAGATCGAGGCTCGAACCGGACAAATATTTTTATATATATATATTTTTTTTTAAATTTATTTTAGCCAGAATTATCCATCATTCCTAGAAATAAATTGAATACTTCCAAATCATATACGTCAAAAATAGAATTTAATATCAAAATATTTCTATATTTATTCGAAATTTTACGAGTCTAGTTCACGCACATGCGCAGAATTCATTCGTATTCTTAGCATTGTGCTTTTAGACCAGATTGTCACCGTATTTAAAATTTTACTGTAGAATCGTAATGAGACTATTAGACCCTTCAGAAGCCCTCGGGTTACGAGACTTGGTGGCTAAATTGGTAGAGTGTTGCGCTTAGTTTTGCAGGTTTTCAGTTCGAGGTTCGAAGCGGACAAATATTTTTATATATTTTTCTTCTTTTTTTTAAAATTTATTTTAGGCAGTTTTATCCATCATTCCTAGAAATAAATTGAATAGTTCCAAATCATATACGTCAAAAATAGAATTTAATATCAAAATATTTCTCTATTTATTCGAAATTTTACAAGTCTAGTTCACGCACATGCGCAGAATTCATTCGTATTCTTAGCATTGTGCTTATAGACCAGATTGTCAACGTATTTAAAATTTTACTGTAGAATCGTAATGAGACTCTTAGACCCTTCAGAAGCGCTCGGATTGCGATACTTGGTGGCTAAATTGGTAGAGTGTTGCGCTTAGTTTTGCAGGTTTTCAGTTCGAGGTTCGAAGCGGACAAATATTTTTATATATTTTTCTTCTTTTTTTTAAAATTTATTTTAGGCAGTTTTATCCATCATTCCTAGAAATAAATTGAATAGTTCCAAATCATATACGTCAAAAATAGAATTTAATATCAAAATATTTCTCTATTTATTCGAAATTTTACAAGTCTAGTTCACGCACATGCGCAGAATTCATTCGTATTCTTAGCATTGTGCTTATAGACCAGATTGTCACCGTATTTAAAATTTTACTGGCGAATCGTAACGAGACTCCTAGACCCTTCAGAAGCTCTCGGGTTGCGAGACTTGGTGGCTAGATTGGTAGAGTGTTGCGCTTAGTTTTGCAGGTCCTCAGATCGAGGCTCGAACCGGACAAATATTTTTATATATTTTTGTTTTTTTTTTAAATTTATTTTAGCCAGTTTTATCCATCATTACTAGAAATAAATTGAATAATTCCAAATCATATACGTCAAAAATAGAATTTAATATCAAAATATTTCTATATTTATTCGAAATTTTACGAGTCTAGATCACGCACATGCGCAGAATTCATTCGAATACTTAGCATTGTGCTTATAGACCAGATTGTCAACGTATTTAAAATTTTACTGTAGAATCGTAATGAGACTCTTAGACCCTTCAGAATCTCTCGGATTACGAGACTTGGTGGCTAAATAGGTAGAGTGTTGCGCTTAGTTTTGCAGGTCCTCAGATCGAGGCTCGAAGCGGACAAATATTTTTATATATTTTTCTTCTTTTTTTTAAAATTTATTTTAGCCAGTTTTATCCATCATTCCTAGAAATAAATTGAATAGTTCCAAATCATATACGTTAAAAATAGAATTTAATATCAAAATATTTCTATATTTATTCGAAATTTTACGAGTCTAGATCACGCACATGCGCAGAATTCATTCGAATACTTAGCATTGTGCTTATAGACCAGATTGTCAACGTATTTAAAATTTTACTGTAGAATCGTAACGAGACTCTTAGACCCTTCAGAATCTCTCGGATTACGAGACTTAGTGGCTAAATAGTTAGAGTGTTGCGCTTAGTTTTGCAGGTCCTCAGATCGAGGCTCGAACCGGACAAATATTTTTATATATATATATTTTTTTTTAAATTTATTTTAGCCAGAATTATCCATCATTCCTAGAAATAAATTGAATACTTCCAAATCATATACGTCAAAAATAGAATTTAATATCAAAATATTTCTATATTTATTCGAAATTTTACGAGTCTAGATCACGCACATGCGCAGAATTCATTCGAATACTTAGCATTGTGCTTATAGACCAGATTGTCAACGTATTTAAAATTTTACTGTAGAATCGTAATGAGACTCTTAGACCCTTCAGAATCTCTCGGATTACGAGACTTGGTGGCTAAATAGGTAGAGTGTTGCGTTTAGTTTTGCAGGTCCTCAGATCGAGGCTCGAAGCGGACAAATATTTTTATATATTTTTCTTCTTTTTTTAAAAATTTATTTTAGGCAGTTTTATCCATCATTCCTAGAAATAAATTGAATAGTTCCAAATCATATACGTTAAAAATAGAATTTAATATCAAAATATTTCTATATTTATTCGAAATTTTACGAGTCTAGATCACGCACATGCGCAGAGTTCATTCGAATACTTAGCATTGTGCTTATAGACCAGATTGTCAACGTATTTAAAATTTCACTGTAGAATCGTAATGAGACTCTTAGACCCTTCAGAATCTCTCGGATTACGAGACTTGGTGGATAAATAGGTAGAGTGTTGCGCTTAGTTTTGCAGGTCCTCAGATCGAGGCTCGAACCGGACAAATATTTTTATATATTTTTGTTTTTTTTTTAAATTTATTTTAGCCAGAATTATCCATCATTCCTAGAAATACATTGAATAGTTCCAAATCATATAAGTCAAAAATAGAATTTAATATCAAAATATTTCTATATTTATTCGAAACTTTACGAGTCTGGTTCACGCACATGCGCAGAATTCATTCGTATACTTAGCATTGTGCTTATAGACCAGATTGTGAACGTATTTAAAATTTTACTGTACAATCGTAATGCGACTCTTAGACCCTTCAGAATCTCTCGGATTACGAGACTTGGTGGCTAAATAGGTAGAGTGTTGCGCTTAGTTTTGCAGGTCCTCAGATCGAGGCTCGAAGCCGGCAAATATTTTTATATATTTTTCTTTTTTTAAAAAATTTATTTTAGCCATTTTTATCCATCATTACTAGAAATAAATTGAATAATTCCAAATCATATACGTCAAAAATAGAATTTAATATCAAAATATTTCTATATTTATTCGAAATTTTACGAGTCTAGTTCACGCACATGCGAAGAATTCATTCGTATTCTTAGCATTGTGCTTATAGACCAGATTGTCAACGTATTTAAAATTTTACTGTAGAATCGTAATGAGACTCTTAGACCCTTCAGAATCTCTCGGATTACGAGACTTGGTGGCTAAATAGGTAGAGTGTTGCGCTTAGTTTTGCAGGTCCTCAGATCGAGGCTCGAAGCGGACAAATATTTTTATATATTTTTCTTCTTTTTTTTAAAATTTATTTTAGCCAGTTTTATCCATCATTCCTAGAAATAAATTGAATAGTTCCAAATCATATACGTTAAAAATAGAATTTAATATCAAAATATTTCTATATTTATTCGAAATTTTACGAGTCTAGATCACGCACATGCGCAGAATTCATTCGAATACTTAGCATTGTGCTTATAGACCAGATTGTCAACGTATTTAAAATTTTACTGTAGAATCGTAACGAGACTCTTAGACCCTTCAGAATCTCTCGGATTACGAGACTTAGTGGCTAAATAGGTAGAGTGTTGCGCTTAGTTTTGCAGGTCCTCAGATCGAGGCTCGAACCGGACAAATATTTTTATATATATATATTTTTTTTTTAATTTATTTTAGCCAGAATTATCCATCATTCCTAGAAATAAATTGAATACTTCCAAATCATATACGTCAAAAATAGAATTTAATATCAAAATATTTCTATATTTATTCGAAATTTTACGAGTCTAGATCACGCACATGCGCAGAATTCATTCGAATACTTAGCATTGTGCTTATAGACCAGATTGTCAACGTATTTAAAATTTTACTGTAGAATCGTAATGAGACTCTTAGACCCTTCAGAATCTCTCGGATTACGAGACTTGGTGGCTAAATAGGTAGAGTGTTGCGCTTAGTTTTGCAGGTCCTCAGATCGAGGCTCGAAGCCGGCAAATATTTTTATATATTTTTCTTTTTTTTAAAAATTTATTTTAGCCATTTTTATCCATCATTACTAGAAATAAATTGAATAATTCCAAATCATATACGTCAAAAATAGAATTTAATATCAAAATATTTCTATATTTATTCGAAATTTTACGAGTCTAGTTCACGCACATGCGAAGAATTCATTCGTATTCTTAGCATTGTGCTTATAGACCAGATTGTCAACGTATTTAAAATTTTACTGTAGAATCGTAATGAGACTCTTAGACCCTTCAGAATCTCTCGGATTACGAGACTTGGTGGCTAAATAGGTAGAGTGTTGCGCTTAGTTTTGCAGGTCCTCAGATCGAGGCTCGAAGCGGACAAATATTTTTATATATTTTTCTTCTTTTTTTTAAAATTTATTTTAGCCAGTTTTATCCATCATTCCTAGAAATAAATTGAATAGTTCCAAATCATATACGTTAAAAATAGAATTTAATATCAAAATATTTCTATATTTATTCGAAATTTTACGAGTCTAGATCACGCACATGCGCAGAATTCATTCGAATACTTAGCATTGTGCTTATAGACCAGATTGTCAACGTATTTAAAATTTTACTGTAGAATCGTAACGAGACTCTTAGACCCTTCAGAATCTCTCGGATTACGAGACTTAGTGGCTAAATAGGTAGAGTGTTGCGCTTAGTTTTGCAGGTCCTCAGATCGAGGCTCGAACCGGACAAATATTTTTATATATATATATTTTTTTTTTAATTTATTTTAGCCAGAATTATCCATCATTCCTAGAAATAAATTGAATACTTCCAAATCATATACGTCAAAAATAGAATTTAATATCAAAATATTTCTATATTTATTCGAAATTTTACGAGTCTAGATCACGCACATGCGCAGAATTCATTCGAATACTTAGCATTGTGCTTATAGACCAGATTGTCAACGTATTTAAAATTTTACTGTAGAATCGTAATGAGACTCTTAGACCCTTCAGAATCTCTCGGATTACGAGACTTGGTGGCTAAATAGGTAGAGTGTTGCGTTTAGTTTTGCAGGTCCTCAGATCGAGGCTCGAAGCGGACAAATATTTTTATATATTTTTCTTCTTTTTTTTAAAATTTATTTTAGCCAGTTTTATCCATCATTCCTAGAAATAAATTGAATAGTTCCAAATCATATACGTTAAAAATAGAATTTAATATCAAAATATTTCTATATTTATTCGAAATTTTACGAGTCTAGATCACGCACATGCGCAGAGTTCATTCGAATACTTAGCATTGTGCTTATAGACCAGATTGTCAACGTATTTAAAATTTCACTGTAGAATCGTAATGAGACTCTTAGACCCTTCAGAATCTCTCGGATTACGAGACTTGGTGGCTAAATAGGTAGAGTGTTGCGCTTACTTTTGCAGGTCCTCAGATCGAGGCTCGAAGCGGACAAATATTTTTATATATTTTTCTTCTTTTTTTTAAAATTTATTTTAGCCAGTTTTATCCATCATTCCTAGAAATAAATTGAATAGTTCCAAATCATATACGTTAAAAATAGAATTTAATATCAAAATATTTCTATATTTATTCGAAATTTTACGAGTCTACATCACGCACATGCGCAGAATTCATTCGAATACTTAGCATTGTGCTTATAGACTAGATTGTCAACGTATTTAAAATTTTACTGTAGAATCGTAATGAGACTCTTAGACCCTTCAGAATCTCTCGGATTACGAGACTTGGTGGATAAAAAGGTAGAGTGTTGCGCTTAGTTTTGCAGGTCCTCAGATCGAGGCTCGAACCGGACAAATATTTTTATATATTTTTGTTTTTTTTTTAAATTTATTTTAGCCAGAATTATCCATCATTCCTAGAAATACATTGAATAGTTCCAAATCATATAAGTCAAAAATAGAATTTAATATCAAAATATTTCTATATTTATTCGAAACTTTACGAGTCTAGTTCACGCACATGCGCAGAATTCATTCGTATACTTAGCATTGTGCTTATAGACCAGATTGTCACCGTATTTAAAATTTTACTGTAGAATCGTAATGAGACTCTTAGACCCTTCAGAATCTCTCGGATTACGAGACTTGGTGGCTAGATCGGTAGAGTGGTGCGCTTAGTTTTGCAGGTCCTCAGATCGAGGCTCGAAGCGGACAAATATTTTTATATATTTTTGTTTTTTTTTAAATTTATTTTAACCAGTTTTATCCATCATTCCTAGAAATAAATTGAATAATTCCAAATCATATACGTCAAAAATAGAATTTAATATCAAAATATTTCTATATTTATTCGAAATTTTACGAGTCTAGTTCACGCACATGCGCAGAATTCATTCGTATTCTTAGCATTGTGCTTTTAGACCAGATTGTCACCGTATTTAAAATTTTACTGGCGAATCGTAATGAGACTATTAGACCCTTCAGAAGCCCTCGGGTTACGAGACTTGGTGGCTAAATTGGTAGAGTGTTGCGCTTAGTTTTGCAGGTTTTCAGTTCGAGGTTCGAAGCGGACAAATATTTTTATATATTTTTCTTCTTTTTTTTTAAATTTATTTTAGGCAGTTTATCCATCATTCCTAGAAATAAATTGAATAGTTCCAAATCATATACGTCGAAAATAGAATTTAATATCAAAATATTTCTCTATTTATTCGAAATTTTACAAGTCTAGTTCACGCACATGCGCAGAATTCATTCGTATTCTTAGCATTGTGCTTATAGACCAGATTGTCACCGTATTTAAAATTTTACTGGCGAATCGTAATGAGACTCCTAGACCCTTCAGAAGCTCTCGGGTTGCGAGACTTGGTGGCTAGATTGGTAGAGTGTTGCTCTTAATTTTGCAGGTCTTCAGTTCGAGACTTGAAGCGGACAAATATTTTTATATATTTTTCTTCTTTTTTTAAATTTATTTTAGCCAGTTTTATCCATCATTACTAGAAATAAATTGAATAATTCCAAATCATATACGTCAAAAATAGAATTTAATATCAAAATATTTCTATATTTATTCGAAATTTTACGAGTCTAGTTCACGCACATGCGAAGAATTCATTCGTATGCTTAGCATTGTGCTTTTAGACCAGATTGTCACCGTATTGAAAATCACTTTGCTGGGATGTGCACGCTCGCCCACCTACCGTATTCACTAGATGTTGCTCCTTCAAACTTCTATTTGTTTCAGTCCGTACAGAGTACCTTTTCTAGAATGTGAGTCAGTTCCCAAGCAGATATCAAAAACTACCTTGGAAACTAATTGAATTGCACGGAAACAATCACATTTTTTTTTCCGGAGGATTTTTTTTTCTTTTTTGAGAAATGGGCAATTGTACTTTTCGAGATGAAATATTTTGAATAATCAATCTTTAATCTTTTTAAAAGCATATAAGTGTCTTTTTTTTTAACTTAAAAAATATGTAGATATATTGATACACTCAATAAATTATTCAAAAAGAGCATACATTTTCAGGGTATGATATTAATCTCGGAGTTGTAAGAACACAAATACACAACTCCTTTCCGCGAAAAAAAATTCACTTTATAAATGAATGAGTGAATTTATCAGGATGCTTCATTCAAACAGAGTTGATTTGGGAAGGATGAAAAAGCTTTGGAAGTTCGCAGTCGTCTCAGGTACCTTTCATTATCTGATCATAATTCCGAAATATAAGATTCTTTTTCTTTTTTTAATCTTGAGATTTGACTTTTAAGTAGGCGAATTTCGAAGTTATCTTGCCTTCAACTTTATTTGGCATAACACTGATTTGTTTGTTATATGATCAAAGCAGCAGAAGTGGTCTCCCCGAAGCTCTCGTATAATCTCTAATAAAAATTTCAGCTCCCTCATATCCCGCATAAATGAATGGACTTTGAGTAATGCCGCAAATGCTTTATACAGGGGTGTTTGTGGGACCCCAAAAAATCCCCTGAAACTTTTACGGACTTACTACCGGCATTTTGGAGTTTCGAGAGGGGGGGGGAGAAATGAAAAATTACAATTATGAAATATTGAATGACCTAATTATAAAAGTTCAATGAATTACTTTTTTTGCAAAATTAATAACCATAAATTTTCAAACATATAAACTACTACATTTTATGCAAATATTTTAAATTACCTGAATTAATTCTTTAAAAAAAATTATCTAATTTCTGCTGCTTTTTTTTATTTTCTGATGTTTGTGGGCTTGTCTTTCTTTTGTGGTGAACTTCATAATTGCAGGAAGATTGACTTTTATTTTCCTCATTTACAGTTGAAGAAATTTCCTCGAGAACTGCACATGCAGAGGTAGAAGCAGTTTGCTTTTCTGCTAATGTAGAAGATTTTTCAGAGACTTTTATAGGTGACTCATCTGAAATACATGTTTTTAAGTCCTTTTGATATGTTTTCCAACTTCTGTTCATATTCAGTAAGAGATCTTTGTGAATTGGATCAGTCATTGGATTTTTTGAGCCATATTTTTCACATGAGGTTTCTTTAGAAGCCATTAAATCATATTTAATAGTCTGCACTGCATATAGGGAATCAATCTTAAGAGAGGTTCTATAGTCAGTGACAAGTGTATCCATTAAGTTGAATGCACTTTCCACTAATGGGCCATGGAAGCAGCTAAGGCAGGCTTTGACCAATTTAGCCAATGTAGGATACTTATAATCATTTGTGAAATCATCTTTTAAATTAAAAACTTTAGACCAATATTTATCAATTGTACACTTGACTTGATTTCCACTTTCATCAGATGTGTAGAGCATTTCTTTGGTGATATCAATATCACTCTGGTATAACCTTATTTCAGCTTCTACTTTTGACTTTTCATTATCACTAAAAATATGGGACATAAAAGATGATAATTTTTCAAAAGCTAATATTGTACTGGTTTTACCTCTTAGCTCTGGATCTAATGCTGTAAAACTAATTAGATATGAATTTTTAAGGGGTAATTTCTGTTTCATATGCTGAAATTTCAAAGTGAAATTCTCTTGCGTACATAAATAAAAAAATATTTCAATAAGCGAAACGAAAAATTTACACGTGCATCAATAAATGAAACGAAAATTTTACACAGCGGAGAAAAAAAGTTGCGAAGCGATCAATGACAAATAGCTAATACGGCGAAAAATCCCCCTTCTCTACTTATTGGCGCCACGCCCGGAGAGATAAGACCTTTGAACCCAGAGTCACGTGATCGTACATCTGGTCGCGAAGTCTCTCCCTTTTTTTTCTGCCGCGCCTACTTGCCGAAAAGAATCCAGAAGAGAATGTCCGAGAAACGGGGGAATGAGTCATAACTCGCAATAAGGAAAGAACAAAAAAGAAGTTTTTTACCCCTTTTCACGCATTATCACTCCCTTTGGAGAAAGAAAGGAAAAGTTTTCACCACACACGCTGACCTTGCGTTTTCTGCTTTCAAAGCAAACAAAATCGCCCAGATCAAAATAAATAATTCATTATTATTCCTACTTCCTTTTGAACGACGATCCCCGGAATTTCCGGGTATCGAAGTTCAAAATCCCCGGAATTCCGGGGTTTCCCCGGAGCACAAACACCCCTGTTTATATGATATTGAAGAATAATAGTTATAAACGTAGATGTCTGGCATGAATCCAGAATTTTTACTGAATCTATGGTTCTAATATGCATTTTGGACGATTGAAAATAAAAGTTGATATGTAACTTCACATGCCGTCTCGTCATATACTGAATTTCATTAATTTAACTTACTGCGTTTATGAGTAACTTAAACCAATGTAATGCTTTTGCAGGCACGTGAAATTACAGATCTACAGTCTATCATACCTTTGATCATACATTTTCTTTCGTTCAACAAATGAAAGGTGATTGTTTTATGGAAAATGATAAATCAAATAATATACTAAACACCTTATTCAATTACATTTTGCAATTTTTGACCAGTTTTATGATTTAAAGATTATAAAGTTCCTGTTTGAAAATAGCAGTCCCAAAATCGATTTTATATTTCCATGTGTAATAGAGGTCATGCATAATACTTATATACACAGCGGTAATTCTGCTGAAACAATCTCGAACCCCCGATTATGAAGACAAGATTCTATGAAGAACCTTTGCGGCCTCTCTACCAAATTAATTTGATACTTTTGTGTAACTTTAAATCAATTCCACCATATATTCCCATACTATTTATCCACTTGTACATCGCTTTTCAATGCAAAAAGTACACTAAGATGCAATGAAAATCATTTTTTCCCCCTTGAATAAATTGCCCATAAATTTTTTTTGTTATTCATGAAGGCTAATTATGTTTTAAATAGTACAAAGAGTTTTGGAACGAAAATATTTATTTAAAATTTTTACAATAAACTCTAAATATTTGTTTGCCGTTGTTAATATCTAAAGGGAAAGAGAATTTTAGTGAATATTTATTTTATATCACACAGTAGAGCAACACCTCGTAAAATCCAGTGATTTGGGTGAACAACTGTTGCCAGCCAAAGTGGTGTAATGTAGGTGAGGTCAGTTCGCCTTGGTTTCTTGTAAACAGGACACTGGTACAATGCTGGATCTTTCGGATCAGTGGAGTTGATGGCATATATGTAAATAACTGGCATGGCAGTGAAGAGAATTTTCGGAGTAGGTTCTGTAAGTATGCTGTTTTTCTTATCCCATGAAGCTCCATCAAGGTATAAACCATACACATAAACTCCCTCCTAAAAAAATTTGACAAAAGTTATAAATTGTAAACATTGTTTATTATAAAGTACTCTGGCTTTAATTGTAAAAAGAATATAATTATAAAGTATTCTGGCTTTAAAAATCATTTTCTTAGGGTATTATTTAATACCAATATAGATGTAGCGGTACTATAACGTGCAACTAAAAACTGACATTTGCCACGAGGTTCAAATCAAATTGATAGTGCCGCTTTGTGGTTATTTTTGATCTCGGCAAGTATGCAAATTAACGACTCCTTCAGTCTCATGCGCACGCTCTCTACACGCTTAAGCTCGCGAAGCAAGAAGAGAAAAAAGAAAAACAAAAAACGCTGCCGCGACCGGAACGATGCTGACTGAATCTTTAAGCGTTTTTTTTCACTAATCTCGCAATTGTACAAAGTCTTGTAAATATATTGTAATTAAATTTTCTTTAACTTAAACCTTGTTTTCTTAGCTCTAGCATATTTTAAATTAGGCAGGCAAATTTGTAGGTTAGGTAATTGAAACTAGCACTAACCCACATAGAGTTTAAGTACTTACATGTTTTAATGAATTTATTGGAAAAAAATTCCATCTCAATCATGAGCTGAAAATCTATCTATAGTTCTACATCTATTGTTTTTCTCCTAATAATATGTTTGACACATAAAGATTTAATTCTTCCATCTGATATTATGATAATTCGACATTTGACTGCATTTTTTTATTAGAGAATGAATACATTTTTTTCCCCTTTCAAATAGCTCTTGCATCAAAAACAATAATATTTAATAACGTTTTGAAGAATTTTTAATTGAATGAATTTTAGTAAACTACTTAGCTTTCTAAAATAGGGATATAAAGATTCTCTTAAGAAATACAGGAAATCGATTCTTTACTTTTTCAAACATTTCGAATCAATGTGAGAAACTTCAAAGAAGTGATAATTAAAACCAAAATGTTTAAACATTTTAAAAAAATGACACAAGTGGCTACGTCACAGATTTTTCATTGTTACAATTCAGTTCGCTACCTTTGGTGGATCTTTCACTCCTTCTCGAGTTAACGTCGTTACATCATTGTGAAGAGTTACAGTATCCAAGGCCCATCCTTTGTGAGCTCGGCTCACTTCTTGTCTCATGGCAGTCAGAAAGCCTAAGGAGAAAATAAAACACTAAAGTATTAACACTAAAACAATAATAAAACAATAAAGTAAATAGAGATCATTCTTCAAAGATATGATACTGCGAGACGAAAAGCTCTGAAACTTTTTTACCTTCCCATATATGAAATACTATTTTATATGTCCGGTGATACTCGGAATTAAAATGTAATATAATATATTTTAGTGTAATATATTAAAATTATTAAACTATATTATTTTTTATATAACATAATATAATATCGCATAATAATTTGTAATATAAAAATTACTTTTGTATACAATGCTACAATATAATATATAATCGTCTTATTGTCTAAAATTTTTATTATTGGTTTTTAAGTAAAAATAGAATAGCAATTGAACTAGACAGTTTTTAAAATTCATTGATACCTAATTTTTTTCATGAGTTATTAATATTAATTAAAAATAAAACACATTTCGTTAAAAAATACTGAAATATAAGACAGATTGTCGTTGTTTGAGCGACTGCATTAAGCTTAGGTTTTAAGTATGGTTCAATCACTACTTCAAGATCAATAAAAGTATCGTTAAAAGACAAAATAAAAGAGAATCTGAAAAAAATAATGGTAAAGTTCAAAGAATTAAAAAAAAAATTGTTTCCGAATTAATTGAATATAATAATTTTACTGTACTGAGCATCAAAGGATGGGTTTCTCTGGATGAGTTCAAAACATTCCGACAAAGCCCTCCTTTGGTGATCCAAAGATTAAATCATTAACTACCATGATAGGAAGGCATTCAATAAAAAAACATTTTCAAATTTACTTTAGTATAACTTTTAAAATTAGTATACTTGTAATTAATATACTTTTAAACAAAAATCTTTTAACTCACCCTGGGGATTGAAGAAACCAGTCATCCAGAAGCAGTTAGGTCTGCCTTTAAAAATCCAGTTCGAAAATTGATTATTTCTTTCTAAGAGTTCAGTGAACCAAAATCCTAAGGTACTAGAGTCCCAAGAAACTCTTGCCCACATTTTTGGAATTCGGGCATCATAAATACTGTCCAAAGCATCACGTAGGTTCTGTTAAAAACATTTTATTTTTATTTTGAAGTAAAACAAAAATATCAAAATCATTCATTTTTATTTGAAAAATCGCATTTGTATAGCGACAAGGGATTTTATGAAGTGCTTTATTTACAACGTTTCAATTAAAATATAAACAAAATTGTTGTCTTTGGCGACCAACTTGTTTGCAGAGATTGGGAACTTTTATAACGATTAATATGGACGAGTTAAGTCATAGCGATTATCTTTTTGACGATGGTTAAGCCTATTTTATCACTTGCAGCTTGACGCCTATTTCTTTATTTCCATTATACCTTGTTTCCTCTGACTAAATGAAATGTTTGCCCATTCCAAAGTATTTTTAATAACATTTTGCAGCTCCATTAATTACCAAAACATTGGATCTAGCATAGCTATAACAAGTAATATATATATATATATATATAAATTAAAGTCAATTCCTACTTAGGTAAAAAAAAAAAAAATTGTTACTTTTTATTAAATAATTACAATTAATACAAATATGTATATGCATATGACAGAATTACAATATTAAGTGGCAAATTTTTTTAAAATTGTATTCCTACTTATTTTCTTATATTATTTATGACCTGGTGTCGCCTAAGTAATCTCAGAGCTTGGCGACGGATTTGGCGACTTTGGCTACCAAATAGAAATTACTGGACAAATTTAATTAATTAATTAATATTTGAAAAAAAAACTGTATTAACATCGTCATCCACTACAAGTTTAAAAATTAAAAAAATGCATTTTAACCTGAGTGGATGAATAAAAAGTATTTTATTAACGATAGAAAATTTGAACAAGTTATATATATATATATATATATATATATATATATATATATATATATATATATATATATATATATATATAGAGAGAGAGAGAGAGAGAGAGAGAGAGTGAATTAATAGTAGGAATTAAAAATTATTCAATGAAGATGCGTTACACGTTTGAATAAATTTGTTTACATTTCATCGCTGCCATTCGGCAATAAGTAATAAGAGTGATTTCTGTGTCATTTATGTTAATATTTTATATATAGAGAGATAATGTAATTGAAATATGATAAAAATTTAGATTTTTTAGCTTCTATGTTTTCTGAATAATACTTGCATGAAATTACACAAGGTTTTAATGATATACATTATTATGTAAACACAAAACTCGTATTTTTTATACTAGAAATGATTAAAAAAAATTTTTAAAAAAATTGAGTAATTTTTTTGCTGTCATTGAAAGAGTGAAATTTTTTTAATAATCATAAAAAGAGAAGAAGAAAGTTGTACCTCATTCATAACAATGGTTCCTTCTATTGCGAGTTCTAAGTCCATCAGAGTGGAACGCACATTAGTAATGACTTTCTGCATTCTGTCAATTTCCTGTTTCACAAATATTTGCATTGGGGCTGCAGGATCACCTATTGCTTTTATTCTCTCTCTCACCTGAAAATAAAAATAGTGTATGAATCTATTTTCCTGATTATGTACATGTCCACATACTTTAGAAATATACATATATTTAAAAAGTGTGCCGCATATGATAAGAAAACTGAGTATGAATTTTGGACTCTCTTTAATCAACCGATTGAAAACAATACTGATACAGAACTACAATTTTGGTAACAAGATAGCATACCAAATTTCATTTATCTAAGACTTTGCATTTTTGAATTTTCACTTTTACATGAATGAGAATATATAGACCAGCTAATGTCAAATTCCTTATAGAATTGTTTTAAAAATTGACCATGGATCTATACTTCAGATGTTAAATTTATGTACCAAATTTTATCTCACAAATCCATTTTTTTTTATCTCTCATTTACTCATATTCCCTTCTCCCTCAGTTATACAAAATGTATTCATATTTTGTATTTGTCCTGTTCACTTGCTCTGGCTCTGATAAGCTTCCTTAGAATGGATTTCGTTCAAAATCTGACCAAAATCTACAAAATTGATATACGCAAGTGTCATGAATCTATAAAACCAGCCGTTTCGGTATTATCTATATCGTCAAGTTTTGAAGGTTCTGTTATCAATTTATTCCGATAAAAGATTTATAGAAGCTGCCTATTTCAATGTTTTTTTCATAATTACACCATTTTAAGCACTAAAATATACTTTTTTAAAAACTTGCAATCTAGAATTTACATTTTTATTTAGAATTTTTTTAGGTCTCCAAAAGTAGTAGTGAATTAGCATTCTTAAAGTTGTTTTAAAAAAATAACAATATGCAAATTGCTAATTACCTCATGAGGAATGTAGTTTTGAGGAAGTTTAGAAAGCATATCTTTGGCCATACGATATACAACAGATTCTCGAGTTTCACCAGTACCACCACCTGTGTCCTTGGGTTGTATACTTAAAATGGTATCTAGTACATCTTTAGTAGTGTTACTTTGATATCTATAGAAAAGCAAATGTATAGTTGATACAATAAATATGCAAATTTAATTTTTAAAAATAATGAATGAAGATCTAAAGTTTGAAATGATCATTTAAGAACATATATTCAGTTGAATCTGAAATATTTTCCATCCTTCAAAATTAAGAATGTGAGAAAGTGAAATGATATTTGAGTTACAGAAAGTCAAATTTCGATTTACAAACTCACAAATTTTCAAATACACATATTAAACAATGCTTACGCAATATCAGCATTAGGATGTAATCCAAACACCTGTGGAGTATCTACGCCTGGTAAATTATCAATGTATTCCATATATTGCTCAATAGATGTGCATGATGGGATGCCATATCCTTCATAAAATGCAAATGTAGGAAGAAACATGTGCTCACCAAACCATTCCTGTAAATAAAAATAATATAGCCCATGTTCTGATAATTGCTTCAGTACTTGGTTAAAAAAATAATATAGGATGCTATTTTTTAAAGCTTACACCGAAACTTTAATTTTAAGAAAAAAAATTAATAATTAAATAATAATATAACAATTAAAAATTTTGAAAATGGTCTTTATACCAAATGTTAACATTTATTTCCGTTCTCTTTAAAATCATTAACATGGAAATTCTAAATAATTAAAACAAATGATTTGCGAATAGTCCATAGACATAACATGACAGACATAACACAAGCTTGATGCAAAAAAAAAAAAAAAAAAAAAAAAAAAAAAAGCTCAATTTTATAAATTTGAATTGCACCAAATATAAACATCGAGAAGTAAAACAAGTCTGATTATTAGATAACGATTGAAAAAAAAAATTGTTTGATAAAGAATAGTTTGCATTCTTTGTAAACACTTTCTTCATGCAATTTACGTTCAAATGTTTAGTTTTTGCATCTAATTATCTTTTACTTTAATAAATAAACTAACTACAAAAAACGCCCAGAATTTTCCATTGACATTAATCTCTCCCTTTTTTTACATAAATTGTCTAATAAATACATTGTTTTCGTTTCATAGATTTGAAATAACTTTTATGAAAAAGAATATAATAAACAAATTCAATTCTTTAGTAAAATAAAGAATTTTTTTTCTCTTTAAAACTTAGAGGCGGCGGCAGAGATTTGTCCACAGAGGGCAAGCGCAATTTCTCTGATTTGCTTCGAATTAACTCAAAATAATTAATTTTGCATTTAATTACTTAAAATTAAGTATTATTTAGCTTCTTTTTTTTATTCAGATGCTGATTCTTTCTTTCATTCTTAAAAATGTACAAAGAGATTTGTAAAAAAATTTTCTCGGTTTCTTTTACTGACCATCAAAATATTTTCAGTGTTTGAGTCTATTTTTAATGAGACTCTTGAGTTTTAATTTCTCTGAGATCCAATTTTAGAAAAATTATGGTTATATTTCATTCTAGATTATAGTATATAGATAGAACTATAGATTACGCCAGAATGACGTGTCATGCAAAATTAACAAATGCATTCTCCTATCGTTTTATATCAGAAACTATATTAAATGAATGTTGAAACCAAATTCAAAAAGTTTTATAAAAGAAACTTTTTAGAAATCCAGAATAATAAATTAAAAAAAAAATATTCTATGTTTTCACCAACAATCAGTTTTTTTGTTTAGTCATCTATCTAAAATAATTTTTAAATAAGGATTAAAACAACGAGCAGGAATTTAGATGCATTTCGAATCCGTACGATGTATTTCGTATAAGTGCGCGTGCTCATCAAAAATTTACTTTAGTTCGGACACGAACAATATAGAATGCGAAAAAGACACGATGATGTTGTTTCTTAAGAAGGTTGGAGAAAATATTTTGCAAGTATATGCACAAGCTTAATATTTTATGTAAGATATGAAAAAAGTATTTGTAAAAAATGGACTACTTAAACATTAGATTTCCCATATATTTATTTTTCAATCTATATTTAGGCTTAAAAAACAATGCAACATTAGATCTTGAATATGAACTTCTTTATCTTCATTTATATACACGCGTTTTTATGATTATGTACTTTTTTTCCTCGAAGTAACTGCAAGCTAATATTCCTCCCAAAAAGTGAGTTTTCTCCCCTCTTTTGCATGCATTGGTTTTTCTTAACCACTTCGTATACAATGGGGAGTCTGACTCGTGCATCGAATTACTAAATTTTAAATCTGCAATTAAGTGAAAGTATTAAGTAATGAAAAATGCAAAAATTACTTAAAAACGTCTCATTACTTCAGATGCCCTAGCCGAGGGATTAAAATAATAATAATCATCCCAAATAAGAGCAGCCATCTAATTAGGAAGTCAAGTAAATTTGTGAAGGGGTTAATTATATAAGAATATTCTATGAATATCTACTTTAATCATCATTTTATCAAGACATCTTTATCCAAAATCTATTAAAAATTTAGAAGCACTTGTAATTATATAGTTTTTGCCGAAAGGAGTAATTAAAAGAAAAATTTGAATATGAAATAAAAGGATACGTTCCCCGATTACATAGTTATAATACTGAATGCAGAATCTAAAGAATTTAAACAAATTTAATATATACTTGAATAAACTCTTTTAGTGAAACTAAAAAAACTACCATACCACATGTATTCATATTTATGTCATCAATTGCAGTCGGTAATATTTCTGTAGTGTAATAATTGCAGTCGGTAATATTTCTGTAGTGTAATAATTGCAGCCTGATAAATTAGATTTAAATAAACACAGATATATCACAATTAAATTAACTTAATTTACAATTTTACAGTTTACTAATTCCAGGAATTTAATGAATTCGCATAGTTTGGCTACAGCAAATTAACTTTCCTTAGCATGCATATGCACAAGAGTATTGAAAGAAAAGAATGATTTATTAAATATAGTTTAACTATTTACTAGATTTTAGTTAGACAATTCTCATTGTGAAATAAATAAAATAAATTTACCCATTCATTATCGAGGAAGTAATTATTAGATGAATAAGATGACGATTAATTTTAGAACTTGAAGTTAAATGATCAGTTAAAAAAAGCAACACTATTGCCCTATTTATGTAAAATATAAACGCTTTAATTTCCCTAATAATTCCATTGGCAAATAAACGAAGTACTCGATGAAACATTTTTTTTTCTCCGTAATCTATGATAACATCTTACCTGAAAGACAAAAATTAGAAGGTAAAAATGCGATGTCTTATTCATTGGCCATTTTATTGATTATTCTGTTAAATATAGTGCAAATTACAAGCTGAATGAATGACATTTAAATCAGGTGGCAAAAGATTTGCGGACTTAATGTCGTCGACATCCATCGCATTGAATTCTTAGTCGACGGATCAAAAATCTTAAGCAAAATGTGATTTATTATTCACATGTCTCCTTGTCATTATATTGTTAAAAGTAGAGCAAATTAAAAGTTTGATGAAAGACATTTGAATCAGATGTCTGAGAATCTGTGGATATAGTGTTCGACATTCATCGCATTCAGTTCATAGTCGGCCGTCCAAAAAATAAGTCCACAAAATAAGTCTATAACCTTATCTATATTTTATTCACTTATTATCTTGTCGGTTATATTGTCAAAAGTAGTGCAAATTAAAAGCTTGTTGAACGAGATTTCAATCAAGTGTCTGAAAATCTGCAGACTTAACATCTTCGACACTCATCGCATTGAGTTCACAGTCAGCCGACGAAAAATTGTCCACAAAATAAGCCCATCACCTTATCGATATCTTATTCGCTTATTACCTTGCCGGTTAAATTACCAAAAGTAGCGCAAATTATAAGCTGAATGATCGACATTTGAATCAGATGTCTGAAAATCTATGAACTTAGCGTCTTCGACATCAGTTGCATTTAGTTCTTAGTCGGTCTATCAAAAATTGTTTGCAAAATACTGCTTCTTATTGACCTGGCACAATATCGATTATTTTACCGAATATGATCAAAACGCTTTAACGTTGCTTGGATATTTTGACACTTTACAATATATTAACTTTAAGATGGTTTTTAAGTAATCATATTCGATAATGCGCAGCTCTCTACAACCATCCTGAAGTGGTGAAGAATTTTGCCGATGAAACTCTCAATATATCGCCGACGAAGGGAGGGGGGGCAAGTGGGGCACTTGCCCGCCTGCTACCGCTGCCTATGTTAAAACTACTGTACAATGTACATTTATCATTAAGGTGATATATTTGTATCCATGAGTCCACAAAAAATAATCTAAATATCAAAATATAAACTGAGGAAACTAATATGGTGACAGAAAAATGTATTTGACAAAACTTTTGACATTTTTGGAATCAACAATTTTGAATATTATTAGTAAAAGAAATTCAAGAATTACTTTAAAAATTTCATTACTGAAATTTTTAAAAAAATTAATTCAAAGATACAGGCAGACCGAATAATGAAATTTTATGTATTCTAATAATGACTGGAAATGGAAAAGAAAGGGAGAGAAATGTTATTAATACAGGCGATAAAGTTATAATACTAATAACAGTTAATATTAAAATATATGCTATATTTTGGCTGTCAATCCAATCCAAATAACTCCCCGACATCGCTTGTGTTTACTTGTTCTATGTATATGGGAAGGAAAAAAAAAAAAGCAATCTTATTCATCAGCTTGGCTAAGAAACCACTATGAAAAAGATATATGATATACAAATGAGATACTAAAATTTGAAAGTATTAAAATATGAGGCAAAATTATTAATAAAAAAAAGTGTAACAATTTTAAACAATGGTATTTAAATATAAATAACTGAATTAATATAATAAAAGGTACAAAAAGAGAGAGAGAGAGAGAGAGAAAGAAAGAAAAAGAGAGAAGAATATAAGCAAACATGAAAATGTTTAAAGAAAAAAGAAAAACTTACCTTTAACCTCAGCAAAAGCGCTAGAATGACAGATGAAATTGCAAAATAGGCTTAGTATTTCAATGAAAAATAAAATATTGTTATGAATTTTTTTTAAAATTAATTTTGAAACATTGAAATATTCTTACAAAAGATAATTACAAAGAAATGAAATTTATGTTGCTGAAAAGATAATTTTTTAAATTTTAAAATGGTGCAAAAATAATTTTTGTGCATTTATATGTTCCAAATTTAAAGCAGAAAGATGAAAATCATTTTACACCAATCTCACACGCATTAAAGAATCTTAAACATTTTTTTAATAGTGAAGTAAATTCTTCAAGGTACTAAGAAATATTTGTGTCAGATCTTGGTTGATACTGCCAAGGGTGTGTGTGAAATTGCATAAGGTTAAAAAAAAAAGATTTTCAATTTTATATATATAATATAATATAATATAATATAATATAACCAATAATTATTTATAACACAATATGAAAAATATCAATTGTTTTTTAAGCTCTTGTATCAAAATTATATATATTGATTGTAAAAAACATAACAGTAAAAATTGTTATTGTTCATAATTAATTCGATATTTCATTACAGTAGTCAAAGTACAACTTTAATTTGATAATAAGGTTTATTTTGCTGTATAGAAATTTGTTTTACTTTAAATTAGCTAATTGGAAAAAAATTAATTATAAGAAAAGAATTGTACAAAAGTAACCAATACTTACTTCAGCAAAGGTGTTCAATAATCTTTTGTCATAATCATCTGTAACTCTGCCTCCATACTGAACTTCACCCAACATATACCGAACAGTTGGCCAAGAAACACCCTAGTAAAGTAAAATTTGAGAAAATGTATCACACAGAGAGAGTATGAAGAGAGAGAGAAAGAATGTGCTAAAAAATAAATAATAAAAATCTGAATCATGAATAACATTATAGAAAAATAAAATTATAACTATTTCAGCACCCACCCACCCACCCACCCACAAAAAATAAAATTATATATATATATATATATATACTAGCCGCCTTTGGCGACCAGCCGGTTCGCCAATCTTAATGTTCGTTAAAACTTTAATAATTAAATATTTTATGCAATTCCTACTTTAATAGCTTCTTCATCAAAATATTTTAAAACTTCAAATTTTGATAGTCATATAATTCTCTCATAATATTATAAACGCCTTCAGTATTAACGTAATATGTATCGCTCTAATTTTCTGTTAGTTCCCGTAGAATTTATACTATATATATATTAAAATGGAAAGGATTAATCTGCAATTATTATAATAATATTTTTTACTGAAACAAAGTATTTTTTTGTAATATGATTACTGAAAACAGTCACTGAGCGTTTAAACTTTATGGACACTAAAGAATATCTTTCCTAATTTATGTAATATTCCAAGAATTTACATAAATTAGGAAAATATTCTCAGATTCATTATGACCAGAACCATTAATTAACTATGTTTAATTTTAAATGCATCAAACTCTAAGAAAATAAAACGAATAGTTTAAAATAATCGATTGAAAACAGGTTAAAAAAACTAAAAAACGATGTACTTAAAACTATAAGCGTATAAAAAAAATATATAACTAACATAAATACAATTTAATTACAAAAACATGCAACTAACCTAAAAATAATTTAAATCATCCGTTGAGAATGGTTGTCATGTCAACAATCAGAACACAATGCGCATGCGTGAATTTTCAACGCCAGTTACGGTAACGCAAATGCGAGAATTTTTCTACGCCAGTTGGGGTAAAGCTATGCAGATTAGACATTTTTAATTTGCTTTATTCTGTTTTATTTTAATTCAAAAATACTTAAGAATGAATCTGAAAAATCGATTAATTAACAATGTTTAATTTTAAATGCATCAAACATTAAGAAAATAAATAGAATCATTTCAAATAATCAGCCGAAAAATCTTAAGCCTAACCTCATGACTGTTGGGAAAAAAAAAAATTGAAGCCGTACTCATTTGGCGGTGGGGAAAATGAAGATTTTTTTGGCGGGAAAGTTAGTTTTTAATTAATAATTAAAATTCTAATTAAAAATTCAAAAAAAGGGCTATCCTATCTTTTAAGTTAGATCAAACTGCACACGGTGTGCAAATTTGATCAAAATCGGTTAAGTAGTTTAGGAGTCCATCGCGGACAAACAACGTGACACGTAATTTATATATATATATATATATATATATATATATATATATATATATATATATATATACTTACATTTTTGAGATGGCACGATTATAATCATACTGCTTACTGAACTTAAAATAGGCAAACTTAAAATAGGCAAATCTTAAATATGCACAATAAATGCTTTGGAAATATAAAAGTTTTAATATAAAAAAGTACAATAAACCAATTTATTATGCCTAAGATATGTTTGTAATAATGGAGGAATGGAATAATACATACAACTTTTGGATTCATATCATCTAAATGGTTTTCAAAGAATTGCACACTAGCTCCCCAGTCAGCAGTATTGAATTCATAAGGGATGTTCCATCCTAAAGGTCCAAATTTTCTTCTTTCCTTAAGAGGATTCATAAAAGAAATATTTTCAGCATTATTAAAGCTGGTATTAATCAGAATTCAGCTACAAAATATATTAAGCAGATATTAAGTAAAAATGTGGTAATAAATATCTGAAATTTTTTTAACAAAATTATTAAAGTCAAATCCCTTACTAATTATTTAATTGACTTTCAAGTTACATAAAAACTATCTATCTTATAAAGAAATCAAGTAAATAACCTGCAATTCAGATTTTTAAGAGGAGTTTCTTTCACCATAACTGACCAATTTTCATTTTAAATGAAAAGTAGACAGAGAACAAATTATAACATATATATTTTTTGTAACAAAAGATTTTTTTTTTTTTTTGCAAATTCAAATGCACAAAAAAATATTAATTTAGCCTTTATATGGAGCACATTATATGAAAACATATTTATTATGATATATTTATTGTAAATGAAAGGAGCAAATTTTATTAGATTTGCAAGATATCAATAAAGTTTAAGAGAAAAAAAATTAATGAAAGAAAATTTATGAGCATAAGAACTAAAAGATATTGTGGGTTTCCATAAAGATTTCTGTTTGTTTCTTAAAAAAAGCCATAAAACGATTATCAGTAGTAAATAATCACAAAATGTTTACAAATTTGACAACAATTCAGTAATTGCTAAAGATAATCTCTTGAAGCACATAAACAAGGATACATGATCACTATTAAACTTCTAAATGGAAAAATTATTCCGCTTTCACCAATTGTTTTAAAAATGCAAGAATAAAGGGTTAAAAGGTAATCGATTCATTCCTTACAATATTTGCATCCAGAATCAATGACAATTAACTCAATAAGAAATTTAAAAAAAAAAATAGTTACTGTGAAAATTTCTAAAAATATTTTTGCTTCAACATTTTTTTTTCTTTTTCCTTAAAAAAAATATTCATTTATTGTAAAAATTATTCTTCTTTAAAGATTATCTAAAAACAGTTCTCTTATTAACGATGACACAGACTTTTGTAAATGTAGACAGAAAAAATTAAAATATTAAATTAAACAAACACTTCAATTGGTTTATACAGTAATGTACTTTTTTTTTATGGGAGGGGGCTTTCTCCTGTAGCAGTGGTATTTTTAAAGAGCCATTTCAACATATTTCATATTTTTAAGATGACATATTGTCAAGTATCATTAAAAGCTTCAAATCATTAATTAAGAATTTATAAAATAGCCCTATTCTTACTTGAACAACACTGTGCATAAACGAAACTGCATATAGCATAGGTTGCCACTGAGGATAGGTAATAGCTTCCAACTGTTTCTGAGTAACGGTGGAATAGGTGCGTTTTAAACCAGCCCTTATGCCTTGAGGTGGTTCGTTAGTGAATTTAATAGAAGCCTGAAGCAGTGATATTGGGAATTTTTCATGAACTTCTGTAGTAATCCAGCATCTGAATGTTTCATCAATGTTTTCAGTTGTCAATATTTTATCCAGAAGTTCGTCCATAAAATCAAGACCTAAATGACAGTTCTGAAGCAACATCCAACCACCCTAGAAAAGTGAAAATAGAAACAGAAAGAATAGTAAATAAATTAAGAGAAATTATAAGAAAAAGTAACGAAAATTCATTTTTCAACATGTACAAAATTTCAACGTTAGATAATCAGAAAAATAATATTCTGTTGCAGGATCAAATGACATATAGAATAAGAAAAGATTAATAATAAAGTTGTTAAAACTAATGAGTTAAGATAATATCCTAAAGTAAACCCCACCCTAAATACTCTAAAGTAACAAAAGAGTACTCCAAAAATGGCGAAGAGAAGCCGTCCAGTATGATGGCTGGTTCTCACATTCTTGAAAGTAAAATAATGGTGTGGAGTTGGCTACCTTTATCCCAGGACATATCTCTTATGGGATGGGTTGAATCATAGCTGGCAATGGTCATTAATAATTAGGACTCAACCATAGTTAACACCAGAGTACTGTCATGATGATGATGGCCATTCATTTACTCCAAACGCTATGGCAGGACGACGTGGTAATATCGCGATTACCCGAAAGTGAAAACTTGAATATCCTAACAGATTACCAAAACAAGTCATATTTATTATTATATTCAAATTTAGGAATATTACAATGATTGTCCAAAATATTAATTTAAATTTCAAACTGTCTATTAAGATTAAATCGACAATCTTTTTTAATAACTAATTTTGAATGGTTAAATGTATAAAAAATAATAAAGCTTAAAGAAATGGAAATTTTTAATATTCAAATTTTGCATGACATAAACACCATCGCTCTATATACGAACAAAACTAAGACAGTATAAATTTTAATAGAACTAAGAATAATTTTAAATGAATATTATTTTCCTAAATTCATGTTAAAAAATGCTGAACAAAGAAAATTATAGCTTCTTATTTGCACAATAATGCCAAAAATGTCTTAATTGTTCATTTATTAAATTTGCAAGATACAGTGGTTAAAGACATTTCTTGATCTTACTCTCACACAATTTTCATTTGATTAATTAAAGAAATGCTAAATAATATTTTCTCAGCACCAGTGAAATCCGATTGAATTATTGTCTATTTTTGGCTTGAATAATTATAAAAAAATGAATTTGAAAAGGTGCTTTTATTATAATTGCATTTCTAAAATCCATAAATAAACAAGTTGTAATGCATTAAAGCAATTATATTTATGTTTTAAAATGGAAGTCTGTTGTTTAACTTTCTGAGAGCCAGACTGAAATTGTATAGTAAAGGAGTTCATTATTGAGAATCAGAATGCTTAAAACCCTAAAGGAAAGTACAATGTATCCCCCCCCCCCAAGAAACCGATAAAATATTTCTCCCAAGATTCTCATACTAATGAATACATGCATATAGTTTATCGGTCTAACTCTGTTAATTGTCTGTTTAATTGTATATATGCCCCATTTTTAAAACAATATAAAAAACTCTTTTTTTATCACATTTTTAGAAAAGTACATAAACTATCCACTGAAGCATTACTCGTACCTGTGCATTAAAGTTAATACAAAAATTTCTATTACCAGAGGCATATATTATATGTTAATAACTGCCGATTTTGTCAAAATTTTTAATGAAAATTAATTTGTAGTTACTTTTTCCATATTATTATTCATAAGCTTTCTGGCATGCACTTCTTGTCCTTGGCCCATAGAGATTGCTCCAAAGTATAAATCTTTTTGTTTAGCAAGAGATTCTATTTGTTGAGTTGGATCAGATCCCATTGTTAAAAGACAGATAAGAGGAGAACGTGGAGTGCTTTCAGCCCACATATCATCCATGTTTAAAATAACAGGGTCTGCATAACTCTGACCCATAGAATCAGCAACATATTTCCTAGCTTGCGCTAGAGTGCGATCTTGACTCCAGGATCTAAATAAATATGGAATTTTTCAAAATATAATTTAAAAAAATAACTTGAATATTGTTACTTTCCAAGCAAAACAATTCATTAAAAATGTCAGCAATCATATTTCAAAAAAAAAAAAAAAAAGGAGAACTGCAACAAACAGTTTTAATATCTCCCATGATTCGTAATTTCTAATATATTCAAGGATATTTTTTTCACATTCAATCTATGACAACTTTCTGTAGTCCAAGTTTCTGCCTTTTTGTGAAAATCTTAAAAAAGTTATCATATTTAATAATATAAACTTTTATAAAAAACAATGTTAACTATCAAAATATGAATAAGAAGTTGCATCACTTATTCAACAAAAATAATTCTAAAACATTATTTATAATCTGGTGATATTTCAAGTAAAGACATTTATGAAAAGGAGAAAAAATAAATAAATAAAGACCTGATTAAAAGTAATTTTCTGAAAGAATTTAGACTATCATAACCATCAGGTATAACTTCTTCTTCAGGAGCATCTTTCTCATACCATGTTTTCCACTGTTTCTCATTGCGCTTCACCTAAAATCAAAAATCACAGTTATTCAAAAATCAAACACAATCAAAACAAATAGAACATTTTCTTGAGATGATGCATACAATTCTTTCCCATGTCCTTTTTAACAATACAAAAAAAATTGAATAAGAATTTGGTGAATTTATTCATTGAATGTAAAAATAGCGATGAAAAGTAAAGTTATAAATAATACTTAGATTATACTGGGACATATTATCCAGTTTATGGCATTGCCAATTTTTGGAAAACAAAGAATGGTTCCCTACTAAGTTCCTGTAACAAATAATAAAGGTGCAAATGATTTTCATCATATAAAAAAGACATTTAACTATAGCCTATTTCTACATCTCAACCCTCATCAATTGGTGATAAGTTTTAATGAGCACATTGGTTTTTGATAAGAACAAGTGTTTCTAGCAGCCACTTCAAGTGTTCGGTATTCCAATTTAAATGACCCTTAATCCTATTTGTTCAAACTTTAGTAAAAAAATCTACTTGTTTTGTATAAATCAGTATATAATATCATTTCAGAATCCCTTTTAGATTTAAATTTGAATCATATTTCAGTCTAGTAATTGTGATCATATTTTATTTCTAACTTTCAAAGCAGGATTGGTTTATACCTACTGTTATCATTAAAGAGTGAGAATGTAAAAAGCAGAATGACAACAGTCAGATATTTAGAACTAATTAAATAATATTTTCCAATACAAGTTCTGCCTTAAAAAAGAAAGAAAGAAAAAAGAATGCCTTATAAATAATTTTTTTAAATAGCAAAATACATGTGAAGTCATATCATATTCACTAGGCAAAGTTGGGTAAAGGAGAGGAGGTAAGCATTATGGAGAAGGGGAAATTATCCCTTCATTAAAGCCATCTCAGATATTAAGCCCAGAATCAAACCAATAATAATGAGGAACTCTAAATATGTTTTGGAAAATAGAAAATTATTATAATTTTGAAGCCAATTAAATGATAATGCTGCTCATATCAAAATATATTCTGAAATGTCTAAAATTTGAAACATTTTTTAATGTTTTAGAAAAGTTCTATTCAGAAAATGCAGTTATTTTTTTTATAACTTTGTACCTTAGTTTAAAATTGTGTTAAAAAAATTCTTACTTTCACTAGAATTTCCCTAAAATAATCTAGCTGAGTAAGAGCAACTAAATTTAGCCAAGTCATATCTGTCACCCATCTACAAGTTTTAGGCTCCACAGCTTTTAAATCTAATGCAGCACCACCTGCAGAAAACAAAATATGAAATAAGAGGAATGAAAGTCTAAATAAAAATAATTACAAAGATGATATTACACTGACAAACATTTAATGTAGTTACCTTTGATAAAGATCCCAAATTCTTCATGTGTGATTTTATTTTCAGCCAGATCAATTTTTATAGTTAACAGCAAAGTAAAAAGAAACTTATGAATTTCATAAAGGCCACGGCAAGTATATTTGAATACTTCAAATGTCAGAAATTGAATAATATTTTCAATGCGCACGGCAGCTCTTGGAGATTTTTCAGACCTTTCAAAAGTGAAAGATAAATAAAAGAGCATTTTTATGGTTTTACTTGTTATTATTATTTTCTAAACTTATTATCTAAACTTATTGTTATGTTCTAAATCTATTGCCCTTGTTATTTTCTAAACTTTGTTTTTTTTTACTTTGAATCTAAATAACCTGTTATGTAAGAACATATTTAAATATCCAGTTTTGATTTAACTTAGCACTTTCTAGCAACATTTCAAGTATTTAGAAGCTGTGTGAAGCTTATTTCTCTAATTTGGAACTTCAATCAGATTATGAATACTTTTAAACATTTAGAAATTACTGATTTAGATAATGAAAAAAATTATTGCAAGAATTAATTTTATTTATATGATTTGGAAGAATTTGGTTGTATTTATATGGTGGGATTTTTTTAGAAAAGAAATTTTATACAATACACAGCTAATGGTTATATTGATAGTTAATTAAAAATAATATTTTAAAACAATCTTCTGATACACTAAATAAAACGATTTGTATTACTTACTTTTATGTTGTCTTTCTAATACTAATTGAGTTAGCAGCAGATAAAAGGATTTCAAAATTACAGGGTCAAACTTTTTACAATATAAAACGGATTCATACTCGTTTAAAATCAAAATTAAAAAGCAACACAATAAATTGAAAATTTTAAAAGAGATCTAGAAATTCGTCAATAGTTTAGAGTTCACAACCTAATATTTATAACTGTATTAAGAAAAAGGACAAAGAAACAGAAACATTACATTTAGAAAGAAATTGGTAAAATAACTTGCAATGACATGCAATCCATCCCTAAAAAAAGGAATGGATTGCATGCAACAATCTAATCGATATCATTAAATGTTTGATTAAAAGATAACTTTAGAATGAACATTATAAGATATGATATATATTTCTAAAATACATAAAAACACTTTTAGGTTCAATTAAAAATTGACTCCAAAAAATAAATAAAAAGACTTGGATAAATAAATTTTCATAACTATATTTAATGAAATTCTATTCCCCCATAATTTCCTCACCTTTCTAGAGAAATATCAAATATTCCTAGAAATTGGACCAAGGAAGTCTGGTACATAACATTTACCATGGCCATATCACAAATAAGAAAGTAAAGAATGCTACCCCTGGAAGCAACTGAAATAAAACAAAAATTTAATTACACCAAATTCATTACAGATAACTAAAGAAAGAAAATATATAAAATGACTTTTATAGAATAAATTTTAATTATTGAACAAACGGAATATACTTCTCCCTTATAATATAATAGATCCAAATACTACAAAATTATAAAATGTTGGCATTATATAAAATTGGTTTCTTAATTTATGTATTCATCTGTGCTAATAATATAGATAAGTGTAATGCAACTTAGAATTGATAGATAAGTGTAATGCAACTTAGAATTGTTAAAGCTTGCAAATATATAATTATACAATTTCCCCTTATAACATTATACTTATACTTAAAAAGCTTAAGTTCAACTACATGTCATTTAAATGCAACTAAGAACGATAATTTTTTTAATATAATGGTAAAAAAAACGAAAGAAAAAAAACATTACATGCTTAAATATTTTAATAAGCTAAATATTGCTTTTTCAATAAAGAATGCATACAATGTAAGTAAAATCATCCTTACCAGGTCGGTATTCTTCTCTTGCAAGATTAATCATTTTGTTGGTGGAATCGGCAATATCCAATTGTTTAGCTACATCAGCAGCTGTTTCTTTTGTAATTTTTAAAACTTCAATAAGTGATTCATCATCAACTAAAGATCCCTAAAGCAGAAATTTGTACTTAATAACCGTTTATAGTTCATTTCAACTTAATATCCGTTATTTTAAAAAATAAGTTAAAAATTTTTCTACAGTAACAATGTAGAGTAAAAAGCTCATGAAAAATAAAAAGAATCAAATTTCAAGAGTATTAAAGCAAAGCAAAGAGTATACCATAAATACTGTTAAAAATATTCTTTAACATTTACATATATCTTTATTGTTAAACTTTTTCTTTCACAATTTAATAAAAATACCTTTATAGTTTAGCTGTGCTCAAAAAATAATTTTGTTATATTAGTTAAAAATATGATTGGTCATATAAGCTTTATATGATAAAATGATCTAATTAAAGAACAATTTAAAAAAAGCATGAGATATTGCAAAGCATTGCTTTCATATGATAACACTGATTATTCTGCAATCAATACATTTAAAATGAATAAACTACATATAATCATATATAACACTTATAATGATATTTTTCATTTATGAAATTGTTTTAAGCAATAATATCTGATAGCTTTGCTAAAAGTGGTTATATAAGAAACGTTTTATATCCTCTTCTTCTCAAACACCTTCTCTGCCTGATAGAGGAGAAAGTTATTTTTCCAAGTTTTCCCTTTTTGACCTCACTAATTCAATAGCGTTCCAACGGATCATTGTTTACTTAAGAATGTATCCTCATATTTAGATATATAACTCAACCATCTAATACAAGGAGCTTTTACTATTTTGTCAATATCGGATAAGCTTTATTTTTTAAAAAAATCCTGATTGTATACAATTTTCTATACATTATCTTGTTTTATTCACCAAAAGATCTTTATTAAGATTTTTCTCCCCCCCCCCCAAAAAAAAATCAAAAGATGTCCTTTTCTGTTTTGTTAAGGATCGGGCATTCACTCCTGTAGCAAGCAAAGTCTTATAAAGACTTAATCCTTTTATTTTTATGCAGCTAAATTTTTATTTAAATTGATTTCTAAAACAGTAGGGACATCCATTACCCATAAATAACCAACTTATTTTATTTCAATTTTTATGCCATTTTTGCTTGAGATAGTTGCATCCAAATATTTAAATTGTTCCTTCACAGCCTTGAAAATATAATTGTTGATCCTCAAAGGGAACATATCCATACTTTTATTTGTTGCAATCATAAAAATAATTTTATTCTGATTAACGGTTAGGCCTATTTTCCCTGCTGCATTCTATGTTGAATATATTAAATTATTTAAGGATGAAACAATGCTAAATGTTACCTCAGTAGAAGCTATTTTATGAAGTAAAGTGTCTTAAAGTCCTATAATTTTATTCTCATTAATGGCTAGGCCTATTTTCCCTGCTGCTTTTTAACTTGAATACATAAAATTCAGTAAGAAATGATGAAGCAATAATAAAAGTTACCTCTGTAGTAGCCAGTTTATGCAGTAAATTGTCCTCCAGCTCTTTAGTTTTTCTCTTGTTAGAGGCAACATTTTCTAACAGAGCAACTCTTTCAGCTTCAAGTTCCTAGTTATATTTTAAAGCAAAGAATGAAAAAGACAAAATTTGAATTTCTAGAAGAAAAAGAAAATTATTTAAATTTTGACAAGTTTTCATGCAAGACGTTTTTTCCCCCCCTCTACTAAAATGTACAGAAAAAGAGTACTAACATACTTGTTTTTCTGCAAGGATTACTCGTCCTAACAACTGATCTTCAAGCCCTTTCATAGTGACAGTAAAATCTATAACTGATGTTCGAGCTGTGACCTAAGAGAGATTTAGAATGGAGAAATGATGCAACAAGTAAAATAAATTTTTTAACATATAATAATAAGTCAGTAAATTATTTTCTTCACGCCATTTTTAAGCTAAAATTAATAATGCAATTAATTAGGCATGCAACATTATTTAATTAAAATACATTTAATACTACATTATATCCGGACGAAGAGGCTATAAATAATGAAATTTATATTAAATATTGTACATTATGGATAAATTATTAAATTATAAATCAAGAAATTCAATAAAAATAATATAAAACAAGAAACACTTAAACAAAAATATCCAAAATGTTTCAAATTTTTCAAAAATTAAGTAAATCAATTTAACATTATGTAATTCTTTGAGCATAAATAATAAAAAATAAACAATGCAAATTCTGTTATAATTCTAATCTCAAAAATTCTCAGTGGAAAAATAAAAATAAATAAATTTAGAAAGATTAAATTTATCTTATATATTTGCTATCAAAACATAAAATGTTTGAAGAAAATAAGAGATGATTACAAATATTTTAATAACTTTTTAACGGGTTAGTCCAGGTTAGTTCCTGAATAAACTAAATTTCTGGAACATCAATTTGATATAAATGTCACTTGATTAAGATTACTTGTGCTTTTTTAGCATGAAATGTATGTCACGTAATAGTGCTTTTCTCAGAGTGAAGTTTGGCTCCAGATAAGATAGAAATTTTGATCTGTCTTGACAGTTTACACAATAAAATAATCTTCTTTTTTGATTTTATGGTGGTGGTACAGATGACTCTAAAGACTATTTACACCAAAATATTCATCAAAAGTCATAAAAAAGAGCCAAGAGGAAAAAAATTGTAAATTTCAATTTGAAATTCTATAAGGTGATGAATTTCATGAAGTTATTACTAGCAAAATAAATTAAAAGCTAGCAAGTAAATCAAGAAAACTATGTTAAAGAAAATGTGCATGAAAAATTATTTCTAAGATGAATTGAAGTAACTCAATCATAAATTTTGATTCTCCATAATTTTTCAGAATTACATTTATTATCTGAAACTAAATAAAATATTGTATACATCATTTAAAATTCTTTGAAAGTAAAATTAAAAATTGAATTTTATGATGAATTAGAGAAAGTTTTATTTAATAATTCTTTGAAATATTACATACATCATTAATATATACACACACACACACATATATATATTCATTCTGCAGTGTACAGAATGCTAACTTTAATGCCGAACGATTCTTTTTTCTGTATTCATAGCTATTCAAAATATATTTAGATTCAGAAACTTTTTTGGCATTAATTGAAATTTAGTCATTTCCTTTTTAATTTAAAATTTAAATTTTATGGGAACAGACAAAAAATTAGAAAAAATACATAATGCAATGAACAGAATGCCATAAGGCTTCTATTATAATATGAGTTATATAATTATCAAAAGTTTGCAGCTTAAAAGTATTTCAGTGAAAAAAATCTATTTAGAGACCAAATTACATGAAATACTGAAAATTTTAGTGAGAATTAATCACCGAAGGCAGCTAGTAAAATATAACAATAGTTATGCAGAATTTCTTCATATCAAAACTCACAAATTAAAATTGCTTGTATTTTAGATAAATATTAACTGAAGAGTTCTTTTTTTGTGAATGTGAGCTGAAAACAATACAACAAATTCTGGAGGTGTTTCTTTTTCATGTTTGGGTTATAATAATGAAAATAAAAGATGCCTTTATAAGAATTATATATAAGGGGAATTTTGCCTCTAATTTTATCTATTTTGTTGATATGAAACTCATCTAGTAAGTTTAAAATTTGTTTAATAATAAGCAGTCGTTTAAATCCATAATACTTACAAATTTTCTTAGATTCCACATTTAAATGACAGTGTCTATACAACCAAAAGATTTATGAAATTGACAATTTGAGCTTTTATTACATTTTTTAAAAAATTTTATTTAATATTGTAGAGAAGCATCTAAATTAAAATCGGATTTGAAGTTTTCTTTTTTAATTGTAAGAGATTCCAGTATTAATATCATTGTAATCCTTATCAGAAACAAATAATAGTTTATTGTCAGATAATATTAATAAAATATTAACAATTCAATAATTAAAATATTAATATTTAGCATACTTCAGGAGCATACGTTGGATTTGGCAATTTCGTTGTAATATAAAGTTTAAATGTTTTCATAAAATCCACATCCTTGTCACCGATTTTTACCTAAGATTAAAAAATGTAAATGAGTAATAACCAAAACTTTCGAACAGCAAAACAAAAATTATATTTCTTTGAAGAGAATATATATATATAAAAACCCACTTACTTTTAATATGGTACCTGATTTGACAAAGTTTTTATCCAATACATTATCTAATACAGGATCAAGCTCTTCACCAACATCTTCAATTAAAAGTGGTCGTCCCTGAGATAATGCATCTTCAAAAAATTGACGGAAAAATTTGTGGTTCAAGTTTGAAACCTTAGAAAAAAAATGTTCTGATTGAAAAGAATTCCACCCAATTGATTTTCAATAATTTTGATTATGTATGTTAAATTTGTGTTGTCAAAACTTTGCTAGTACTGAAGTGTATATTGTTACAAACCTGTAAAGTTGCTTCCCAGCACGGTTAGTTGAATCACTGAAAAGAACGTTTTATGACCAGCCCTGTGGGTGCTGATCAGTGATCTTAGAGTTTGGCGAAAAACTTGGCAACCATTTAGAGACAAAATAGATATTACTGGAAACTTTGAGAATTTTAGTGATTCCTCCAATAGAAACCAAGATATGCCTGATTGGTCCCGAAGCTTCTCGACCCACCTCCCGGGAACTATAAAATGCCAAAATGCCGGCAGTCTCAAGCTGCAATGAATCGTGTCCATAGTCTTAGTTGTAGTCAAGTAACGAGACGTCGTGAGGATAAAGTAGCAACGGTGGAATAGTCCGGCGATGTGCCAGCGTTGTGTGGAGCCCAAGCTATTGCTGAACTGAGCTGTGTGCCAAATCCTGATGTTTATTGTGGAAGCAGCATCGAGTCCTGTGAGGGGTAACCAGTCGTGAATTAGTGTGGCGGCAGCTGGATATAGCTAAAACGAGGAGACAGTGGAGAATTGCAGCCGTTTTGACAGACCGTGAAGTGAAGCTACAAAGATTCACCCTCCTGCTGAATTCTGTCTGGTCGCTTTGTGTGCTGTGGCTGTTATTACTATCGATTACGATTTGTGGGCAACTGTTTGTTGTAGTGTGCTGTCCTGTGTTCGTCACGGCTTTATATATTTGTCGTCTTTGTATCAGTGTCTTCGTGTGAATAAACGTCGTTGTTTCCTATTAAAGGACTTTTTATTTCTGCATCGAACATCAAAAGAACACTGCGACTGAAGAAGTGATTCTGTAACAATATTAATTATTCTGCAAGTTTTTAAATTCAGGCTTGTTAAGGATTGAAAATTAAAAATCATATTATGATACATTGGAAATCATTATATATAATCAGATGTTTCATGATTCAAGATTATGCATTCAAAATAAACTTACAATCAATTGATTTTTTTCTTCCTTTTTTATAATCCAAGATTTTCCTTGTCCCTGGGGATCAATCAGTAAGGGATATCTTTCAGATTTGGTCACAATTATTCCATTTTGTAAAGACAATTCATCATTAGGTAAACCTTGAACACCCCAATCAGCAATCTGAGAATTAAATATATATATAAAGTATTTTTTTCACAAACATTGAAAAATATTTTATCTGTAGATAAAAGTTACACAAAACTTAAAAGAACCATAACTTACAGTAGGGGCATCAGTTAGGTCGTTAATCAAATTTAAATCTTCTGTGTAAGGAATCTCTCTATTTTCAAGCTCTTTTCTCCAAGAATCAAAAAGCATAATACGAAATTCTTGATTAAATGGGCCACAATATGACAAGAAAGCAGCTAACAAAATAGCATCACCAACCAGTCTATTAAAAAAAAAAACAATAAATAATACTCAAGTATTTTGTTTTGACAAATTAATAGAAACTTCATCATTTCATATAACAAAAAAGACTCAAAAACTATAGACGAAAGAAAATGTATTAGAATGATTATATGTAAAGGTTAATAAAAAAATGCAGTTTATAAGATTTCCTTCACTTAAAAACCTACCATGAATATCCAAATATTTACCTAAAGTATATATCCATTAATATATATTAATGGATTAATAATATTATACAAATATAATACTATACTTATACTAAGATTCTTACAATACTATACTAAGATTCATCCATTTAGCTAATATATATATATATTCAATGGATGAATCTTAGTATTATTGTTGAAATATTAAATCTAATACTATTTTTAAAGTTATTATTTACAAAAAAAATGACAAATATTAATCATTTTGATACAAATCATGACAAAGTTCATATTCCAAGTGATAGTCGTATTCAAAGAAACCATTTATAATTTAATTCAAAAACAAGTCTTGACTAACAGTTGATTTTGATTATTTATTTCAGTAGTTTAAATACAGTTTTGTAATGCCAAACTAATTCATATAAAATTTAACTTTTCATGATATAGGATATTAATAAATGTACATCTGATGCTATTATTTAACATTTCAAACGTTGCATGCAGATTTTTTTTTTTTTTTTTTTTTTGTACAGTCTTAGATTAGACATTTGAACATTTTAAAGAAGACGAGCCAATTTTTAATTCTAAAAAGTCTGAACATTTCTCAAATCGTTTTAATTATAAAAAAAGTTTTACATTGTGTGCAATGCTACCAATTTTGAGAATAATTTCTGCTTTTTATAATTTTATCCAACTTTAAATTACATTTTCTGACAAAGTATCAAGGATCCATTTCAGTTACAATGATTGAAATCTCTTAAATAACTATTCATCATTACATTATTCATATCTCTTGAATTCTTAATTTTTTTTTTATTGGAATTCATTTCATGAGAAAATGTTCCATGTCAGCCATGATCAATTTTTTTTTTTTTTTTTTTTCATATTTTCATTTTATAACCTTAAGCATTTTGTTGAAATTCAACATTTTTGATAAAGTAATACAAGAGTTTAGTAATCTAGCAATATTCTGCATGTTTCAAATCCATTACTTATTCAATTTTGTTTTATAATTTGTGCATTTATTTATAGTAATAACATTTATTATCAGATGTAAGTATCCAAAAAAATTATTTAGTTCATAAATTTTGAACCACAGGATATATACCTGGATGCTTGCAAGAATAATGTATGGATATTGCAAAATTCCTGATTAACCGAAGTGAAAAAAAAGTGAACAATGCAATTTATACAAAATATTGTGGAAGCTAAACTGATGACATTCTCTATATTAATTTTCATATATATATATATATATATATATATATATATATTGTAACTCTGGACATACATTATCAGCAATACCATTTAAATTAATTGCACTTTCAGATTAATTATCATAATCTTTTATTTTTTCTGTTAAAAATTTATATGCATAATTTATGCACGAGCTGGTTGCAGTAACATTTATCATTTGTAAAAAAAGATGAAACAATCTAATTAGTAAATTTCATACTTTGAGAACAGATCTGTTTTTATTAAAATTTAGAGAAACGATAATCAAACTAATAGAAATAAATTATTGCGCGCATGAGACATCGTTTTGTTTACAAATGATGTGAATAATTTCTTTTCTCAAACAAAAACTACAAGCATTAGAATAGAAAAAATTCATGATAAATACTATACTAAAGTTAAAGAAATAAAAACTGAGCAATGTTAAAATATATATTAAGTGATTTATATATGTAAAATTTCAAAATTATGCTAAAAAAATTTTATCTAGTTTTTTTTTTATGATCTACTTGATTCTTAGTACAAAAATATATTTCACACCCTTTTTAAATGTATTAAAAAATAATAATTTTCTAAATAAAATATGCATAAATTAGAGATATTCTTAATATTTTTCTTTCATCACAGTCCTTTTCTAGGTAAAACTTTTCAGTACCTGCCCCCCCCCCCTCCCCTCACAAAAAGAAAACAAAATGAAGCATTGACATATAAATAATTGATTATTGTCATTATATTTAACTTTTTATTGATTAATAATAAAGAAATAGAATAAAAGGTGCTTTCAGAACTTTCAACATTTTTCGAAATTTCAATTACATTCTTTTATACTGCTTCTGTGATCTATAATTTAAGAGGTCCTGATTGATATGTTAAAATTTTCCCAATAATTTCTAGATAGATTCAAATGATAAAAAGATTATCGTAATTAAATTTCCATAATGTTGATTTAAAAAAGAGCATTTCATTATAACCTGTTTATCTGACTTTGGAAACGTTTACTATCTTCTGTCCATCGAGCTTTTTCTCCTTGCAATCCAGCTATGAGTGCCTCTGCGGCAATCATTTTACGTTTGCATGTTTCAGCTGTGTCTTCCAAATCCTAGAAGTTTAAGCACCATAATTGCTACGTTTTTATAGTCACGCACATGCTAAATAAAGTTTATAAAGAACGAAAGGAAAATGAAATATAACAAGTATACTATATGAGCATTTGTAAACTACAATATAGAGAAAGGAGAGTTTTCTGTTCATTACTTAAGGAATGTAAAATTCAGTCATTGTTGAAGAATTGTGGTATGTAAATTTCATGCGTGAGTGAAGAGAAGAATAGTATTTTTATTAGAGAGTATGCAAGAAAGTTACAGAAGATCACTTGCAGTGCTTCAATATATCCATGCAATTAAACTATTTTCAAAATTTAAATGATTAAAAAAATCTCATTTTCTCTAAAGGTTTCAAAATAAACAATTCTATTATATAAGTAAGCACGCTCATTTTTTTAAAATACAGAGTGCTTTAACAATATCCATTTGGATAACAAAATGCCATCAAAAACATAACTTGTAAAAAAAACCAAGTCTCGCAACTCAGTTCTGCTATCGTAAAAAGTTGTGAGATCCATGTAATAACAAGTCGGTCAATTTATTCAGTCCCTACTTAAGGGTCCTTCTGCCTTAAGTTATTACGTAATTAGCTAACCTAACAGCATCTTATAGTGACCATATCAATATTAAAAATCTTTTATGGTTTGAATAAATAGATTGACTTGGCAATCGCACTAAACAATCTAATTTAATATAATATGTTAATGTAATCTAATTTAATGTAAAGATACATTGTGTTTTCATACGATGGCCAAGTCAATCTATTTATTTAAACCATAAAAGATTTTTAATGTTGATATGGTCACTACAAGATGTTGTTAGGTTAGCTAATTACGTAATAACTTAAGGCAGAAGGACCCTTAAGTAGGGACTGAATAAATTGACCGACTTGGTATTACATGGATCTCACAACTTTTTACGACAGAAGAACTGAGTTGGGAGACTTGGTTTTTTTTACAAATTATGTTTTTGATGGCATCTCATTTCTTTTTGTAGATAGTCCTTTTCTCATTTTTGTATGTAGTCTTCTTCTTTTTCTTTTCCGGTACTACTTCTTGAGCTTCAGCTACAGTTTTTCTCAAAGCTCACTCCCTGTCTCTATGGTTTTTTCTCGTAAGCTTTGATGTTACAATTTTTGACAAGTCTGGACGGTAAATGCTTCTTAGTCTGTTGTATTCACAAACTGAGGATTTCTGCGCTTTAATTCGATTCCACATTTATTCGATGTAAGCCATCCAGACTTTATATTTATATTCTTCTACCATATATATTATAACTTGTATATATATTTATATTACATATTTTGTAATATATATTACATATTTTGTAATATATATTTATATTACAAGTTATATTTATATTCTTCTGCCAGATGGATTACCTGAAATTCACCCATTACGTTTGAAGCTTCCACAGCTTCAAATTGAATTATTTCAAATTAGATATTGTTACAAACCTGTAGAACAAGAAAGACCGTTTTACAGTAATCTGTATTGGATGCTGTCGGATGCCGAGCCAGTGATCCCAGAGCTTGGTGACAAACTTGGCGACAAATTTGCCGACAAAATAGATAATGCTCGAAACTTCGAGAAATTTATCGATCCGTCCATTATTACACGCATATTTTAGTTTTTCCTTGATTTATACACTAAACACTAATTGTATTCTAAATTTAAAGCTTCTATGTCTACTAGAAGTGTCTTAGAGTTTTGATGATTGGTCGGTCAGTCAGTCAGTGACAAAATTCACAAACTTTGACTAGTTATAATTCTTAAACTACTGGTTCAAATTTAATGAAATGTGAAATATATCGTGTTTATATAATGCCTGCTTGGTTACTGAAAATTCAGGCTTCTAGTTTTATTCACAACGAAGTTATAGGGGGTCGAAAATGGCCTGAACTGCTTCGAGAAAAGGATGGTACGGCGTGCCGCTTGTTTTTGCTCGACTTGGCGGGGGCACTGCCGTGTCCCCAGATGGTACAGGAAATGTGGAAAAATGTTTAGTCCCTGACTGTCATTTTTGCTATTTTATCTTTTTAAGTTAAATTTTTTTAAAAATGTATTTTGTTTTGTTAAATATGTCATTTTACGAAACAAAGTAGAGACACACACACACACACAAAAGAACAGTGTTAATAGTAGGCTGTGAACAAGCTTGGTTTATACTACATGAGTGTTTGCTCTAAATATATTTATAAGGAAAAAAAAATCAGATCTGTAAATGAGCATTCATGATCAATTAGTTATTCCATCTCATAGGAATATGATTTGTAAATATTTTTTGAAGATTAAGTTTTAGAATTAAACTAGTGCTGTATGTGCCTGAATTATATTTCTTAACTACAATTTTCATCTGGGGAAAAGTATTCATAAATATTTTGCAATTTTGTTTATAATACTCAAATAAATTAAATTGCTCATGATGAATGCATTTAACTACAGCGATAGTAACAGAGAAACATACATGGATATATAACATAATATATATTTTTTCTATCATAAACATGCATGGAGAAACATATATGATTTCTACATAATATTGATAAAATAATAATTATGCAATTTATAAAAATAGAAAGAATGAAAATAGAAAGGAAGAATACTTGTTTCTTAGCCATAGCTTCATTATATATAGCATTCACAGCATCCAATTCAGCTTGCTTTTCATCTAGTTCTGCTTGTGCAACAGCTAATTCTTTAGATGCTTTGGCATTTTGTGCTTCCAGCAAAGCTAAATTGGCCTGAAAATGTTCCATTCTTTTAAAATTATATCGATTAATTCTCCATTGAATTAGAAATAGATTTCTAATTAAAAGAAATATAGATAGATTTTTTTTTAAATATTTAACTGTACAACAAACATTATATGAAACAAATTATAGTTTCAAAGTTATATATAATAGATTATATGTGAACAGATTATTTTCACAGTTACACTTTGATTTTCATAGAAAGTCAAAACATTTATTCCTACTATCATTTTTTTATATCACTAATTGATAAAACATAAAATTTTCTTATTATGCATTATCAGAATTTTTTTCTTCATCAAAAATCAGCAATGAAAATAATACGTAAATAAGATTATAAGTTTTGGTTGCGACCGAAAAATCTCATTATAATGTCACTACTATATGATTTATCAAAAGAAAAGTCTTCTGTGCAATAAAAATATCAAATCTTTTTTAAGTAAAAATGATATCTAATATCCATTCAAACATATAGAGTTTTCTTGCTAGAATGTTAGTTTTACTGTTAACTGAAATATTCAAACAAAAAATCTTTCCTTGGAGGAGGAAATGAAAAGCTAGATGTTATTTAAAATGATTGCAATAGCAGAATTACTTCAAGACCTAAGAAACAAAAATTAGAAATGAAAATATAACAACAAAAAAGAATATAATGTAGTATGTACATTATATTTCTAAAATTAAAAGAAAATTAAAAATAATTGCATTTGATTGTGGTAAGATTTTTGAAAACTCACTTTTAAAGGCAAAACTTCTTTATTTACAGCAAAAAAGCTAGCCATAGCTAAAGTCCAAGAGAGCAGGCCAGCTACTTGCCCACAAGTTTTCAATGCTGATTCCAAAGTGTAATCTGGCATAGATATGTAAGGTTCCATTAGCTCAACCATTTCATTATTGATATTATCCTTTGGAAATGCCTGTAGATTGCCTAAAAAAGCTCCACTACTCATAACCTAAAAGAAAAGGATTTATACACATAATTAATATGAACAGGTTGATAAATACAGAATAAATTATATGCTACTAATCATACTAATTGGTCTTTTTTAAATAACAAAAGGATGAAGGTAATCATCTGTGAATCAAAAACATAAGGTTTTCTTTCTTCTTTCTGTTAATAAGACGAAAACTATATATGTCTCCACATCATTATTGAGACAAAACAATTTTTCATATGGTGAGTGAATGTCTATATTTGCCCTAAAGCCTTGCTTTACTTGAAAACAACAATTGCTTGATAAAAACCTTTGTGTTCATCATTTCATATGTTTTCAATTTATATGATTTTATTCCTTCATTTAAACATCATAATGAAATTTCATTATTGATTTTTTTTTTAAACTTTTATTATCGATTTATCAAAAATTATTCTAAATTATGAAACTTTTATACTCTTTTAAAGTTCAGAAATTCTTTGACCTCTGAGTTTGATAGAATTATATTATTTGACTTAAGTCAAGAAGAAATTTTTACTGAACATTATAAACCTAAAATTCAAACCAAAAAGAAAGAAAGAGGGTTTCTGTTCCTCTCCTTATACATTTATAATCTCCAATTTCAAATATTGATTCATAGCACTTTAACATTGAATAAAAAAAGTTTTTAAATTGGAAGAATGTTTTCTAGTTCAGAAACCTTTGTGATTAAAGAAAGACAGTTTTTTAAAAAAAAATGATTTCTAGAGATAAAAAGATACCTTATCTTTGAATAAATTGAGTACTGATATTGAGAGAAAATAATATGAATTATCTGTAAAAGTGATTAAATTTTTATAACTAAAAATTATGGCATTTTTTCAACATGTCTTAAGTATCATTTTTGGGATAAAAAATGATTTTAAAAAATTCCCTAAATAATGATTTTGAAAAATGCTTCAGTTAGATCAAAATTGACTGATAGATTATTTTTTTGTTAATATGAAATAAATATAAAATTTTCAATACTAAATAAGAATCCATAATATTTTTTTCAACATTCGCATTACTTGAATATTAATTACAAAATATTATAATCTTAACCAAAGTATAGCAATTACTTTCAAAGACATTTCCCATGAAGGCGTTGGACACGGTCGTTCAGGATCTGGAATAACAGGTTTCATAGGTTCTTGAAAAAGTATTAATACACAATCCATTATTCTCATGATAAGGTGAGGTGGTTTGGGCAACTTTCGGACTGTTGCAATATCTCCAGGTTTGATGGTCTGAGAAAAATATTTTGATTTTTGAATACACATGCACTAAATTTATGTCGATAGCTCTCACATTATTAAAAAATCACAACTCAAGAATAATTTTGGACTCTTTTTTTCCTTTATTCTGGTCATCATTGCTTAGCAGGCGCTGCCCTGCTACCGCACACACCCTCGCTAACGCTACACTGAAGTGTTTTTCCCTTTGCCGCAAGAGGGCAGCACAGTGACAGGTCGGAACATACCGCCCGCCTTGACATAATGTTGTCAACACACACACACAAGGAAAAACTATGGACTATCACAATTCAATGCACAATGCTGAATAAAAACACACAAATTCAGATTTTAAACACTACACATTACAAGGTAATAACATTAATCACACAATAAAGAACACTAATATAAGATTACACATCAATAGGTAAAATACAAATTTTTGAAATGGCTTTTATAAACTCCAGATTGAGTTTTAACTTTTACAACTCTGACCCTTTTATCTTCACCCAGATAACACTCAATTATTCTACCTAATGCCCATTTTTGAGGGGGTAGGTTTTCATCTTTAAGAAGCACTAACTCATTGATTTTTACATTATCTTTTTCTACCTTCCACTTGGATAAAGCTAGAGAATAGAAAATATTTAATAAAGTAAGTAATATGCATAACAAAACAAATATTTTTTTTTCTATATATTACTAACAGATATTAATCTCATATTCAATTTTCACATGAGTTTGATATAAATAGCTGCATTAATTTAAATCACAATTTCTTATGCAATACTATGAAGCAGTTTAACAGTTAATATATAAAAATTTCACAAAATTGCTTATAACAGAATAATTTCCATAAAACAGCAGTTCTATCACATTACCATAATGGTGAAACAGAATCTAAAGTTGTACAATTTTCATCAATCCATAATAATATTAAATCTTTCATCCAATGACATACTTTTGCCAAGAAAAGGTTAATTTTTATTTAAACACCTTAACTCTTCTGAAAATTCCCTACTCTGGATTTCCTTTATTATGAAGGTTTCAGCCTTCCTAATTTCCTCTGTTGTCAAGGGACCCAGTCTCCTTTCAGTTGGACTTCTCAAGTTGTGGAGAAATCTGAAAACATAACTTATTACATGCAATATTTTAGTATAACTATTACTACAATTAAGAATATCAGTAACACATGAATTGTTCAATGTAGTAACTAAAACACTTTCACAGTCAACTTTTTTGAGTTCACAGTCTACATCGTCCTTTATCACAGTGTCAGAGATTTCTCTGCACGGATACTCACTGTCTTTTAGAAAGGCAGGGCCTTCCCACCACAAGTTACTCTTGAGCATTTTGGACGGATTTACACCACGACTGATAAGATCAACTGGATTATCTCCTGACGAAACATGTCTCCACTGATCCTGACACGAAAGGTCTTGAAGTGTGGCTACACGGTTTGCCACGAAGGTTTTTAACTGGGACGTCTCTTTTTTAATCCATGACAGCACAATCATACTATCGCTCCAGTAATAGATATTGGACACTTTCAGTCGAAGGGCCGACTGGATACGCTGCATCAATTTCACCAGCAGCACAGCAGCGCAGAGCTCCAATCTCGGGATCGTGAGCTTCTTCAGTGGAGCCACTCTGGATTTACTGGCCACCATCTTGACAACAACCTCACCAGCAGGTGTTTGGGATTTGCAGTACACAACAGCTCCAAAGGCAGCTTCAGAAGCGTCGCTGAACCCATGAAGCTCTATAGCTTCGACGTCGGAAAACGGAAGAATACATCTGCTCACCTTGATGTTGTTAATGCACTGTAACTCGGTTGAAAACTTCTCCCATTCACTATGATTTTCAGGAGGAAGCTGATCATCCCATTGAAGATTCAGAAGCCACAATTTTTGTAGAAAGATTTTTGCTAGTGAAATCACAGGACCAAGGAGGCCCAGAGGGTCAAACAACTTGGCTATTGTGGATAGAACTGTTCGTTTAGTATGAACATCCGTTGAAGTTATGGACACCTTAAAACAAAAACAGTCATTAGTATGGTCCCACGTGACACCTAAAGTTTTGTTATCACAGTCTGCAAAGTCGTAGTTGCATCCAGAAGTGGTAGACAACTGAGGATGATTGCCTCGCCATTTATGCAAGTTCATGCCAGCTCGTTTTAACATGGAAGTGAGCTGCTGTTGCATCTCTATGCATACGGGTAAAGTCTTAGCACCAGATAGCACATCGTCCACATAAAAATCTTTCTCAACAACGGGTGCTGCAAGGGGAAAATTGTGTCCCTCATCCCTTGCAATTTGAATTAGCGTTCGAGTAGCTAAAAATGGGGCACTAGTAGTACCGTAAGTAATTGTCGACAGTTCAAACGTTTTCACTGAACCAAACTCACTGTCCTTCCAAAGTATTCTTTGTAGGTTTCGCTGACTGGGATGAATGTAAATCATCCTATACATTTTCTCAATGTCCGCAATAAATGCATATGGATGTTTGCGGAATCGCATCATAATTGAAATTAAGTCCTCCTGCACAATTCCACCATTAAATTGTAAGCTATTGAATGATGTTCCATTCGTGGTTTCACTAGAGGCATTAAATACTACACGAAGCTTAGTGGTCATTTTCTCTGGTCTATATACTCCATGATGGGGCATGTAATACACTGTTTCTGGTTCTGTCTCATGCGTCACGTCTCTCATATGTCCCAACTTTTCATACTCATTAATAAATTCTTCATACAATTTTAAATAAGTTTTATCACTAGATAGTTTACTCCAAAGTGAATTTAATCTCTTTAATGCTATACTTTTAGACTCGCCTAAACAACTAGGTTCCTCTTTAAGTGGAATTGTGACTACATATTTTCCACTAGGCTCTCTATAATGAGTTTTAACAAAATGTTCCTCAGCGATTTTTGCCTCATGGGACTTAGGGGTCTCTAACTCAACAGTTTCTAGTTCCCAGAATTTTTCCATGGTATTGTTTAAATCTTCATCAATAATTAACCCACAATGAATTTTTGGGGAATCAAATTCCATTACACTACCGCAAGCCAAAAATCCAAAAACACTATTTTGAAAAAACAACTCTGCATTTGATGAGTAGATCTTTTCTGGCCTCAACAAATGATAGAATGATTTAGCACCTAGGAGACAATCAACTTTTTGGGGAACCATAAAATTATCAGCCAAATTAATATTAGAAGGAATTTGTTCTTTAACACTTAAATATTTAATTGGGGTTAACTCAGTGATTTTATCTACAACAAGAAACTCAAAATTTTGCTTAGAGCTCTTATCAGCATTTGAAATTTCAGCTTTAACAAATTTGGTAACAGTCATTGAGGAATTATTTAAACATGAAATTGTTACATTTATTTTTTCTTGTTTTAACCCTAATCTGTTTGCACACTCCGAAGTCATAATATCGGACTGACTTCCTACATCCAGTAACCCTCTAACACATTGCAGATTCCCAAATTTATCTCGAATATAAAATTTAGCCGTGCTTAACAATACAGTTCTCATTTGTTTATTTTCAACCGTACTCGTAGCTGAAAATGTCGATTGCACATTTTCATTAGTTGCGCAAGAAGTTGGATAAAAGGAATTAACTTCCGGGTTTAAAGTTGAACTTTCCCCTTTATTAACTATGGTACTAGTTTCGTTTTTACCACTCCCACTGAAATGATCAAACTCTCTGGGATAATGAAGTAACCTATTATGAGGTTTATTACAAAAACAATTTCTTGCAGAACACTTTTTCACATTGCATATTGGTGAGAGGCATTTAAAACATAAGTTTTGGGATTTCACAAATGCAACTCTATCACTAACAGAAAGTTTTTGAAATTCCTGACATTTAAATATTGAGTGGTTGTTCTGGCACATAACGCATTTAGAATTAGTATTCGATAAGAACACTTTAGAAACATTTCTATTACGATTCTCAAAATTTCCTTTACCGAAATTCCTTTGCTCATTTCTATTCGTAACGAATGCGCGGGAAAACTCAGTTTTGGTTCCGGTTTTAGAAGCCACAAATAAATCACATTCTCTACTTAATTCCTGCACATTAAAAACAGATTCTCCTTGTTTAATACTGATATGACTTTTTAAATCTTGAGGAAGAGTGCTAAAAATCTGATCAGAAACCATTAACTCACACAATTTAGAAAAATCATTCACATTACGAAGTTGAATGTAATACTCAAAAACAGATCTAACTCTTGAAGCAAATTGCACATAATTTTCTGTTGGCAATTTTACTGCACTTTTAAATTGTTTTAGACATTCTTGATAAGTTGGTTGAAATTGTTTTAAGACAATAGATTTAATTTTTTCATAGTCACTCAACTCTTCTTCTTTGATATAAACCATTAAATTGCCAATTCTATCCCCTAATAGATTTAATAGAATTTCCGCTTTAAATTTATCACTAACTGCTTTTGTTTTGAAAGCTTTTTCGAGCGAATTGAAAAAGAGATTAAAACATTCAGCATTTTTGGGAACAGGAATCGTCAAAACTTTGATACTCTTAATTAAATTCTCTAAACTAAAACTCTGTTCATTATCGTTAAGCTCACACGATGAGGATTTGAGTTTTAAAAGCTCTATTTCTTTCTCTACACGCAAAAGCGAAAGCCTTTCAATCTCCAATTTTTGTTCTAATGAACGCCTTTCGTTTTCGGCTTGATCCGAATTTTTACTTCTTTCGTCTGAAATCTCTTTAATTAAATTTTTCACAACCTCAATTCTTTGCTTATAAATGTCACTATTCTCAATTATACTTATCAAATCTACAACTTTAGCGGAAGATGCAAATTTAATATTTAATTCCGTACACAAACTCTTTAATTCGTCTTTCTTCAAACTAGACAAAGACATAATGAAAATTTAAGTAATTGAACACTTACCCACAATAATTATCCTTGAGAATTGGGACGAGAGAATACGCGAAAACACAGAGAACAGAAACAGAAAACACCACTCAAGCAACAACTTTCGTTTCCTAAGCCTACGCTAATCCACTTCGCATATTTTCACACACAAAAAAAAACGTAATCCATTGCTGATCGCTATTTCCACTCCTCCGAGACGGACCAAATGATTACACATGCACTAAATTTATGTCGATAGCTCTCACATTATTAAAAAATCACAACTCAAGAATAATTTTGGATTCTTTTTTTCCTTTATTCTGGTCATCATTGCTTAGCAGGCGCTGCCCTGCTACCGCACACACCCTCGCTAACGCTACACGATACACTGAAGTGTTTTTCCCTTTGCCGCAAGAGGGCAGCACAGTGACAGGTCGGAACAATTTTTATGAAAAATAAGATATATAAAAGAGACAATTATTTCAAAATGTTTATAAAACTTTAAAGGTTAACTTGTATTGTTGTAAATTTTTAAAAGGCAATATATCTTCAATTACCTAAATTTTATATATTAATAAATTAAAATTAAGATGAAATCGGATCATACAATAATGGGTATCAAAATTCAAGACAAATTTTTTTTACAAATTAATTAATTTGAATTATGGTTAAGTGATAGAAGTACTATATTTAAACTCCTTCAAAAATGAAAAAGATTGGTAATTTATCATTTTATTAAAAATATAATGCTTTTTCCATAGAATTTGCTTTATGTAAAACGGTACAAAATTTAAGAATGCTTAGCACTGTTCATAAAAATTCTTTGTATCAAATGTATTCCCCTGGCTTTACAGCATATTGATTTATGAAAAGAAGAACTATGAATAGTCCAAATTAGCAAACTGTCATATAAATATCTGTTCATGTAATCATTATTACAAATGGAATATAAACTTCTATAAATCAAAAGTTAAAGAGCAGATAAAGAATTCTTTAATCAAAGTAATACAAATTAACAGAATATTTAAAGGGAGTTCTCTCTCTCTTTCTTTAAATGAATTTATTTTTTAATCGTAATTCAAAATCATTGTAATTTATTATTATTATTCCAATTATTGTAGAATTAAATTTATTGACAGACTACTATAAGAGAAAGAATTTTTTTTAATCGTAATTCAAAATCATTGTAATTTATTATTATTATTCCAATTATTGTAGAATTAAATTTAATGACAGACTACTATAAGAGAAAGACATATAAAAAATAAATTATAAGCTAACCAGTAGTGCTTCTTCGGCTGCTTCTAGAGCTGGCCTAGCAGCTTCAAGTTTTTCTTCAGCAATTGCTTTCTCTACTGAAATTTTATCTACGATTTTCTGTGCTCTATCTTTCACGATTTGAACAGAATTCTTAATAACTTCTGCACTTTCTGTTTTCTTTTTGACATCAATAACAACCTAAATTTTTAAAAAAAATGTATATATTAGAATTAAAAAGATACATATCATTACACTGTCGATAATGCTTCAGACAATTATTTAATTAATAATTATATAAAAACATATAAGCATTTGATAATTAGTCAATGGAAACACAAATAATTAGATATGCGAAATTTAAATTTTAAATAACCAAATTGTATGCTAATCGACAGTTATGAAGTGTGAGAAAGCAAATCAGTGAGAAAAAGTTGATGGACCAATTGTCATTTTTTTTTTTTTTTTTTGCTACAAAAAATTAAAATGTAATTTTATCACTAGGACTACTGCTCTTATATAAACTGAAAACTAAGAGTTATGTACAATGAAAAGCAGAATTTAGTGTGTAGTTGACTTACATTAAATCCCTAAAAGCACAGCAAGGGAAGTTTTCAAGTTGACGAAATCTTTGATGATAAAGTAATTAAAAACAGCGTTCGAAAGAAAGAAACAAGTAATAGTTTAGACATTTTATGTGTTTTGGGTTATTTATACTGACTAACTTCTATACAATCATTTTTTTTTGTATGTCTTTGTAAAAAATGATGTTTGTATATTGGTTGTATAAGTATATTGATGATTAAATCATAAGCAATTAAAAATTATTAATTGATAATTAAATCATAAGCAAATGAAATCAGAGCAATCCAATTTGACATTCTGCATATCTGAATAATTATCAAAGATAACAGCAAAAATTTAAAAAGCATTTCTCATAAAATTCGAATGAAAACTAATTTACATACTTCATCCACTTCAGCACTTGCAACAACAAGATCTTTTTCTTTAATTGCTAATTCAACTTTAAGCTCATTGACACTGATAGTAGCTTCTTGAAGCTTAGTCAAACCACTATTGATACGAGAGGCAAGCCCACTTATATCAGTTTTCTTCTCATTATATATTGCTTTGTAACCATTAATGAATGCCAAATAGGATTTAGGTGTCACATACGTCAATCTTCGATACCTTTGGAAATACTCATTACACTCATAAGAAACGGTATCGTGTATGATACCCATAGCCTCCATAAGTTGTATTTTAACATCAGGCGAGCATTCAATATCAAACTGTCGTATAAAATGTGTAGACACAGCAATAAGAGCATCAGTTGGCCATGATGTCAGCCAATCCATAGTGCAGCCAGAAATCAAACCAGGGAATTTCAGTGATCGCTTTTGAAATTTACCACCTGCAGGAGAAAAGCATAAAACTATATGCAGATTTGCTCGGGATCTGCTTAGAAAAAAATCATATAAGTTATCTTGTGTAGGCTCTCTTTTAGGCAATTCTTTTTTCATTACAGGTAATAGGTTATCCATAATTTCTCTCAGTTCGTCTTTAGGAAATAAACTAGCAACTTCTCCTGAGCCAAGAATAGTATTCAGATATTCCAAAAACGCTTCTTCTTTTATTTCATTGTCAGTAAAAATGAAAGTTACTCCTTTACCTTCTTCACCTGCTTTTTTATATAGAAACTTCAGATCATCTACCAAATTACCAACATTATAAGATCGAGTCAAAGTTATTTGAAATATTTCATATTTATAGATAGAAGCTGCTAAACGAGTGAGGGATTGTTTCCCGGAGCCACCAACACCAACTAAGAGTGCACTTCCTTGAGGTGTGCTTATGATTCGAGAAATTTTGATCAAATGCACCATTGCATCTTTAAAAAATACCAGATCCATGGGCATTCTTTGACCTCCTTCATTATACTGATGCATGAAATAAGTTAAGCGATCTGATAATTCTGCAAAAGAAGGAATCTGCTCATAGATAAGTGGCATTTCAAGAGAAACTTCAGCTTCTTCCTCTTCTGGTTCTGGAGGATCTCTCATGAAATTCACAAAATAAGGTTCTTCAGGCAAAATTTCAAGATACTGTTGCCCAAGTTCATTTGCAACAACATCACTCATCTTTTTGAGAAACCATTCTTTATCTTCATCATTTGTAAATCTGAAATGAAATGCATGGAAACCATAATAAAATGAAATGAAATGAAAAAAAATTTAAAAAATATATATAATCCATATATTTTTTTTCTGTACACATATTTAAATTACAATCAGCACTATTTTAAAGCACAATATGATTAAATTTAAAATTTAAGAACTGTTTGGAAAAATTAACTTCATGCATGGGGTAAGCAATTTTTATTTATTTATTTATTAATTTTTTTTTTATCTTTTATGTTGCTATATCAAAGAAACGTTGCCAGTTGGTGAAAAATATAGTACGGAAAAATGACTAAAATTGGTTGATATCTTATCTATCTTATATCTATATGAGCTTAAAAGTAAAAATAAGAGGCGAAATTTGGCATTTTCTTTAATTTTTAACATTTTAAAATTTCGTTCTATTTTTTTATTATAGCATTAGATATTAAATAAATTTTTGTTGTTGTTATCTTCGATCGCATATTCCTTTCCAACTTGATGTAATTTCCAAAAATTCAATATGCAATTTTTGATTTCCAATCATTGACGAACACTTTAAGCATTAATTGTCAATTACAATAGTTCGATATATTTGCATAACAAAAGTTTACTTGGTCAAAAAATAAATCAAATTTCTTTAATTCTTTTTATTTAAAGCAATAATTAGCTAAAGAAAATTAAACTAGAATATAATTTGGTAGTAAAGAACAAATGGCAAGAATTCAGAAAATAATAAAAATCAAGAGATTTTTAAGAAAACACTTCAGCTATTAAAACAACTTTAAATTTAAATAAAATTGCATAGCATTTTATTCTTTCTTCTCTTCAGATGGATCGGTGTGGAAATCTGATTTATGGGTGAACTCGAGCATTACGGGCCTATGTTGATAATAATAATAATGATAGGACCAAAATTACTTTCTTAATATTTCAAATGTCATAAACTTTGTAAAACGTATTTAAAAATTGGTTATCCCCTATTTTAATAAATTATCGCGTTTAATGTGCTTAACAAAATTAAACAAAACATTCGGATGGCACTCAAATAAAAAAATAATAAACAATTTTGAAATCATCTATCCCATTATTTTAAATACCAAAACTCGGAAACACTACACAGAACCCATAAATCGTGTTTCAAACCGTTGAAACAATTTGTTACTTTTCTGAAAACTTATTAATTAATTATTACTTAGTAAACAAATAAAATGTATTTTCTTTGTTTTTCCCCCCATTTTTATATAGCCCACTTTACAATACCAGGGATATAACAAACTTTAAAACGCAATTGATTATTGATTTATTTTGAAGGTAATTTTAAGTAATTGGCCGATACATTTGAGTAATTGGCCCATATCGGATTTGTCATGCTCCCCCTTCCTGCAGATTCTGTTAAAATGATGCAATGTATGCTAAAGAAAGTTTTAACTCTTTTCCTTAGTAACTGTCGGGAAAAAAAAAAAAAAAAAAAAAAAAAAAAAAAAACCGAAATTTTTTTAATATTACACAAGTTTTTAGTCTTGTGTCCAAACGTGATATGAGTTTCAAGATTATCAGGATTCGGTTATTATTCTATGAGTGATTACACTTATTTATATAAATATATTAAAACCGGTATTCATCAATAAATTTATAATAGAATACCTGTTCATAAGTGTTGACATAATTTATATTTATGGCAATTTTCCCTCATAAACTTAAAAAAAATAATAATAAATTAAAATTATATAGCTACCATATTTTTTTGTCCTTATAAATTTTAGAAATTTGGAATTCTCACATTCTTTATTACTTATTACATATTAAGATGATTTTTATTTTGCCACTTTATTTACATGGTAATGTATTTTCTTATTACATACCAGCTGCAACTAAAAAATACGCCCTGTCATATTATATAAAAAAGAGAAAATAATAATTATTAGGCTACTAAACATTTATTTAAGAAACAAGTTGAGCAGTTAGATGAAAAAGTTGTAAAACTAAGTTGGTAAGTCAAAAAAAAAAAAAAAAAAAGTCTCCAAATTATTTTTAAAGTGACGTGAGCATTCGCATCCATGCAGTCGCATTTTCTACTTGGAATAATCAGTAATACTATCTTGAGCTCTAATACGCTTAAAATATAGTTCGTCCAAGACAATTTAAATTTCCTCATATTACATTATAATTTACCCATAAAATTATTTCCTTTCATGTTTATAAAAATTTCATGTTATTATTTATTTTAGTTTATATTATTTTAGTTTATATTTATAAATAACTAGTTATATTAATTTATATATATATGAAGAGAGAGAGAGATTACTTTTTTTATGAAATACCATTTTAAGAAATGAGTGGAAGAATTCGAGAAATATTTAAAACTATGCAAGATTGATGATAAATTATGAAAAATAAATAAATCATGATAAATTTATTTTGTCCTTAAATATAAATAATTCATATTTATTTCCGATCTATCATAAAACCTGACGAAAAAATAGAAACACGATATTTATAAACAAATAACGCAAAGAGTCAAATATGAAAACTACGAACTGCAGTTAAATTCCCGAATTTCTTTATTTATTAGATAAAGTGAATAATATTGATCTTTCTTCAGCACAACGCATTTACATCCGTTCAATCCACATTTTTATTGCACTTCACAATTAATATTTAATTATTGCTTATGCTAAAGATAATTGATTTTCCTTCAAATTCATGGAATTTATGTATTTTTTTAAAACTTTTCTATTTATTCAACAGATGGCAGCACGAGTTTCGCCAGAAGGTACCAGAAAATTCTCCGAATTCTAGATTGTTCGCGAAACTTCTGTCCTAGATGGCAGCACGGTTTAAACGAGAAGAACTTTCCAGTAAAGTCCAGCATAATCGACCCAGGGTATAAATAGAAGGTCCGTCGGCAGTGACGATAAGAATTGATCAAAGCTAACAAGCGGAAAGCGAAACTCGACTTTGAACTCTACGCTCTTTACCTTGATTTTTTCGACAAGTGATTCATTGTGTCTGTGCGTTTGTTCTGAATTTGTGGTGCTGTTGTGAGACTGTATTTCTCTACTGTCATCGAAGTAACGAGTTTATTCATTGTTAAAAGAGACTGTTTCACAAAATGCCTTCTGGAAAAGCACCTGCTATTGGCATCGACCTGGGAACGACCTATTCCTGTGTCGGAGTTTTCCAGCATGGAACTGTTGAAATAATCGCCAACGATCAAGGCAACCGAACTACTCCGAGTTACGTGGCTTTCACGGAAACGGAACGGCTAATAGGTGATGCTGCCAAGTTCCAAGTGGCCCTGAATCCTGAAAACACTGTGTTTGATGCTAAAAGGTTAATTGGAAGAAAATATGACGATCCGAAGATTCAGCAAGATTTGAAACATTGGCCTTTTAAAGTCGTCAACCAAGGTGGGAAGCCCAAGATTTCTGTAGAATTTAAAGGTGAGAGGAAACTCTTCAACCCGGAGGAGATCAGTGCTATGGTTTTAACAAAAATGAAAGAGACTGCTGAAATGTATCTGGGACAAAAAGTCACTGATGCAGTCATCACAGTGCCTGCTTATTTCAATGATTCCCAGAGGCAAGCAACAAAAGATGCTGGAAAGATAGCTGGGCTGAATGTTTTGAGAATAATCAATGAACCTACTGCTGCTGCTCTGGCATATGGACTTGACAAGAATCTGCAAGGTGAAAAGAATGTCTTAATCTTCGATTTAGGCGGTGGAACTTTCGATGTTTCAATTCTGACTATCGATGAAGGTTCTTTATTCGAAGTAAGATCGACTGCGGGAGATACTCATCTGGGAGGTGAAGATTTTGACAATAGAATGGTAGCTCACTTTGTAGAAGAATTCAAACGCAAGCATCGAAAAGATCTGAGATCCAGTCCAAGAGCACTGAGAAGATTACGAACTGCCTGTGAAAGAGCCAAGAGAACCCTTTCAAGCAGTGCAGAAGCAAGTATTGAAATAGATGGTTTGTTTGAGGGTATTGATTTCTATTCCAAGATCAGCCGTGCAAGATTTGAAGAGCTGTGCATGGATCTCTTCCGTTCTACTTTAGAGCCTGTGGAAAGAGCCTTGGCAGATGCCAAATTGGACAAAAGCAAAATTCATGATGTTGTTCTTGTAGGTGGCTCTACTCGCATTCCAAAGATCCAAAAATTGTTGAAGGATTTTTTCAACGGCAAAGAATTGTGCCTTTCCATCAATCCAGATGAGGCAATTGCTTATGGTGCTGCAGTTCAAGCTGCTGTTCTGACTGGAAGCACGGATGAGAAGATCAAAGATGTGCTGTTAGTGGATGTTACTCCTCTCTCCCTAGGTATTGAAACAGCTGGAGGAGTCATGACCAAGATAGTGGAGAGGAATTCTCGCATTCCATGCAAAACCTCCCAGATTTTCTCAACATACTCTGATAATCAACCTGGTGTAGACATTCAAGTATATGAAGGAGAGCGAGCAATGACGAAAGACAACCATCTGCTTGGTAGGTTCCAGCTCTCTGGAATACCTCCAGCTCCCAGAGGAGTACCTCAGATTGAAGTCACTTTTGATCTGGATGCTAATGGAATCCTGAATGTTTCTGCTATGGACAAGAGCTCAGGCAACTCCCGCAGCATACGAATCACCAATGACAAAGGACGCCTCTCTAAGGAAGAAATAGACAGGATGCTGAATGAAGCCAAGCAATATGAAAGAGAAGATGCAGAGCAGCGAGATAAGGTACAAGCAAGGAATTCTCTTGAAAGTTATGTTTACTCTGTGAAGCAAGCTGCAGAATCTGCTGGTAATGACCGTCTGTCCTCTTCTGACAAAGAGAAAGTTAAGCAGACATGTGATGGAATTATCCAGTGGCTCGATAACAACACACTGGCAGAGAAGGATGAAATTGAACACAAGATGAAAGAGGTTCAATCTGAACTATCACCTATTATGACCAAACTACATCAAGGAGGCCAAACCATGGGACATAATACAACTGCTAGTGCTGGCAGTGGACCAACGATAGAAGAAGTAGATTAAAAATAAGTAAGCTTTATAAGTATTTTTGATTTTAAATTATTAATAATAAATTTTAAATTATTAATGTAAATATCTTATGCCAAAGATGTCTACAGCACTAGCAACTACTTATGGACTTAACTGTATATATTGACTATATGTATATTTTTGTCTCAGTTGTAACATTCTGTAAACAATTTTTTGCTTTTTGTTGTTGAATGTTCAAATTGTAAAACTGTGATATTTTATTTATTAATAAATTTATTTTTTAAAAATAGATTTGAGTGTTCTTTATTATTTAAGAAGTATTATCTTTAGAATTACATAAATTTTCTTTTTTATCATTTTTCAAAATTGGCACTAAATAATCTGTGTCTAGTTTATTAAATGATTTATTTAATTAATAATATAGCCATAATTGTAATTTACAAAATAACATTTATAATTTAGGAGCAATTTAAAATTGCTTGAAAATAAAAATTAATATACTTGGGAAGAGGCGATAATTTTAGTTTTATTCATATTATTATACTTGTATAATAGATCTTAAGTAAGAATGTTAGAAAACAACTTTCAAATCCCAAATTATCTTTTATATGTGTAACTAAATTTGACTGTATTTGACCAGAAAATATTCCTCTCCTATAATCAAATATAATTTATACAAAAATATCCATTATACAAGTATAATTATATGAATAAAACTAAAATTATCGCCTCTTCCCAAGTATATTAATTTGACCAGAAAATATTTTTGTATAAATTATGTTTGATTATAGGAGAGGGGTTAGGGAAATGAAGAAGAAATGAAAACTATTACTATGCTAAAGAATTGACAATATAACTTCTTGTATGTTAGTGGTTCAAGTAATTAAAAAAAAAAATCATCCTTTGGAATATTGTAAATTTCTATCGATTCATGATCATGCAGTCTTTTTTTAAATGTAAAATTCCTATATTTTTTGAGCAACAATAAATATTTAAATAATTACAAATATTAAACAGAAATCGAGTCTTTTATTGACTTTGTATGGGAAAAAAATGAGAATGTACATGTTAAGACATTTATAATAGTATATAATTTCCATGATGGAAAGCCTTTTTAAAATCTGCATCATTTCTTATGAATGGTATTTAAAACAATAGTTTCTAAATAAAAAATCTAATTCTTTTTAATTTTGTAAATTTATTAATACCAACTTAAAGTACAAATTTCAGTAAATGTCTTTTAAATTTTGATAAAAAAGTTAAATAATTGCAAATTAAAATTGAATTAAAAAAAGTATTTTTAAAAAATTAGAAAATTGGTAGGAAGTTATTTTTAAAACCTTTTTTATAAATATAAACTTTTAAAATGTAGTAAAAATAATCAAGACCATAAATAAAGCAAAAATCAAAATAATGACACTTGAATTTGAAAATTGTTTAGAAAGTTAGGAATATATATTCTTTAGGTCAAGCTTAAATAAACAAATGTATTTGATTAAATTTCAGAAGTGAAATGTAGCAAACCTATAAATTGGATGCTGAATGTTAATGGGTTAATATTATTAAAATGGATAGTACATTTTTGTAAATTGCAGTTCTATAATTTAAAATTTTTTTCTGTGCTATTCAACTGCTTATTAGTAATATAATATTGTATCAAAAATATAAATAAAAGTAACTCAATAATTCCTCTTAAAAATAGCATCTTTTTTTTGTACATGTTAAAAATAGCATTATTTTTCTTTTTGTACAAGAAAATTGCTATGATTTTTTTAAGTTGATAAAATCTTACTAATTAAATTATTATTTTAAAAGATGCACTCTTATTAAATATTTTTTTTGAAAGAAAGTGTTATACTAAATAGGCAGCCTAGATTGCTTATAGTCACTAGGTTTAGGAGGTGCTACAAAGAACTTCACTAAAACAAGTGATAGTAATTTGATTACAGAATAAATTTGTAATATTATGATAATATAAAAATTTGTTAAATATAATTAATTAGGTTCCTGTTTGTTACATTGTGTTCTCTTTTTCATTACAGCATTATTCATAAACACCAAATGTCTACTTAATACTACTACATACTACTACTACATACAAATGTGGATAATGCAAAAGTCACAAAAAATAATAAATAAATAATGATACATATTTTTATATGCTTATTAAAATAAATCATCAACATCTCCACTAAGTTAAAAATATGTTGAAATGTAAAAATAAATTTAGAATTACTTAAAGCAGAAGAAAGACAATAATTTATTAAAGGAGAGGCTTTATATAATTCATATTCCATAAGCCTACATAATGTTCAAACCTGCCTCTGTCCTATTTCATATTCTTACGCCAAAAATATGATGATCATCATCACACTGATCATTAAATATTTATGTATATTAGAATACAACAGTAAACATTTCTGAGAATTGGATATTAGAAAAATTTCAAATATATATAAATCAATCAAAAAGAAAAATCAAGCCATAATTATTTAGATTATTCTGACTGATAGAAATGATAGATTCAGTTTTCTTTTCTTTAATTAGAATATTTGTTAATACCAGTTTAATATATAATTTTCCCAAATGTGTTAATACATTCATTCATAGATATCCTGATTTTTCATCCTCAATGAGAATCTTACGAACATAATTTTTTTGGGTGGGGAGGACTTAACTACATGTTTAACAACAGAATCCTGATTTATAAGGGACATTGCTGATTAATAGCATAAAGAAAGGTTTGTGGAAAAATATGAACAAGTGTGTTACCCATAATGTCAAGAGTTAATATCATTTACTGAGAAGAAGAAGCAAAATAAGAAAAGATAAAAACGCATGAAAATTTTTTAATAGCTGAAGTGATTTCTACAGAGTTTCTAAATATTTGTTACTTTCTGAATTCATACAAATCGTTCTTTACTAACAATTGTTTTCTAATTTCTTTATTAATTTTTTCCACATTATATTTCACATCAAATAGCAACTTTTTTGTTGTATAGCAACATATATTTAAAAAAAAAAAAAAAAAAAACGTTTGGCCCACTCCAGTTGGCATATATGAATACAGACGTCACATAAAATTGATGTTTTTTATGAAGAGGGGGAAAAAAGTTTTTTGCTACAAAGTGTCATTTTAACATTTTCCTATTCCATTTGTGTTCTATTAATGTTAAAAATAGCTTTTATAATATCACATCTCTTGATATCAAGTAATTTACGTAGAATGACAAACATTTTAACTTTTTCTTAATCCATTTGTGTTCTATTAATGTTAAAAATAATTATCATAATATCACATCCCTTGGTATTAAACAATTTAATTTGAATGTAATTTTCCCTTTTTTTTTTTTTTTTTTTTTTTTTTTTACAAATGCATAATGTGTATGCAGAAAACAAGATTAAAAGAGTGCTCAGTCTTATAATTAATAATTAATTGAAGATAAAATTCCTGAATAATTTTTGGATCATTTGCTACAAAGAAAATTATATTTCATCAACATTGATGACAAAAAGCATTGCCAAAGACAAGATTTATATTGTATTTTGACAGTACGAAAGGCTTGTTTAACTCTATAACAATAAGGTCTGGAATAGTTTATCAACCCTATGAAGATAAATGATAAGGATCAAGGGTGAGCAATATTCCACTAATGACTACTGGGTCTTGGAACAAATGTCTTCAAAACAAATGTTCTAGTCCTTAAAATAGATAATTAAAATATTAAAAAAATTTACAATAACACTGTAAAGGTAAGAAATAATATTCATGTAAGAAATACCAGAAACTAGACTATATATATATATAAATGTGTATATATATATATATATATATATATATATATTCACCATCTTTACAATATGTATCAAGGAAATGAGTCTTCATATGTCGTCATAGCAGTGAGAAAAAAAAAAAAAAAAAAAAAAAAAACCACTTTTAAGGATGCAAATTTGATTCCAAGACAAATGATACCACAACCAAGCTAACAGTATTTTCTTCAAAATAAAATTAAAATGAGATCATTTTTTTTTTGTAAACTATTCAATAAAAAAACTCAAGAACTATTGCAATGAAGGCAATCTTTACTTTAATTTTTGTTCATAATATATTTATTTAAAATATTGTAATATATTCAAAGATAAAAAATAAATTTTATTTTTATATAACCTAAAATGAAATTTCAAAAAAAAATTATTTGATTGCAGAAGAAAGATTAAGAATGTTGAAGTTGCGCCTAATTATTTGAAAGCTGGAACTTCATGAATTAAGAATATTTTAATCAATTAAATCATTCAAAAATATTTGATTAATAATCTTTCACATTTTATAAGCTTAAGAATGCATTTCAGTAATTATGAGATTCTATTAAAGTTTCATATCATTATATTATATGACTCAAGTAAGTTATCACATTTTGACAGTTTTTGCAAGTTTCTAAGTTTTGTAAATTTTTCACTTTATAGCAATTGTTTGAACAAACAAAAAATTTTCTATCAGAACATCATCAAAAGTAATCATAACTTAAGTAAATAGTACTTTTCATTAAATGAAATAAAAAAAATATATAGTTATGTACGGTGGAGATCATAATCTCTGTTTTTATTTCTGTTATTTTTTGGTGTTATTCTTATTCTAGAGTAAAAGGTATAACATTTTTTGAGTTGAAATGCTATTATGAAGGAATTTTATGAAACAATGACAATATAAAAATAAAGTATTTTTTTCAAAATTTGAAATGATTTCAAAAAATTTAAACAGCTCTAACCTGTCAGCAATAACTCTTGTACATTCATGCTTCCATAGAGCTAATAGGTCCTGTTTAGTTGCACATTCATTTCTTTCTACTTTCAACATTCCTTCCCAAATACGTGACAGATCACGGAGATTAAATATATAATGAAATTTTGCTGGAGTTGGAAGCATTTTAACCTAATAAATAAATATATATATATTGGATATTGAAAGAAATGTGTTTTCAAGAAAGAATGTGTTTTCAAACACATTTACAAAAAACACAAAATGCAACATTAATATGCTATTAAGTGGCAATGCATATACTTTTTAAACAATGCTTTCTTTTCTATTATTAAATGAAATTAAATTAACTTTAGTAAAATAAGTTAATTTATCTAATAAATCTAAATTAAGTTAATAAATAAATCTATTATTTTAGAAAAACATAAGTATTTTGTGATTATAATTCTAGCAAAAAACTTGAAATAAAATAAAATAATGATAGCATGTCCCATTTTTTAACAATATAAATGTTACATAAAATCTTAATATATATAAATTACGTGTCACGTTGTTTGTCCGCGATGAACTCCTAAACTACTTAACCGATTTTAATCAAATTTGCACACCGTGTGTAGTTTGATCTAACTTAAAAGATAGGATAGCCCTTTTTTTGAATTTTTAATTAGAATTTGAATTATTAATTAAAAACTAACTTTCCCGCCAAAAAAAAAACTTTTCATTTTCCCCACAGCCAAATGAGTACGGCTTCAGTTTTTTCCGCCAACATTCATGAGGCTAGGCTTAAGATTTTTCGGCTGATTATTTGAAGCGATTCTATTTATTTTCTTAATGTTTGATGCATTTAAAATTAAACATTGTTAATTAATCGATCTTTCAGATTCATTCTTAAGTACTTTTGAATTAAAATAAAACAGAATAAAGGAAATTAAAAATTTCTAATCTGCATAGCATTACCCCAACTGGCGTAAAAAAAACTCACGCATTTGCGTTACCGTAACTGGCGTTGAAAATTCACGCATGCGCATTGTGTTCTGATTGTTGACATGACAACCATTATCAACGAATGATTTAAATTATTTTTAGGTTAGTTGAATGTTTTTGTAATTAAATTGTATTTATGTTAGTTATATATTTTTTGTATACGCTTATAGTTTTAAGTACATCGTTTTTTTAGTTTTTTTTTTAACTGTTTTCAACCGATTATTTTAAACGATTCGTTTTATTTTCTTAGTGTTTGATGCATTTAAAATTAAACATTGTTAATGAATCGTTCTGGTCATAATGAATCTGAGAATATTTTGTTGACAAATTCTTGAAATATTACATAAATTAGGAAAGATATTCTTTAGTGCCTATAAAGTTTAAACGCTCAGTGACTGTTTTCAGTACTCATATTACAAAAAAAATACTTTGTTTCAGTAAAAAATATTATTATAATAATTGCAGATTAATCCTTTCCACTTTAATTTATAGTATAAATTCTACGGGAACTAACAGAAAATTAGAGAGATACATATTACGTTATGACTGTAGGCGTTTATAATATTATGAGTGAATTATATGACTATCAAAATTTGAAGTTTTAAAATATTTTGATGAAGAAGCTATTAAAGCAGGAATTGCATAAAATATTTAATTATTAAAATTTTAACGAACATTAAGATTGGCGAACCGGCTGGTCGCCAAAGGCGGCTAGTTATTATAGTATAAATTATTAATTATAGTTTATAAAAAAGTGCATATGCTAATTCTATATAAGAAGTATAGGTAGTTAATATTCAATTAATGTGTCAACATTGAAATACATATGATAATTATTACATCCCTTTATTAAATTTTTTTTAAATAAATGGGTATGGCATTTTTTTTAAATCTTTTTATTTTTTTTTATTTTGGGATGCACTTTATAATTTTGAAAACTAATCAGAGGACAAGAGCCAATAATCCCTTTGCATGCTGCAGTGCAAAGGAAGAACTACTTGGCTGAGCACCAAGCCTGTTTATATCGTGGCATTTCAGTGGTATCAGATTTCAAACATGAAACTCTCTTTTCACCAATGCCACAACAACTTTATTAAAATAACAATATGTCTCCATGAAAATATAAATTTTTGAATCTCATCTTAACAAATGAAAAAACCGGCAATTATGTCTAATAAATAAAACTTAAAAACTAAATAAATTTTTTTAACCAAAATAAAGAGGAACTTCAATATAAATATAATAAATTTGATAAAGGGTCAAAATTTAATGCTCAGACAATAATAGTATACCTTTGTATCTTGCCATAAAATTCTAGTGGCAGGTACAAAATAGCTTATAAATTCTACTATTTCTTCTGAAAATCGTTCTACACAGAAATAACCAGATCCAATTATACCTATCAAGTATAGCAACAAAAGAATTCAGAAGAACAATATATAAGAAGAAGGTATAGAAATTATTTTAAAAATTAAATAAAATTCCATATAAGTTTTACCAAATATTTTATCGATAGAAGCAGCAGCTGGCAGAGTGCAATTAAAAACTGAAAACTGTCTCTTTAGACGACTTGGGATATCATTTCTACCTCCTCCTGGTTGAATCATAGCTGCTACAAATCGAATGTCCACAATAGTAGTGAAATCTCCAGGTTTGTCCAAACTATAAAATCCTTTATTTTCCATCAGTTGCCTTACTATTTCATTTGTAACCTAAATAAAAAAATCATATTATTAAAATTATTGTTTTGCTAAAATAGTTTTATTTGTTTAAAAAATTTAGATCTAAATAAAAAGAATGCACATCTGAATGAATGAAATGGAAAAAAAACTAAACAGGAAACTTACATTTATTGTTATTGGTTGCTACTGCAATATAAAATATAATTAAAAAAATCCATTTTATTCATAAAAAATATGAATATTCATATTAAATTCATAATTTTTTTAGTTAATTTAATCAAATATTATAATTTTTTTTAAAATGGAAATATTTCTCGTATTTATATAAGCATTTGATAGAAATTTATAAACATAAACCAGCCAATCAATAAAGGTACTATTTAAATCTATATAGACAAGCATTTTGATTAAATATAAAACTAAAATAATTATTCAAAATGAAAAAAAAGAATGAAATGATTTTGAAATTTAAAGTTAGTCTGGCAATTATTGATTATTATTAATATTAATTAAATGCGACTTGTAATAAAAATAATCAATGGATTAAAAAAAGCATTCATTAAATTTCGATTTATCACAAATTGCAAACCATACATTTATTTTTCATAACAAAATAATAAAAATCACTATTCAACTATGAAATCAGCTTCATACTTAATTTACACACTCAACAGTAGATATCTTCAAGATCACAATAGTGATGCAGAATAGTGACAGCATATTTCATATAGAACAAGTATTTATATCCTTAAATAATGCACTCAAACGTATATTTCCAGCTATAAAGTTTCATTAAAATTAGGCAGATAAATGTATGAACAAACTTTGGTTTCTATGGAGACTGAAATAAAATTATTTTTTTTTAAAGCGAGATTTTTTTTGGACTATTTAGAGAAAAAAGGAACACTTTTTAAAATAATTCTTTTACATTTATCGCACACACAAAATTTCATGTCTCTATCAACAGGATTTACAGATATATGCTGATTTTTAAATTTAGAGGGAATAATCACAAATGCAGATGGAAAAATTTATTTCAGAAATGCAGAGTTATTCAATCAAAAAGACTGCCATTTGAAAATATTTGTTATGTAATATGCCAGCCAGTCATCATGTCTTCAAAGAAAATTGCTAATCATACATACTGTTGTTCATTTTGATTAGTCAAGAGACTTCGACTTTATGAAAAAGAGAACCGAAATTTGAGGAATTGAAGATTTAAGAATAATATCATAGAATTTGTGGAATATCAAACAAAAAAATTAATTCTTTGTTTGAATTTGTGTGCATGTTTTTAAATTTTTCAAAACAATTATATATTTTATTAATGAGGAAAGTTTTGAAACACAAATAATTTTTGCCATATGGAATTGGAATGTTGGCTTAGTCGAAGAATATAAATGTTATTTTTTTCGATATCCCAGCATTCTTCTAAGAAGTGTTTGACCAGAGCAGCTTAGCAATTGCAAATAGTGAAACCTTTATTTTCCTGGGAAGGATGAAACATTATACAAATTGATACAGAAATTGCCATTTTTGGTTTATTTTTAAAGTTACCGTCATAGTAGTATATGAATGGTCAATTCAAAACTCAACATTACAAAAGCACAGTTGCAGGAAATACTTCAAATTGGCATCATATAACATTCATGGATTCCAAGGACAGCTACAATAGGATCATGTTTCAGATCTAAGATTTTACAATTCAGGTAGAAATGGGTCCTATTCAAGTAGTAGACTAGACAAATGTTCATGTAATCTAGAAGGAAACATCAGTAGTCAAAATTATCACTTATAGAGCAATTTATATGAGAAATTCATCATCGATAAATTTTTTCCATAAAATTGTTTTGTAGCGCTTTCAAAAACTGATTAGTTAGTTATGATTTGTATAATAGTAGGCTGAATAGTGACCAATGCATTCAATTTATTTTGAATAGCATTGCATCTAAATTAATGGACGAATTGTCTTTGGCAGTACTTCCACAAAAAACAGTAAAGCATGAAAAAGCTGTATTTCTAAAAACAAAGAGCGAACTTGAACGAATGAGTTGGAAAAGAATCATTTGTAGAATCTTATTCTACAAATGACCCTTTTCCAACTCAATAATACATAATATTTTTTATTAATTAATTTATTGTCTTTCCTCTTAGAAGTGTTTAGTATAATCAAAGACAATTAGAAATTCATTATATTAAGAATTTGTAAAAAAAAAAAAAAAAAAAAAAAAAAAAAAAAAATCATTAATAATTTATTTATTTACTGTCAGAAAATTTTTGAATAATATAATAATTTTTTTTAAATACCTGATCTCCCCACTCATTAATTTCAGGCATATTGATGTCATCAATAAATATTGTCATTTTTTTCCCACCAGGAGGACCATATGTTGTTCCAACTTTCTTCTCAATAATACTTTCTACGGCTCTCTAAAATATATCAAAGAATAGAATTAATATTATTGAAAAAAATGTTCTTTTTCTTTCACGAAAATTAATATATAACATTAATATTTTTTTAATGAAAAAAAAAAACTTTTTCCCATAAAGTAATCAGATATTGTATTATATTTTTGATTTAAATCAAAGAGGAAGTTGGTAAAATGAATAACTTGAAAACCAGATTTATAAACACACTAAAATTGCTTTGATAAATATTCGAATAATTTTGCAGTATATAGTAATAGAAAAACCTCTCTGAAAAATGCTTCTTATTTTTATTTATTTATTTGCTTGTTTACAGTTATTTAATACTTGCCTAGCTGCCATCTAGAAAAGAAATAGATTTAAATAAAATGAATTGTTATTACATAAAAATTCTAAAAGACCCAACATGAAAATAAAATTTACTCAAATCAAAATCATACTGCATTTATTTATTACTTATTAGCATTGTATTCAAACATTAAAGGAACTATTCACCATATTGCATACAAGTATAAACAACTGAAATCCACATTTTAAATATGACACACTAATTCAGCTGAAATTACTCCTTTCTATAGAGAAAATTTTCATTCAACAAGAAAATTTTAAATGTACTTGGAACATCTCTGGTGTTGTGGCAGATGAAAAACTTAGGTTTTTCCATGTATATTCTTCAGGATCTGCAGAATTCAAATAACCTTTGATCATCACAGTTTTTGCAGTTCCCTGCTCCCCAATCAATAGCACAGACTATATATCAAAAATAAAGAAAAACAATTATTAACAAAATAGCAGGAAACAAATAAATAGATTTAAAAAAACTTTATATGATACATTTATATACAAACATAATATAAGTATAATTGTCTAAAATTATTTTTCATAAGTAATTAAACTTAAAATATAATTGCAATGTGTTACCTTTTGTTGTTTTGCTATGGTATCAATAAGGAAATTTGTTCTGACATTATCAACATTTGGAACAAGAATCGACGAAAATGTAGGCACACTGTCTGTTGGATATATATATTCCTCAACACGATTGGACCAATGCAACCAATTACCTAGAAATAAACAGATAACATAGAAAATATAAAATTAAACATAAAATTGTCAAATTGTTTTGCTTTTTTGGGTGTGATATCAGGGCCCGACTGGAGAAGTATTGAAGACAAATTATTTTACTTTCTCGTATATGAAGTTATACATTTTAGAAAAATGTCCGTTTTTCTGCGACAAAGATAACTCAAAAATGTTTTGAGCTATACAGATGAAATTTGGATTACGCTATTTGCAGGAAATTTGTAGATTCCTATTAAATTTTGAGCAAACTTCGTTCAGAGAAAGTGTCTGTCCAGCTGTCCGAAATATACATTAATATGGTAACTACAACTGGTCTAATTGTCCAAAGGTCTGTCTTCCAATGACTGTACAGAACAATTTTTCAGTGAATATAAATTTTTAAGCATGTCTCAATTATATTACCTCACAAATGTACCAAAAACTTATGCACATTGTCCATTATTTCGATAAAATCATATACCTTCAGAATCAACAAGATATTCAAATATGGTTTCTTTTGCAGCTGGAACTCTTTTAGGCAAATCAAGTTTAGGTTTATGCTTTACAAGAAATGCTTCCATTTTACTACGATCTTCCAATTCTAGAAGAGCTCCAAAAGACCACATCAAAGCAAAAATGAAAATTCTTTCGTAATGAACATTACTTATATCACTATCAGTTGGCAACAATCCATCCAATAAATCCATTGCCTGAAAAAAGGAAAAAAGTTTTAAGTATATTTTAATTAAAAATGTTATCTAAACATCAAATTAAATAGCTGTGAATATTTAAAGGATTTGATATTTCGAAAATTCAGTTATTTTTTCAAACATGTAGTGCAATTTATATGTTTAAACATCCCCTTCCACTTATTTTTTTTATTCAACAACAACAACAACAAAAATGGAATTTGTTCTTCAGTTTATTTAAATATACACAGTAGGGAATACCCGGGGCTAGTTGGTACCAGGGATAAATTGGCACTCGGCTAACAGCGCTGTTAAAAATCCCTAAATGGCAGTAGAAGTGGGAACAGAGTTAACAGGAACTACGACTTCATACGCTCAGAAGTTTTAAATCAGTTTCTTATGAATCTATAAACACTAGGGGTCAAATTATTATTTTTTGCTTGAAAAGTAATTATTTACCACTCACTTGATTTTCTTCTAGAGTATACAATATTAGCAATGAAGTTTATTGCATGATACATTTAGTATTTTGATGTTCATGAGCGTATTCATGAGTTTATATCTTAACAAATTTAATATTTTTGAAAAAAAAAATGGAATCAAAATACAAATGGCATGATGGGGTATGTTGGCACCAGACCAGGTGGGGCAGGTTGCCCTTGTGTTTTGAATGATACCGACGATTAATATTTTTTTTAGAGTCATGGTTAGAAACAGAAATAGTACGACAAATCGAGCTTCAACTCTCGGGAGACTATTTTTGAAGCAGTAAAAGAGATACTTCATAAAGAATTGTCGTATTTAAAGGCTGCTAAAAGTATGGGATACCTTTGCTTTCCCTAAAACGCTACTATCAAAAATTTTCAGAAACCAGGAGTGCCTATCAGCTACCTGGTAACACGAAACTTTTTCAGCTGTCAAGAGGAAGCTTATCTCACAGAATATGTAAAACGAGCCCGAGATGTTTATTTTGGTCTCAATCTGAAAGAAGTACACAAATTTACTTACCAGTTTGCTCTTTCATTAAAACGGAAAGTGCTTGCTTCATGGAAGTTTAGTTATATTAACGTCTTGTTTGAAAGCAACACTAGAGCTATTTGGGTATGGACTTCTTAATTTTGAATCACGGTCAGACAACGGGGACGACACCTGAGCTGACACTCCCCCCCCCTCCAAACTTTCACACCACAACAGTGGGAGAACACTTGGTTCCGACGGATTTAACGTGCACCAGAAACCCTTACAAGGCGGTTCTTCTATGGAATCGAGTCTCCTGTCTTTGCAGCTGCTGGAATAAGTCTACTGAATCCAGACATATTTCTCTTTCTGGAATTTCTTCCAAATTACGCAATGGACCATCTGTAAGCCACATCTAACGTATCTCAGTGACTCTTCGTTTCCGAATTGCATTTGATCTAATCTGATGCCTATTGACCCCGACGAAACTTCCGTAGCAGAGTATGAAAGAAATGACACTCAACTACTACAGGTTAATCATCCTCAGATCCTAAAGTTTTAAACCCACACACTGTTTCACCGTTGGAAGAACATGGCCATTATCAAAGGCTGGTACAAGACGAGAAATATGAAAAGGATAAAGGAAGAGGCAGGCAATTATTCTGACAGATACCCCAGTGAAAGATGCACTTCAACCAAAAAAAAAACAAGCTGCTATGATAAAAGGATTAAAAACAACTGTGAAAACCAAGACAAAAGTCGTATACAATAAACAAATTGAAGAAGGCAAGCTAAAAATTGGGAAAGTGGCAAAAGGTGAAATGCATAGAAAGAAAAGGAAATTCAAATGACAAATCTTTCATTCTGAATGGTGAAGAAGTGAAGAAGAATGGGTGTCTCCCGATAAAGACGTTTTTGATATCAACTGTGATTTGAGTGAGGACTCGGATTATTTGAATTTAGTAAAAGATCCGGAAGTTAATGATTTTATATTAGTGAAACTATTAATTGAAAATAAAAAAATTTCAAAATTTTCGTCGCTAAAATTTTGAACCAATAGTAATGTAAGAATGTGTTGGAATACATATCAGATATTTAATCATCACCAAAAAAAAAAAAAAAAATCATAATCAAAAGTGGTATGAACCTGCCCCGGTCTCCTCTACTATTATAAATTATTTTTTCTATTCCATCATTCTAATAATAGAAAAAAGATTAATCTATTTTTCAGAAGAAAACAAATCCAAAAGGAATGATTTTATTTCATTAGAAAGAATTATAATTATTAAGTGAAATGAATTGCTATACATATGTAAAATATTCATATAAAAAAAACAGTATTACACTCTAAAATTATTTTTTTAAGTATCATTATTTCACATTTAATTCCAATACAATAAAAATAATTTTAGAAACCATTCACTTACTTGTTTTATATAGTTGCATTCAAGTAATTCCATTTTGGGAATTAAAGATAACAATACATACTGGCATAAAGGTGCAAAAACTTTTCCAAAAAGACCTCTTAATATAGTTGCTTCAGCAGGTGAACGTAAACTAAGCCAGCCCTGTAAGTAAAATATGTGATTATCATTAAATTTTTTAAAAAATATAATGCACATTGTATGAATATTAAAGCTAAATTAATTTTCATATAAAATAGTTTTTATTACAATGGCATCCAAGTAACATAGGTGTATGACCAGTCATTTAAGATATTAACTAATCACAGAAAAGTTAGGGGACAGCCCAAATACTGAACATCCAAATTTTTTCATATTTATTTGATGAGCTGTTTGTTCAAAATCAATGAAATGTAACATATCATAAATGACACATCTATCTACAAATTAAAATGTGATAGTTTCCTTTTTTTTTGTTCTGTAAAATGCATAATAAAGGCTACATTACAAAAAAAAAATGGTCTGATTACTATTATAACTGCATCATAAAAAATGAAGACAGATACAAATGAATTAATAAAAAAAATTTAATGAAAACTGTTTTTAAAGTCAGAACATTCAAGAGGGAAAACATAATTTTCTGAAATATTAAAAATCAATAATGCTGTGTTCAACATTGATTTTTGGAATGAAGATTTCCATTTATATACTATCACAGTCATTGTGGAGGATTATACATTTAGCTTTACACATTTTCCTTTGCAGTGTCATTAGCGACGTTTCTTTATGATGGTGAACAGATAAAATGACATTTTGATTTCAGGATTTCTAATCATCAATACATGCATAAGATAATTTTATAACCATGCAATATTATTTCGCAACTGACTTTTTCTTTCCTATATATATTTGTATAAAAAATCATAAATTCCAAAGTCTAATTATCAATAATATTAAGGTTAATATCATGAGTATGTGATAGCTTATGATCACTTGAATACAGATTTTACTTCAGCAGTTCTAAAATTTTTCATACAAATTCACACAATTTCTCTTTATAAAAATATAGCAAAGTGCTGAAATTTTGAAAATAAGAGATTCAATATTCTTCACTACACATTGTAAAAAAATAAAAAATAGGAAATCAAATTTTTATTTTCTTCTACATCATGTATTAGGTTCTTTTCCATCAATGCTAATTTATTTCCAATGTAAGGTATAATTAAGGACATTTACTAGAGAGACATTTATTAAAGAGAAGGGCATTTATAATTGGTCCAAAATGACATGCTTGAAATTAATAAACTATCACACTGAGCAAATATGATTATGTCACAAAAAGAAATAAATACAAAATCTTACATTGGAAATAGATTAGCATGAGAAAGAGAAAATGAGAAAAGCTCTTATCACTGCATTAAACAGATTTCGTTTTTCCAGTGTAGCTTATTTCATCAGTAAACTTTTCATATTTTTCTTTCAAGTTCAACAATTATTTTTTATTGAGTTGTATGTATCATAAAATAATACTTAACATTATCTGGAAAAAAACTTATTAACTTTATTACATATGAATACAATGAACTAAATGTAACTAAATTAATTTATAAGAAATTTAACTTACTTCGAGGATGGGTTCCCAAAGTAGACCAGAAGAGCTCATATAAACCATCCCATTTCTAGATACAGTTGCTGGAGAAGCATTATCAATATTATGTGGCTCAAAAATAATTTTGCAAGTTGGAGACATTGGAATACGATCTCCATTTGCCAAAGTTAAAGTTTTATTGTCATCCAATACAGAGTTCAGATTTTCGATCCAAATTGCATCAACTGGGCCATCTAATATTAGCCATATATGTTCATCTAAAAAAAAAAAAGGAAAAGAAATATATTAAATTTAAAGAATGGCAGTTGCAGATTTTGGGAATCTATAGTCGCGGCCCTGCTACTGCTACAATTTAGAGGCTCTACCCAGAACCTATAAGTTGAGAGCCCCCACCCCCCACTTTCAAGAAAGGGACCACCCTTAATGCAAAATCCAAGAAGTGAATCTTTCTTCGCTCGATCCCCTTGAATAGACCAGCGAAGCAACTGGTATATCAGCCGCTTGATACACCATGGACCGAAAAGTACCACTTGTGTAATGGGTTGCTACTCATGACCAATATATGGGGTTTTTGGCTGTCCATGAGAAGTAAAAAATAAACAGAATGGCTATAGCTTCCTCTTGGGGAGCTCATTGACTTGCCGTTGAAGGATGACAGAGCATAGTACAAAGTAGGATTAATAGAGAACAGTAAAAAAATCCATGGGAACCTCGGGATTAGGACCCCAATACTCATCTAAAAAAGGTGCACTCCTGAGGGGATATTGAATCTAAAATAGCATTGAAAGTTTTGTTTCCATCCTATTTAGAAAGTCTTTTGTTTTCTGCTTTGTTTTAGCAATTTTTTAAATTCCTGCGAGAAATCCATTTGTAAAGTTGAAATGTCCCCCAAGAAAGAGAAAATCATGCCATTCTGAAAATTTTTGGCTATTTCTAAAAAACTACTCAGATTAAAAGTCTGCCAAATAATCCAGAGTTTAGTATGACAAACACAAGCACAACACATTTTTAAACAGCTAATTACCACAAATTACAAAATTTTTGTAAAATTATAGCAGTATTTCTTTGATGGGTGGATATTTAATGTGAGAAATAGCGCATTTGCATTTTTTTTGTTAAAAGATGAAAATTCAAGATGATTTCTAAGAACTTTTTGACACAGACAATGGGTTTCACGTATTATATATATATATTATTAACAATGGTTAATGATGAAGAACAGCTAAAATAAAGGTAATAGCTAGTAGAAAGCAAAGAATTGTTAAACTATCTAACTATTCAATAAATTATATATAAAATATTGCCAGACTTAAAAATTATTCTTAATAGATTTATCAGGAGGACTTCCAAGCCTACAAATTTCTCACACATTTTTGTGTGAGAAGTTTGAGCATTTAATCTGAGAGAGATCTGAAGCATTTAAATCCTAAATATTCTAGGATATTTGCAATCTCATCTTATATAATTTGATTAATATAATATTAGATTTTTACAGATATATTTTTATAATAATAGAAAATTTTCATTAATAGATTTGCTCTAAAAGAAAATTTGAGAAATATATTGAGTATATTTTACAAATCAGGAAATTCTAAATTTGTGAAAGTAAAAAAAGTCCAGAATTCTGAATATATCTAGACAAAATTCCATAGACTTCATATTGCAACTGTAACCATATCTCATAACTTACTTCAATCCTCCTCAAGTCCCACTGATGCTTCAGTACCAATTTAACAAATAACTTTGAGGTAAATTGATGTATGGAATGACTTTTAGTAATTTTCAATTACTGTTTCTTTTCAATAGGAAGTAATAAAACGCCACCAAACTATTCTTAAGAAATATAATTTTTGAAATCTTGATTTATGAACTTAAGTACCTTTTTTGGCTTTCAAAGTTCTTCGCCATAAAGTAGAAAATATACCATCAGTCCAGTCATTTGTTGCAACATCTAAGCGGCCAAACATCTGAGATGCTGTAATTGCTTTAGGATTCATCCTCATTTCTTTGTGTGGAGCTCCACAGTCTGTCATGGCTCTCATAAGGATTCTGATACAACATGTCTTCCCAGCACCACTGGGGCCAAGAGCCATCATACCATGCCGTACCATTTGAGTTTCATACAACTAAATAATAATAATAATAAAGAAAAAGAAAAGAAAAAAATTGAACTATAAAAAGTTAATATTGAGTATAATACTAAGAGGAATTCTGAAAGTTTAAATTTATTTAAAGAGAGAATATATTCAACATAGTTTTTTTTATAATCGATACTAAGTGCAAATAATTTAACAAATGCAAAGTTTAAAAATTATGCCATAAATAAGTAAATTAAGAAACAGTTTAGGTAAAAATCCTCCAACTGATTTGAACAAATAAACAAATATTAAAAAATAATTAATATGAAACCAACATATTATAAATACAAATCACATCTATTTCATTTACTATGATAATTTTTCTCCAAGAATAAAATTTATGAATGACAAAACACATTCTTAGAAAAAAAGATTGTAACTTTAAAATAATGTAGCCATAATATAAAATGAAAGTTTTTCACTATTTGAATTTTTTAGATATTGCTAATAGTGAACAGAACTGTATACATGGCAAACATAATTTTCGAAAAATATACAATGGGAATGAAATCAATTATATCCTCCGAGTATGAATAAATTCTTTAGAAAGTAGTCAAACAAAAATGTTCTTAAAATATAATAAATTTAATAAAATTCAGAAGTGATAAGCATATTGCAAGTCTTCTCAAGTTTTAACAACTAATTTCCAATAAATACATACCTGGATAACTTTTAAATTCCAAGGTGGATGATTAATTAAATTAGCTGCCTTAACTTGACGAGCGATAGCAACTTGCAGCTCTTCATATTCCACTGCTTCTTTGGTAATGCCAGGGAAAAGATCATTGATAAGACTTTCAAATAAAGGTTCGTCTTCATCAACCTAAAGTTCAGAGAGAATTGAAAAATGAATTGAAATAAAAAATATATATACATAGACAAAAAAAAAATTCTTTAAAGAGAGACAATTAGCAGCAAGTTCTATCTTTGACTTTTTCATACACTAACATCACCCAACTCATTCCAAGAGCCTGACTTCTTAGAAATTGTTATACAGGAAGCACCAAATTCCATAATTCATGTATCAGCACGACAAGTACATGCAGGGCAGGCCTGTAATTGATTGGAGTTTTGTTCTCAATTAGGTTCAGCACTTATAGATCCCCACATCCAAAAGTTATTGCTTCTCAGGCAACTAGGGATGGATTTAGTAGAGCAAATGTTCTTCATACATTTTTAAAAAGGATGCAAAATTAAGCTAAAAGATTCAATTGTTTTTTAATATACGGAATTTATAGAACCAAAATTGCAGATACCGATCGATTTTCAAATGAAATCCATCTCTTCATTCATTTACATGTGGGTATGATAACTGAAAAAAAAAAAAAAAACGAGCTAGAAAGGTAAAATGTAGCATATTATTTATCATCATAACTATATATCCATATTATATTTTGGACAAATCTATCAAAGCATTAATTGTCTATCGGCCTGTTTGTTCGTGGATCCATAAAAATTATAACTGATAAATGTTTTTTTAAAATGTAACAGTGACGTTTTCGAGAAATAAAATATGTTTTGTATTCTTGTCATCAAAATTCGAATTTTTCAAAAAAAACTTTTTGTTCCTTAATAGTAAAAAAGAATTGCTTACGTAGCAGTCTTCCTTATACTACGAAGTATATAACATGTCATATGGAGTAAGAATACCAGAAGGTAGAGGGGAGAACACACCTATGTTTATGTAATTCCAAATCTTTAGATTCCTACAATTTGGAAGAAAAAAAAATGTAGACTGAAATTTTGCTTCTTCTTTTTAATCGTGCTCCATTCCTTCTAAGGCTGTTTCTGAGTATATGATAACTGACGTCAAGAGCAGCAATGTTCTCTTACCAACTTTCGCGAATACTAACACAATAAGGCATGTCTTATTACAAAGAAGAAAACTAGATATCAGTATTGAAAATATTCTTGTCAACTAATGGAATTTATAGTTTAATCTAAATTTTTCACTTGGGGTTACAAAATTAAATACATTTATCTAAATCACTGTAACTTTGCGTTACAGTGATACTTACTATCAGCATTCATATATAAAGTGGCTCTCTAAAGTATTCGCAATGAAAATATTTATATAGCAATAATTAATGAAATACTGCTCTATTCATTAGTAAAATTTAATATTTCAGAATTAGATTTTTAAAACTCTATAGCAGTTTCATAATAAAATTTTATTATATATCTTAAAATGTGCAAAAACTTTAAAAAAAAATCAGTTATTAAAAAGAAGCAAAAATGTTAGTTCACAACTTTTCATTTTCTTTAGTCTTCACACGTTTAAAAGAGATGGATGCATATTAAGAAATATTGTGATACTTCCATGAATTAGTAAGATGTGTTGCAACATTCGCAGAAGCTTTTAAACTTTTGGGCATAGGAGACACTAATTTTTTGTTGTTGTTGTTGTTATTTCTACATCAATATTTCTTCATTCATCCGTATTATTTTTAGTTCGGGTTTCCTATTAATATTGTGTTTTCACACTCTAGCTTGAAGTTTTCTCCAAATCTGGCGACTGATAAGGTATTTTCAGATTTTGTGCAAAATTGCAGAGATGCAAGAGTCGAACGTTCAGAACAGCGTATTTAGGATTGTTATCCTAATAAAGATATCCAAATTTTTGACTTATAATTTTATATTATCTTTTAAAATATTGAAACAAAAACCATGGTCTATTATTCCATCAATAAATACCAAATTATCTAATCTTGATGCTGACATGCATTGCCAACTAAAATAAATAAATAAAAACCCTGTACAATATGTTTTACTATTACAACTTTAATTTTTATTATTTTTTTTCTTCTTCATGCAATCATATGTCCATCAAAACCGAAAACTTTAAATTTGTTTTAAGAATAAGATTTGATTTCAATGCATTTCAAGCTTATTTATCATTGAATTCTCAAAACAAAGTCCAAGCTATCAATTTTTGCCCTAACAAATTATTTCCCCTCTGAGCTAAATGATCACGTAATTTAGCTAATTTCGGCATTTATCAAACCTGTTTCAGTTAAAATGGATGTAGAAATCCTTTTAGTAAAATTTGCAGAAATCTTTACAGAACTCAAATGTGGATTTTTCACATTTGTTTTAAAAACTACAAGTCTCTTATTACACAAGATGGTAATTTGGTAAGATCTTTGGTTTGATCTTTCTTTGCCTTGTTTTGAATTTAGATTCCTTCTTAAAATTTTTTAACATATACTGCATTTTAGAATGGGATAAATGTACGATTCTGTGCCGAATGCCAATTGCATGCAGGTGATAAACCGGAATAATTAACACTACAATGATGAAAATAATCATTTTTCAAATGCTGCCTTTGTTTCTTTACAATTATGAGTAGATTTTAAATAATTAATGGAACATAGGAAAGTAAGAATTAAGATAGTTAAAGTCAAATTATTTTTTTAAATACCACCAAAATGAAAAAAAAATAGAAAAAAAAATGTGACACACAATAATTCTAATTTAAAACTTATTCAAAAAAATTCGATTTACAATAATTTCTGCGACGCATTTTATTTCTGTCTCTCGGCATTTTCTATTCATTACAAAAATAAAATTACATAAATAAAATCGTTTTTTTTTTTTTTTTTTTTTTTTAAATAATGCGGAGAGGATAAGAAAAAAATACTGAACTACATATACGAATTCAGTTTCAAGTTACGGCGTTCTTCCTTCACTTTTTAAAAGTTGTGCGAACACTTTTGGAAGCCAATGTATGTGAATAGCAGAGTAACAGTCAATTCATAATTGTATATTACCAAAAATGTGATACATATCTGCAACCCTGATCAGAAAACTATAAGGTAAAATTTTATTCTTTAGCTTATTGAGTTTTAAAATTACCGTGTTCACATGTAATCGAGTGAAAAGTGGAAATCTGTAAATGTAGAATAAAGACCGTAAACCAATTCTCACTCATTTCCAGTTCCCAGCATCTTGCACGCAGATAGACCTGCAGACATAGTTCTAAAAACTTTTTCTTCGAACTCAGGAGTTTGAAATTAAAGCCTCGAAGTTAAAGTTTTAGATAACATTATTTTTTCTTTTCGCCTTTCATACCCTAAAAAGTGCATACACAAACAAAACCCCGAGATATTCTAAGCTGGAAAAGAAGGGTAAAGGATTAAAAAATATTAGAAAAAATGAATGATGGGTAATTGTAGAATAGAAGGGGAAAAAAAAAAAAAAAGCTCTGAAATTTAATAAATTTTAACTACAGATAGTAAAAAAATGTTTAAACAAATTGTTCTTGAATTGAGTATACTTATTCATTATTACAATTCACAGTTTATTAAAACAAAAAGTTTTTACCAATTTAGAAAGATTCATAGAACTAAGTACGCTCATCACGATGGATGATTCACTTTCTTCTGGTCTGGAACGCTTTTGAGCTCCAAGTGTTCGCAACACAGACAAAATGTTTCTTAATCCAAAATCATAATGGACCTATAATAATTGATAATTAATAGGTAATAGGTATAATTTATAAACTTCTTAAGTATATATATATTCAATATGTAATGATGCTCCTGCACACTTTGAATAAAAGTGCAATTAAAAAAGTGTAAAAAAAATATATATTTATTCAAAAAAACCTGTTTTGTAAGCTGCTCCTCACAAAGTTTATATAATACAAAAAACTTCCTTGCAAGAATACTGTTTTCTTGGAAACCGCAACTGGCAAGTTTTACTCGCATAATGATCTGTAAATAAAAAGGATATTTACAACATTCAATAATCACCAGAAATAACATAATAGGTGTTTAAATATGTTTATTAAAAACTAGGAAAAAAATAGATAGTCTGATTAATTAAAATCTATTAAAATTTATCATAATATTTAAACTAATTATATTTAATACTTAAATTTACTTATTTAGAAAAATAACTAAAATGATTTCAAATATTTTCTTCATAAAGGCTTATGATTTCTGTTACCAACTAAATAGTTTTGATTTTATGCGTAGAATTTCAGACTCTCAAATCTATTAAAAATGTAACAAATCATAACATTTTGGGGCAAAACGTAAACAAACAAATAATATCAAGCAAAAGAATACATTTTTTAAATGTGACCATACAACAAAAATTAAAAAGTTATAAATTTTTATGAATATAAAAATAATAATAATAGAATAAAAATTATGAAATATTTGAGAATAAACAAATTGCAACAAATATTTAACACTCTCTTTTAACTAGTTGTAAATTTGGGAGATTTCAGAATAAACCATAAAAAATTTTCGTAGGAGGAAAATAAATTATGTAATATTTATATTTATATGAATAATTGTTAGAAAAAAGTAAAAAGTATCTTGACACAATCAACCATTTTTCAAAATCAAAATGAATTGATGAATTGTTATAATGATATCGTACCTGTCTGTCAGGAACCATCATTGCTACACTTCGAAACATTACTTTTAGATTTTCTGGTAATTCTTGTCTACCAGCATAGCCAGGATTCTAAAATAAAATTTTAAAAATCATAAGTAACGCAACACTGATGAGAAAATTGTATGATTTCCAGCATACATAAAAACTATTTTTTAAGATACCTAATGCTAATTACAAGAACAATTATATTCAGCTGATTAAAGGGTATCCTAAACAACTTCATTAAAACCATCTTACCAACATCGTCGAATATGAATAATGCTATAATTAAGGTGTTTAATTCATCACTCCTAAATCAGGAGAAAAATTAGAGGGATGCCACCTCAAAAATTTCTAGAATCTCGCCTTTTCTATAATAAAGATGCTATTCCTTTTCTCTCCCGCATAAAAACTGCGAATATCAAGCAAGTCTGTGAATGCCATGAGATTTCAGATTTTTATTTTCAGGATCCCGCTGATAACATTTTGTGATTCGTAGCGTCCAAAGCGTTTAAAAGCAGCAAAATATGCTTTTTAGAAGACTTTTCTTCACCCAATTGAAACCAAAATTTGATACAGTACAACAATTGTAGTAAAAGATACAAAATTTCATTTTATCTACATCATCGCATTTTTGAGTTATCGCGTTTACAATTTTATTGCAAATGTACAAAAACCTCAGACGGTTAATATATAGACCAATTTAATTCAAAATTTGATAAGGATCTACACTTCGCATGCTAAAACCAAATGCTAAATTTTATACATATAATTAATTACTTTTCGTATTTATTTGTATTCGAACCAACAAGCAACTTTCCTCTGAACGGATTTCATTCAAAATTTGATAAAAATCGATGAATTTAGTGTAATAACCACATAAAAAATTTCAAGTATCAGGCTTGAAGTGTTTTTGAATTACTGTATTTACATGTAGTAGGACATAGTAAAAAAAAAAAAAAAAAAAAGAGTTTTTCAGAATAAAAGAGGTCTCACATATTTAGATTCGTCAGAAATCGTGAGTTTGAATGTCCTGACGATAGCAATATTTTCCTTTTGAATATAAATATAGAAGAAAGTAAAAAGAAGATATTTATCTTTTAATGATGCCAAACAGAACAGAACATATCATAAAAAATCATGACTTTATGTTTGTTACCTGAAATTGTCACGAAACATCTATTGTTTTGGTTATTGTATGTCAAATAAATACGGAAGAACCTACTATATTAACATATTTTTGTTTGATATTGTACCTTATCCCTGACAGCAGATTTCTATAACATTAGTATGCAATTATCTTTTCATTTTGTATATAACTATTCGGAAATTTACTTTTTGGATGAGCTTTGTATAGTTCAATTACTTTCAAATTATAATGTTCATTTATCATGTTATGAGTACTTACTTTATTTTAGTAATATAATTCTGAAATCATTAATTATATTTTGCCCCTAATATTCCTACAAACTCCTAGGCATGAATTTTATAAAATACTGTTATTTTAATAAAATCATTTGACATAAAATTTTTAAAAAAGCAATGTTCAGTTGTGTTGGTTTTAATGTTGTTGATTCAACTGACTAATTCTTGTTTTAGAGTTACCGAACAAACAATCAATTCGATTGATGTTTGGAAATACAATAAAGGAAATAAACAAAATGACAGCAGCATAAAAAGTGTTTTCTACCAGTGCTGCAAGTTTTCAATGTTGACATATTCTATTTGTAATGACATTTGGCTTAATTTTGTTAAACATGACCTTTTGAAAAAGAATATCATTTACAATATGGTAAAACTTCTAGAGTGTACTATGTATTTTGTCAATAATGACATTTGATTACTTTTGGCTAATTGGAAGTGCACAATTATCTACAAAATTGAAATATTCTAAAGAAATAAAATTGCCATCATAATCATTGAAGCATGTATTAGGCATCTTTTTCATTAAGTTATTCCCCATCAAAATCTCACTTTGTCCCATGCCTGAAGTAATAAAAAATCACCCTTATATCAAGCCCAATTACATTTTCTTGACATACCTTCACAATCCATTTTTAAGAATTAAGTATTCAAGTTCCATCTTCCTAGAATACTGATTACAATTTTAACATGCCATGTTATTCATTAGATGATCCTAATAAAAACTGATATAGATATACAAAGAGCTTTAATTTTAGATGATAAGATTTGTTATAATTAAATTTGATTAAATTTTGTACATTATTTATAAAACAATTTAAATATTTTTTTACATTACATTTAACTGGAAAAAATAAATTAATAAATATATTTAAATATGGAACTATGGAATTTCGATGGAATAAATGAAAACTTTATGTATATTTTATAAATACCATTTAAAAAAATTTATAAATAAATTAAAGTTGGTTACTGTTTTTTTAAAACTCAGTTAATTACAATACCATTGTGATAAATAATCCAAATTCAGGATTCAATCCAAGAATATCACCATCAGAGAAAACAAACTCTTCTTGCTTTTCTTTTCTAGCAGATAACACAATGGAAATTTGTTGAGCAGCCACGGATAAAACAGGTAATTCAATTCTATTAAATTCATCGAAGCAACCCCATGAACCAGACTGAGCAAGACCTAGACAAAAGTAAGTTAATTTTATACTACAATGATTAAAAGAGAATTAAATTCTAGTGATACTAAAATACCTAAAATGTCAATAATCAGAGTAATGCTTCTGCTTTTGTCAAAACTTTCCCATATTTTCTAAGTAAAAGAATGCTAAATTCAATGCCAAAATGTTAATGTCACATTAATCCCTTCCTATTATTATTGATTAAAAATCTAGAGAACATAATAGGATGAAAAAACCCCACAGAAAATCTTTTATTGTTAATGTGCTAAAGTTGTTTTATTATCTACAAAATTTGAATAATTCATTGCAAACTATTAAATTCTCTTTTGGAAAATAATAAATAAAAAATAATTAGGAAAAGTATACTAATGAATCATATTATAATTGAAACATTTTGCTATTTGTAAATGCTTATGAGAATATACAATACAAGAATAATTAATTATAAAAATTGTCTTACAACTATTCGGCAGACATTGAATTGTAAAATAAACGAAAGGTAATCTTTGAAATAATGTAAAAACATAAGATCATTCAAATAAGAATACTGTTGCGGATTCTACTTCCTTCGTCGGGGTTCTTTTAAGATTTGATGATCGATCCAGAAATAAACAGTCCTTTAGTAGAAAACAGCGCCGTTTATTGGACACGAAGATACTAATACAAAGACGACCAACATGTACAGCCGAGACGAACACAGCAGCAGAAGAGGGGATCCTCGGAGCTTCACTCTACGGTCTCTCCAAACGGCTGAAATGCTCCACTGTCTCCTCGCTTTAGCTGTATCTAACTGCCGACTCACTACTACACGACTGGCTACTCCACACACGAACCGACGCTGCTTCTACAATAAATACCAGGACTCAAAACACAGCAGTTCAGCACTCGCTTGAGCTCGCACAACATTGGACTATTCCGCCGTTGCTTCGTTATCCTCGCGACGACTCGTTATTTGTCTACGACTAAGACTACGATTCTGGTTCATTGCAGCTTGAGCCTGATGGCCTTTTATAGTTCCCGGGAGATGGGAACCTTCTGGGTCAATCAGGTGTATCTCAGTAGTTCCTATTGGATGGAGCATTACATTTTTCAAAATTTCTAGCAATATCTTTTTGTCGCCAAGTTGGCAAGTCGCCAAGTTCAAGCAATATCTTTTTGTCGCCAATATCTTATGGTCGCCAAGTTTGTCGCTAAGCTCTGAGATCACTGACGCGGCACTCGATCAGCACCGAACAGGGCTCACCGTAAAACGGTCTTTCTTACGATGACACTATTCGTACTGAGAAGCAAAATTGCAGGTTTGTAACAATACATTTTTGATGGATTCTTACTGACTAAAACATATTTCATGCAAAAAATAATTTTTCCAAATGATGATAATGTTTTAGATAAATTTTCATCAAAGAAAACCATTATAAAATACTTTAAAAACTAATGATTTATTTCTTATTAAGATGTAAATATATTTCCCGCAAATATATAACACACTGAGAATAATTATATTATATATTTACCTTTGTAAATACGGCCCAGACCTCTGAAGTCCATTTGATCAGAGCAATTAAATACAACAACATACTTTCCCAGGGCTTTTCCCATATCTTTTGTAGTTTCAGTTTTACCAGTTCCAGCAGGACCGGCAGGAGCACCACCCATGCTCATGCCCAAAGCTTGAGCTAATGTTATATAACACCTAAAACATAAGATAATAAAAGTAATAAATATAAAAAATTAATAGCAGTCAATAAATATTTCACGAAGAAACGCTTTGAATTATAATTTAGCAGGGGTAGCCTCCCCAAAACTTATTCTCATACCCTCTAATAAAGGTTTTATCCCCCCTCCCCCCTCCACACTGCATAAAATTACTAATCTTGGAAAAGGAAGTAAAAAACACAAATGCTTAAATTTTCATTTTCATTCCACACCTGAGGGTTGTGTACTTCAAAGAGATATAAAGAAAATATACTTTTGTATTAATTGTATTTGGCGTGCATGTAGAGTTTTTACTGGATTCGGCGAGATAATTTTACAATTAATCGTTAGTATGCAATTAATACACAAATACCAGAAAATGGAATGTTTTTGGACATCTTTTTCCCAAAAGATTAAAATTAAATTTCGGCAAGAAATTATAACTGTAGTCAAATGATCACATACCAAATTTCATTTAATTAAGTCATCGCGTGTTTGAATTATTGTGTTTATATGCATTCAAAAGTATGGACTGGCAGACGGTCAACCCTTTAATAGATTCGATTCAAAATTTGATAAGAAGGAATACTGTCGATCCTAAAACTGTGTACCAAATTTTTATTCATATAGCTCTTTGTGTTTTTGTGTTTTGTAGCTATTGTGCTTGGAAGCCAGACATAGATTTCTCCTGAATGGATGTTATCCAAATTTTGGACAAAATCTAGAAATGTGATGTGAAGTCTTTTTATTATATTTCATCCGTCTAGCTCAAAGAGTATTTTGAGTTATCGTTTTCATAGATAGACAGACATAATGGTAAAATGTGATTTTGGTGTTCAGAGAGATCTGAAACATAGAGATTCGTAAAAGTTCTAAGTTCCAGTTTTAAGTGTTTTCTCTTGGTATACTTTGCATATGAGAAAGTAAAATAGCGTTGTATTACCCTGATTACACTAAAAGAATTCAAAATTTGAAAAAAACATCAACAACAAAAAAACCAATAATAATGTTTAAAAATTACAGAAATTCTATATGAGCAGACAATTTTATACAATTTTTAAATATATTTTTTAATATGCAATTACAAAGAATACAATTTTTAAATATCATCTTTATTTTAAAGATAAGATGCATTCTTTTATTTTGTTTTAATTCAGTTATGCTGAGATAGTTTAGTTTTTTTAAATACCATGACAGAAGATATTAAATGAAATTCTTAAAAGAGAGAGAGAGAAGGTATAAAAAGTATTTCATCTGTTTTATGTTGAGTAAATGGCAATCTTTCTTTTTTGAGGAAAAAAAAAAATCATAATTGCATATTATGCAGGTAGAGTTATGAGAAACTAAAGAGGTCTGAATCCCAGCCCGAAGGAGACCTTTAATAAAGTCTAAAGACCAGATTCATATTTTCATTATTAATTTTCTCTTTTTTCATTCCTATTTTTTTTTATTTTTTTTAGTTATTTTTATACACTATAATTTTCAAGCTTTTTCTTATACAGAGAAGAAATAGATGGACTGGCAGATGGTCAACCATTTGATAGATTCGATTCAAAATTTGATAAGAAGGTATACTGTCAATCCTAAAACTGTGAATCAAATGGTTATGATGATAATGAATGATGATATGATGAACCAAATGATTCATGATTATAACCATTTAAATCATAATGGATATTTAAATTCTTATATTATGAAACTACATGATTCTTTTTACTTTTGATAACATTTGAGTATTACTTAAGTTTAAATTGCTGTATCTTTTATTATAAAAGTCATCTTCATCGTTTTTTACAAGGTAATCAATAATTTACATAATACAGTTAAACAAATACATTAACAGGTTGCTTTACAAACATAAAATATATAATAATTATATATTTTACTTTTCAATAAATTAATCACAAGAAATGAAAAAATGTAATAATAAAAATATGAGATTGCTTTTTTCTACATTAAGAGTCATTCAAAGAAGAAGATTGGAGATAAATTATCTTATTTAAGAAGAAATGATTATGAAAAGGTAAACTTGACTCTTTAAAGAAAAATCAAATTTAACATTTAAGAATCATTCCTGAGTATGATGGTTATTCTAGAGCCATTCTTAAACATAATGATTTATTGAATCTTTTTTGGAAATTACTTGATCTAGATCTTTTGATCACAATTCAAAATTAAAGGTTTCAATTTAAGATTACTAGGTTCATTTAGATGGATCATGATATCATGATTTAATTTTTCGGAGTTTTGAAAGAGGCCAGAAGATAGGTGTTTGCAAAATATGAATAATATTTATTTCAGATTCCTTTTAAAACATTCTCTTCTCTATAAATGTAATGAATTATTTGAGATGTTAATCATATGTTTTACAAAAAAAAAAAAAGTTATATTTTTGATTATATTATTTTAGTACACATGAAATAACAAAGATTACAACTGAAACTTAGTTGCGAAATTTTAAGTTGGAACTTAGTTGCAAATTAACCAATCCTCTTGGTCTTTAACTTTTGATTCCACATGATTTATATATATGGTATATCCAGATGATATGTTACTTATATTTTTATATAAAGATCCATTTTTATTAAAGAACTTTTACTAACAAAAGCAATAACCTTAAAGAAGTAAAATATATTATTTGAAATATTGTAGGTCGTTTTTTATAAGAATTAAAAAAATGTGCTTAACTTAAAGTCACAGTTTATACTTTGTTCTTAATAATAATGTAATTTACTTAACTTAATTTCTTTGGAAATAATCTAATCTTATATGAAAATAGAATTTAAATTATTACCTGTCAGTAAGTGGAGTTATAACTAATCGATCAGTACAGCCAAGAAATTCATTTTGATAAATAAAATCCACATCAGTTATTTTAACCAAGCACATGCCTTCATCAAGAAAATAATAAAAGCGAGCCTGTTTAAGCCATTCAAAATCAGTTGGTGTCTTAATTTTCATTCTGACCTACAAGATTAAAAATACACTGTTTAAAAAATTACTCATAAAATAAATTAATTTTTACCACAAATACTATGATACACAATTGATAAAGACTTTATTCTCTTTACATCTGACAAAAAAATTACAGTTGCGAACTGATTTAATTAATCTAATGTAATGTGTAAACATGTATGACAATTTAAAAAGTCGTTTATAAATATAAGCTTTTCTTACCAAATCGTCAAAAATGTCTTTCTGATGAACATGAATTGTAATCAGTGTTTCATATTTCACTCTAACGAATTTTGAAAGATCAAGAGTCGTCTGAGCAATGAGTTTTCTCAAGATTTCTCCAAACTTTTTATTGGTGAAACTCATTATTTTCTTACTGGCTCTGGCATAAGTTAAAGCTTCTTCTCCATCTCTGGTCCAGATAATTTGTATGCCTAAAAGTGCTACCTGAAAAAAAAGTAATTTCATTAGGAGAATGTTTAATTTCTCTATTCACTTACACATCAATGGAAAAGAGATGCATTTATATTATGTTCTTTTATAGTCACAGTTTATACTTCGCTTTTAACAAGCAAGCAAAATCCTACTTGTTGTTTCAATTATCAGGTTTTCTTTAAAAAATATCATTGTGACAAAAAGGATTTAAATCAAGAATTATTTTAATCTGATAGTTCAACTATAATGAAAAAAAAAAATTTATATACTTTTAGAACACTTATAAAAAACTAAATAATATAGAGCCATATGTTTCATTAAATTTGTAAGACCTATACAAAATAATATAATGTATATATATATATATATATATATATATATATATATATATATATATATATATATAGAATAATATAAAAAGTAAATTGTAAAAGAGTTTAGGAAAAAAATACGAAAACAAATCATTTTAACGATACTTTCATAATAATGAAAAAGATCGATTAAATTCAGTTTACAATGCTTTGCTGCAAGAAGATAATATTATTTAAAAACCATTTTAATTTTGTATATTTCCTTTTAAGATAAGGCAAGAAATCTAAGTAAGTGTCATTTACATTTCATTGTTTCTTTTTTTATATATTGCTAGAAACAATAGTAGGAAAGAAAGAATGCTCAAAAACTCTTTACAGCAAATTATAATTTTCTTTTAATTGGTTATGTGTGGATTTAGATGTATTTAAAGTACATTGGAAGGGCATAAAAAATATTGCAAACAATTGTTTGTCCAAAAACAATTTCTGAAATGCTATTTCAAATCATAGACAGAAATACAGAGAGAGAAACAAGCACAGCAAAAGATTGCAGCTTTTTTTTACTTTCTAGTATAGGAAATATAGTGAAAGTATTATAAATGTCAAAAAATTAAAACACAAGATTTTGATGACTATCCACATTCTAGATCTCTCCGTGTTCGAAAAACATATTTTTGGTATTATGTCTGCCTATCTTGTGTATTCACAATAAAGATAATTGAAAAATGCCTTGAGTTAGATTGACAAATTAAGTTTACAGTCTTCACTCCAAATTAATAAATTCCTATCAAATTTCGGGAGAAATCCATTCAGGAATTCTGCCTGTTTGGCTGTCCCAATACAAGTTAACACGACATCTACAAAACGAAGAGAGTTAAATTGATAAAATTTAGCTCTAGGTACACAGAGTTAACATCTAAAGTGTAGATACCTATGAAATTTGAAACTAAATCTGTGAAGCAATGGATTTGCTGTGGGCTTGCACTTTCAAAAGCAGGTAAATGAGGTGACTTACATATATGAAATTTAATACGTGGTTTTGTGACTATAAAATCATGTATTAAGTTACAAATTACAAATTGTAGCTCTGTCTCAAATTTTGGTTTCAGTCAGTTGATCCTTACCCAGGGTACACAATTTTATGCAGGTGAGGGAATAACATCTTAATTAGAGAATATGTGAGAAAATTTTGAGAAAATCACTCCTACCGGTCAAAGATATATATATTCAAATAAAATGTTGAATGAGTATCTAATGACTATTTTCTAAAAAATATATTTAAAAAGATTTAGATAATATACATATAAACAAGATTTCTTTTACGATTAGTAAAAAAAAATCCATTTAAAACATCTTTATATTGCACTGAAATGCAATAAATAATTACCTGCGCTATATATTTATCTATAAACGTTATGAGATCAAAGTCGTCTTCATTTAGACTTCTAAACGCATCCTTAATAACAGTATTCAGAGACATCTGCTGAACAACAAGTAGATCACCAAGCCATAATTCGACATTTCCTTCTGCCCTTACTGGCCTATCAAGCTGTTTAATAAAGAAACATCGCTTTAATTCATTGCAAACCACAAATATTTGATACTACTAACAGCAATGAAATGTTACTGTCATTTTAAGAAATCCATATTTTGTGTTTAGAAAAAAGGTTATTAATAAATTAGCTAAAATATTCAATAGCAGAAGTATATTTAAACTTCTAAAGCTAATTTCCCAGAATCAGAAAAATAATTATATGTATATAAAAAAATCCTAAAGAAAGCATTATGCTAGTCAAGATTTTCCTCAAGAATTATATTTTATTAACACATTAAGAAAAAATTCCTACTATCTGTTCTGTCAACCAGATTTATTTGACATAAATAATATAAAATATATTTTATTTAAAACGAGATATTCTGCATGGATTTTTCATTTTAGAACCCATTACATAGATTTTTGCTGTTTTCCTTTACCTAACCATATAGGGAATTACAAATAAACAAGAATTCAGAAATTTTAAAACGAAAACATAAAAGTGCACATATGACAATTTTTAAATCTTTTAGCTAAAATGCTAAATATGTATATTAATTAAATACTTTCACTTCTCTTCCTCTGTTAATAAATTATATTATATAATTTTTACATAATTAAAAAATAATATCCCAATTTAATGTGTACAAGATATTTGTTTATTAATGAATTATTGATCATTATTCATTAACAAGACAGGCTAAAACATTTAAATAAGACATGAATTTTCTATATTTCTGATATTTTAAATTAAAATTATTTAATGTGATAAACATTCTACAATAATGTTGCAGACTAAAATAATATTACAAAAAAAAAAAAAAATCGTAAGAAAGAAATGTAACTCACAGGGATTTCATCACCTTCCTTTGATATAACTGCTGTGATTTTATTATAATCATCAGGATCAAATTTTACTTTAAAAACATTTTCAAAAACTCCAAGTAAATGAGCCTATAAAAGCAATACTTTTGAGTGAGTAATGATTAAAAAGTCAATTTCTTCACAAAGCATTTGAAAACGACTGGAAATTAATGAACAGAATAAAAGATGTATCTACCTGAATAGTGTGTGAATCACTTGCTTGACCCAAAATTTCTAGCAAAGCTGGATCTGATATAAAGAAGAAACGGGGAAATATTCTTCGCTTGCTTTCCAAATACCTGAAATATTTAGCAGAAAATGATATAAGCAATAACAATAATAATACAATCTCTTATTATTTTTAAAGCTCATAAATAATTTAAGCAATTATAAAAACAAGATTATAAGTAATTTATACTGATCATTTTATCTTGATTCTATCTTGCTCTAATTTGTTTTGAACAAATTTTCCAAATTTTACATTAAAATATCAGAAATTTTATAATAATAATTATAAACAAAAAGATTTTTAATTTTAAGCAAATATGATACATAAAAATAAATGTTCCTAAATTGTAATATTAATTTAAATCAATAAGAACCATTAATATCAATAAGAACAACAATGCAATTAAGCAAAAAATACTACCCCACAAGTGATTTCTGACAAGCTTCCAGTTCTTCTAGCAAATGTGGTAATGCTTTACTCATGGTATCATCTTCAGCACAGCATTTTATTACATTGACTTTTTCTCGAGCTCTCTCCATCAATTTTACCCAAGTTGAATCAATAATTGCAAATCTTTCTGCTTCCTGCATTTAGAAAATTTATGTTTAATAACAATAAAAAATAATGAAAAGAAGAATCACTTACTTTCATTAATTTAATTATTATCATAGTTTTAAATTTTGTAAGTACTTTTAGATTTTGCTGTATAAAATGTTTAAGAATTCTAAGAGCCATTTCAAAAAAAAAAAAAAAAAAAAAAAGTAAATGATTGAAATATATATATATATATATATATATATATATATATATCATAAAAATAAGATTAAAACAATAATTAATATGACCTTCTAATGATAAATAGAGCCATATTTAACAAATTTAATAATATAATAAATTTTTATCCAATGAAAATGCAATCCCAAAGGGAAAGTTTAGATAATGGTGGTAAAATTAGTAAGATTTGGATTGGTTTAATGCTCAAGGGCCAGCCTAGTAAGGTTAGTAAGAAGTGTACAGAATATAAAGCTAAAAAACGTTAATAACAAAGTAAAGTATTAATGTTAATAAACAGAAACAACCTGTACAAACACTTACAACCTTTACTCATTAAATTTTGCTCATAATAAAAGTGAAAAATAAGAATTAAATGTCATAAAAAATCTGAGATTATATCATTTAAAAATTTATTAAGAATTAATAATTCTAAATGATTCAAACCATAAGTTCTCCACTCAATTATGAAGATATGGATAGTTAATCAAGGATAATTTCTATTAGAGTATTGAGTGATCAACTTTCTGCTCAAAAGGATGTAATCTCATAAAAGTTATGAAGTCGGTTGTTATATCTGGCATGCAGTTTTCTTTTCTAAAACAGTATATAACATGAATAAAAAATATCTGGAAAGATAATGAAAAAAGAGTCAGATATTTTAAGTAAATGCTCTTTATATTTTTTATCTTATTATCAAAAACGTCTCTCTAATCATTAACTAATCCTGCAGAATGTGACAAAGAGTTAAACACAACAATAAGTTTCTTTGCTATAAATATTTATTTTAGTTGCATTATTTAGAATCTCATTTTAGAGATACATGCTGGTTATTTTAAGACAAACCGCATAATAACAAACCATAACCAATGAGTTCACTTAACTTATAACCTCTCACCAAACTTCCACACTATGCAAGAATGAGGATGCTTAACTTTAATAAAGTAAATATCAGACTTTCAAAAAATAATGATCAGATTTTTTGGAAAATCCTGATCTTTAACAGAATCACTCACTGTTTTTTTAGTCATGGAGTTGATGTTATCTTTAAGTGGATTAAGGTGATAATATCAATTGATATTGTCACCTTAATCCATTCTAACAGGGTTTATTTAAAACATTTATTTGCAGATAAAAGCAATTTTATATTTAAATCCATTTCAAGTTAAGATTAATAATTATAGGATAATGTATCAACTTGCTTTTGGAAGTTGCTTGGCAATATCCCCTCCAACAAATACAGCTTCTAAATAGACCCAAAGATTTTGTACTATTAGCCAGTTTTCAATAACCTCAGTGGCCGTGGTAAGATAATGCAACCATTTTAGAATAACATCTTTCATTGCAGCTGAATACCTTTACAAAAATTGGAAACAAGATTATTAAAAAAAATATAATGCACAAAAATAATTATTCAAATAAATGTTATAGAAATACATCACCTGTTGCTTAGAAGAGATCCAAGAGTCATCAATCCATCTTCAAGTTTAATTGTAGTTTCACCTGCCTCAGTACCTTTAAGTAATAACTCGCCACGATTTTTGAAATGTGAAAAGTATAAGTTTTCCACAGCCCAATCAGCAAAGATTTGATTCAGCTTGGCTTCAATCTCTTTTTCTTTCTCAGCAGCAATGCAAATATCCTATTAATATAATTTTATTTGAAAGATCAGTAAAGACAATATCAGTGATTTTTTTTAGAAAGTTAACACAAGCTAGTAGTAATTTTCTCTGAACTTCAAAGTTTACATCTATAATATGATATATTTTGTATTTAGTTTAATCATATAGTTAAGGGTATCACATATGTAATTTAGAAAAAGAAATTTTTAAAGCCCCTCTCTTTGTTGATTAATTGGGCTGAAAATTTGATACAGATTGACATTCAGTTTTGATACAATTTTGGTATAAAACCTAAGAAATAAATTTCGAATTTCCAGTCTATTATATTTTTTTAGTTATTGAGACCACATACGAGGCAGATAAATGGACAGGCTATCTAACTTTTAACAGATTTACTCTTACAACTGAAACTGATGTACAATTTCAATTAAAAAAAGATCTAGCTATTTGTATTTTTGAGGTATGAAGTTTCTTTTAAAACATATAATTAGACATATCGATAGACTGTCATCTCTTCTGTATTAAGTCCAAAATCTTACAGGAAAAGCAGATGCACCAGAGATAAAAATTTAAAACTTCACGAAAATATAAAATTTTTGTACAAAGTCTATATATTTCACTCATTTAGTTCAAATAGACATAGTTTTTTTTTCTTTTAGACTCAGAGTTGTCTGAAATATGGAGATTCATCAAAATCTTAGAGTCAAATTTTTAACAATTATAGTGCTTTTTCTTTCTACAACATAACATTCAACATAAGTATGATAAATTTGAGGGAAGAGTAGAGCCCATAAAATATAATTCCTGATTAAATGCCATTGTAAAGTCAGAAGTAATTTCTTCGCGAATTAGGAAGTAGAACAATAAAGACAAGAAAACAACAACAAATTACTATAAAAAAGGCATGATATTCATATTTATTTTATTACAAAACATAAATGAGGAATTGGTCAAATAGATAAATTTTGACTTGTAGCCTTAAGCATCAGTGGTGCATGAAATCCATAAGATTTAAAAAGATTTCTGCTATATCTCAAAACTTCTTGATAGCTCCATCAACTGATTCAACAATGGTTGATATATTTTGCTTTCACATGACCTCAAGTGAAAAAAATCAAGACACAATAGGTTTGATGAGGCCAATAATTCATATCACCATAACTCTGATTCAGTGCTATCTAAATATAACATTTAAATGTCACTATTCATTGGTTAAATAAGTAGAGTTCTACCATTCTAGAATAATTCTAAATGGGCTTGCAATTGAAGAAAAGGATCGAAATGTTCTGATAGAACTAGGGATTGCAATATCGGATCAAAAGTTCAATACCGTTATTCGGTATTTTTTAGATCTTAATACCGGGATACCGGTTTTAATACCGGTAGTAAAAATTTTAGAAAAAGAAAGAAAACACAGGTGTTTCTTTGTTTTATTTGCCAGTTTTATTAGAGAGTGTAAATATCACAAAAAATAATTTGTAACTTATAAATTATAACAATATATAAAGAATCACAAAAAAGTAAAGGAACATCTTATTTATTTAAATCACAAAAAAGTGTAAATATCACTATTCAGTCTATGGTACTATTACAAATTTTTGAAATGTGATCTTAAAAAAACATAATGCATCCATTGTACTGTCATTAAGTCTGCAATGTAATTTTGTGCAGAAATTACCAGCTGTCGAAAACGCTCTTTCGGCGTTTACGCTAGTTGGTGGTACTGTTAGCAATGCGCGATATACTTTTTCCAAGTATTTACCTCTAAATCTCCCATTTTCAAATAAATCGATTTCTCGTCGGATAGTTTTAGATATAGCTGATTTCTGTATTGTATTTTGGTTTTCTTCATCGCAATTAGATTCTTTCCTCTTTAACAAATTTGTATCATGTTTCGTTTTTAAATGTGTATGGAGTCCGCTTATACTTCCTCCATTCGCTTTAATAACTCTTGAACTTTTTTTATATCGTGCCACTATATTTTCTTCATCATATAAATAATGAAACCAAACAGAAGTATTATCAACTAATTTTTTTATGTTCTTTAAAGTTACGCTTATTCATTATTATGAGTTATTATTTCTGAGTACATATATAATAAATCTGAAAAATATTTTGAACCCTAAAGTATGATATGCAAATAAAATGTGAATAAAACTCACCAATTAAAAAAAAATATCGAAATAGTATGCACTTTCTTCACAACTACAACCTTGTTTTCACAGATACGAATATGAAACTACGAATTTTGTGCGAGCGCAGTATCGCTCGAGGTATAATGGGATAGTTTTGACCCGCCTCCTTGGATAATTCACATATTTTATCACTTCTCTTGAAGGTACGATGCACCTTTGTATTCACAGTCTAATTAATTTTGCCCGTTAGGGTGACATAAAAACAAAAACGTATACTATTTTGCTATGTTGGTGATCCCTGAACATATAGTGGAGACAATTTAAAAAATTTCTTGTAAATACCGAAAAAACGGTATTTAAACTTGTGAATACCGTTATTAGAAAATTGTACAAATGGCTCAAAATACTTAGGTAGAACTTACTCTAGAATTATCAAATATTCATAAAAAAGGAGGCATAATGTACAATTTTAGGAGGCGGTCTTTAAACATGCTGCCCTAAAAGTTTACAGTGAAATGGCTTTGAGTTTCACATGTACATTTTTGATGTGGTCATCTGTCCCACAAATTTGTTATGAAGTGGCTGAATCAGCTACTTGGTATGCTTAACAGGTAAATAAGAAAAGACTTTCGATATAACGCGTATGATGCAAAGCAAAGCAAGATTGGTTCTGATTACAAATTGCAGATTTTATTACATATTTACAGAAGTCAAAGAACCTTAGAGCTTCATTATCTGAAGATGAAAAATAATAATAATAGTAATAAAAACAGAATTGATAGTATGTTTAAAACAGTCCAAAAAGATTATTATAATATCGAAACATAAAAATAATATTTAATAGAAAAAGATATACATGGTTGTAAAAATATTTTACCTCAACATCATCTTTAAATACCAACAAAGGAGCTTCCATAACTGTGCCAAGAGTCCACTTTGACTGATCTTCATCGAATTTATGATTGCATACTTTCTCAATTCTTTTCCAGTGGTTCATGGTCATCGCTTCATTTCGTAAGCGAGTCAGCAATGGGCATGTGTCCTTAAAGTCTTCGATTCGTTGTTTTAGTATATTGAAGTAACTCCAATCTTTGCATCCTTTTGGAAGTCTCATGCATCTGCAAAGAAATACAAGTTACAGTATGATATTCAATGCCAGAAATCTAAAATTTTCATGATATCTAAGCTGAAAGACAGCATATAAATACTCAAGTATATTAAAAATGCAATGACTTTCTCATTTATTTTCAATACCATAGTCATATAAACTGTGCAGAGTGAGAAAACTCTGTATGTGTCTTTGCAATCTCTAATTTACATAAAGTAGTAATCATAAACTAATTTAAATAAATTGCATCAAAAAATAAACAAATCATGCAATCAAGAGCAATTACTGTATACAAATAATGCAACTAATACATTTGGCCCTTTAAGATAAGATATGAAAAATATCTTTGAAAATCCTTTCCATTTTAAGAAATAATATGAAAAAAAATCAAGCTATAATTAGGAGAGACTTGTGTACCTAAATCCATCATGTACCTCCACTCTTTAATTATCATTTAGTTTTAAGTTTTATTATTAAGTTGAATGGATTATATTATTGACACTTTTCCAGCCATTTTGAAGTCTTGTAAGAGAAAGATGTGGAAAATCATTAATGAAACACGGTTTTGGATTATCTTCAGTAAAGTTCTATAATTCATATCTCTACTATGTTTCACAAAGGTAAACCAACACTTTAGTTTGAATTCTAGTACATAATTTTATGTATAACATTAAATATTAATTGAAATGGTAAATAAGTCCCTTTCTCTGTTGGTTTTTAAATCCGCGTTTATTATTTGTATGCAATTGCATTGTCTTGTATCTAGAGCCACATAGTTTTCTTTCACCTAGGGTCATGGATCTAGGTACAGCAACATATTCTTTATATTTGTCATTATTTTCAGAAAGTTTTCTCATACTGAATAGAGGAAAAACCTTAATTATGTAAAATATTTTGAAAAAATAAATTGTTTTGCTGTTAAATGTTTTTTTTCAACAGAAAGGATGTATATTTTGTTGGAAAAATACATTTGCTATGATCATTATTGCCAATTATTAATTTGTATATTATAATTTCAAAAAAAAACTATTATAATTTCAAATAAGGTTTCAGTCATATTTTAATCAAAATTTAAACCATTATCCTATGTTTGTACAGTGAATTCCTAATTTATTAATATCCCTATGTTATGTATTTAGATGCCTAGAAACTCTGATGGAATAAAGAGGTCAAAATCTATTGCAGATGTTATAACTGCGACTACAGAAGAGTTTTGAGTGAAGTATTTTAGTTTAATATTTTGTTGCTGCCTAGTTGTCCAAGTGGTCGAAAACCAGGGAGATATAAATTTCTGGCAGATATTCCAGAAAAAAAAAGAAAATGTGAAACAATAAGCAATTAGAATGGCTAAAAGAAACTTCCTTACAAAAACTTGGATTTCAGATTGAGGTATTAGAATAATCAGCAAACAATGCAATTTATTTTTTATTTAATCTAAGAAGCAAGTTCTACAGTAACTGTTATAACACTATTAAAAAAGACGACTTTTGTTTAACAAGATTACAAAGCAGAAAAATTGAATATTTTTATGTCGCAGAAATAACACATATTAAAGAGGAACAATACTATGTTGAAAATTTAAAAACATTGTACCCTGAGAAAAGTTTCTGTATGATAAAGATATTGTTTATGAAATACAGAATAACAATAATATGTTTAAACAGAGCAATATATATATATATATAGTTGTTCCAAAGGGACAATATATACAGCTGATGTTTAGAATCAATTTTTTTTCAATTATAATATTGAATAATTTATGAAAATACTGGTCATTTATTAATAATTTGGTCTATTGCAATTTAAATAGTTATTATATGATAAATAAATATATTATCAGATATTGTTCTTTCCTAAAATTTATAACGATTTCAATAGGAAGTAATTAGTGCAACTATGTGTGCATGTCAATTTCACAATTTTGAAACAGGTTAATAATTCAATATTTATATGATGAAAAAAATAAAACTGGCCTTAGATACACAGTCCTCCCTACACCACTTTGGTTATTGATATTGAAATAATGATATTTAAGGTTATTGATATTTAAATCAATAACCAAATAAATAATAAAAGTTAGGCATGGACTAGCATACTAATATTTGCTATATGGTTGCTTTAATAACTTAAAGACCAAATTATTCTTTTATTGTTATAAATATGTATATACAAAAATAGAATTAACTTAGGTTTTTTTTAAGATGTTAATACGACAGAAAGAAATGATTTTAATAATTTAGTAAAAATACACATAATAAAAAGGGATATCAATCTTAATTTTATTTCTTTAACATCCAAGACTATAGGAAAAATATGCCAGTAGAAATTTTTAGCTTCCATTTCTTTTGATAAAGAAAAATAGTAGATATCACAAATAAGCAGAATTTATTATTCAAAGTGAAAACCCTTTTTTCAGAATAACTTGTATAGCACAATTTTCAGCAGACAGCTAAATCCCTTTAAAAACAGATGCATTGATAAAACTAATAAAATTTTTATATTATAAATATTCTTCTAATTTATCTTCTTGATATTCAGAAACTAACATTAATACATTTACAACAGTTTATAAGGACTTATTCAATGAAATATATAATGCAGAGTAGAAAGAGAAAGAAACTTTGATATTAAGCAACATTCTTACTTGGTCTGAAAATCAGTTAACTCATCAGTCATTACTTGCACATCAACATCTTTCCAAGACAACTCATAATAACTTGTTATTTTTTTCATCACTTGATTAAATAATGCAAATAACTTTTGTAAAAGAACCATGTCTTTTTTCGTTTGAGTTAGAGTAGGGTATTCTGAAATAGGAAGGGCAAAAAGTTCCTCTCCATTTCTGTAGCTTTCATATCTACTGTAAAGTTTGTCAAGTCGATCCTATGAAAGAAGAAAGTGCAACTGTATATAAAATAAAATAAACCATAAATTGGTACAATTTAAAACAACAACAATAACAAAAACCTGTCAGTGTTTGGTTTTTTACTAAGCTCCTGAAGCAAGCAATAAAGATGGCAATGATTTTATTGCAAAGAAAAAGGTAGCACTTCTTTAATGTAGTTATTCAACACTGGTCTTTTTGAATATTTTAAACTTGTCTGTTGTTAACCAGTTCACAAGCTTTAAACAATACTTTTGTTTTTAATTTGTTGAACAAGTGTTTTTAGTAGTCAAAATATTCGAATACCTTATATATTTGTTTGTAAGGAAGAAGCAATTTATTTTCTGAAATCAACATATAATCCCATTTCAGAATCATTTTTGAATGTGAATTTTTGGTTTAATAATATAACTTGGTAAAGTTTCCTCGAAAATTTGTATTAAAAATGGAACAAAATAACATATCTAGAATTTTTCTTTTTCTGAAACTTTTTGTCTTCAAATTGTGTATTTTCCATGTTATTACATATTTCAGCTGCATGGATGCAGAAGGACCTAGCTGGGAAGCCACAGGTATCAAAATTATAATGATGTAATTCGCTGTATTTCTATGGTTAATAAGGAAATGACCATTGGGAAAACATATGAAAGGTATATTTCTTAAAGAATCCCTAAGAATAAGTATCTCTATTCGAAAAAATTATGATGATAAACTGAAACGAGCAATGAAGAGGAAAATGAAATTCTTGAACAAATCCTTCTTGTACAGATTGAGGAATGCTTTTTGATGCTATTGATTTGAGGCACATCATGAAAGGTTTCTTAGATTCTTGGGAAGGCAGATTCCACAATTTTACGGTTTATGAGGAAAGACCATTCAATTCTAAGTACTTCTACAGTAAATAAAATTGGGAGAGGGAGTTTTTAAATGGAAGGACAAATAAAGGAATGACTGTAACAGCACAGATGATTATGGTTGTTAATTTTCTTTACATACACATCTGATGAATATGAAGAAATACTGAAGGTCAATATGACCCAAGAAATTGATGGTACAGTTCTGCAAAACTAAAGTTTTCACTGCATAGACATTATTGCAGTAAAATTATGTGGAAGAGAGAGTTTCAAACAGTTTGCTGATATCCTTGTTTATTGATTGTTCTCATCCTTATTTTTGAGGTAACCTCTGGAAGGATCTGTAGATGGAATAATCACAGGGAAACTAACTCTATCCAGCTTGCATAACTGAAATTTTACTGCGTAATAATTATTGGGTAATGAAGGATAGATTCTAAGTTCCATCACTCTCAAGAGCCTAATTTCTCTTGTAGGAGGTATGTCCTATTATTGAAATGCGAGTAATTCAATCCCAGACCAATACTATATTTGTCAGGAGAAGCAGGAACTTATTTACATATAGTACAACATTTCATCCATGTACTTGTGATGTTTCTCTGCATTTCCCTTCTCCCTCCCCACCTCCAAGGAGAAATAAGAAAGTAGATAGAAAGAATAAGTGCTAACACTTTCGGCGATATTGCAAACAATTTGAGAATTGTAACTGTCACATACAGTAATCATGTTTCAACTCTCTTAGATTTGCTGCAAATCTACTTTTTACAATATGTAATTAACTTATTGGCTATTAGTGGCATGATAATTTACTTTCTAGAGAAGTCTTAGAAATTTATCAATCTAATAGAAAATTTCAAGAAAAGATATTTAAAAAAATGACAGATTAAAATTTAGAATAGTGTAAAAATAATGTGATAGCAATAATAATAATAAATAAGTTAAACTTCACAATTTATTCTAATTGTTTTCATAATGGAATATTTTTATACTTACAGCAAACATATCAACTCGTTTACTTGCTTCTTCAGGTGTTATTCCAGCAACCATTGGCCCTGCCTAAAAGTTTTACTAATTCATTAGAATTTGCAAAGAGAATGAGAAATAGAAAACTATTTCAAATCACAGAAATATTAGCATTTTATTCAATTTTCGATACTAATATCAATTATTTATATGCATTTATTAGCATTAATTATATGCATTTATTAAATCATATATTTAATAAATGCATATAATTTAAGAAAAAGAATAGGATTTCTTTATAAAAAAGCAATCATGAAACTTAATATTTAAAAAATAACAATATAATATTACAGTTTGCATAAAATATCATGTTTTAAATTTTACCTAGTGAAAGTGAAATTTTACCTAAAAAGTGAATTAATAGAGTTTCGCTTACCTCTTGATAGTCATCGTTAAATTCAACAACATCAACTTTGAAAGTTTCAACGAATTGCTTAAGCATAGCTAGATATTCATATTGGTCATCAGCAAGCTCATTTGCAACTTGTCTCTGAATAATAATAATAATAATAGATTAAAAAAACATTTAAACAGAGGCAGACTAATAGAAAATTAAAACGTACATGCTATATTAAGTATTATTATTATATGGCCTTTATTTTTTCTTCTGATGAAGAAGAATATTATATAAAAAACACATAAGGTTAAGTTTCAGATTGAATAAATATTCTTAGATAATCAAATGGAATCAGAATTAATGTATTACTACAAAGTAACATTTGTCACTTAAATAAAAGATACAATGACTGGAAGGTATTTTTCATTATTGAGAGCACAAAAATATTACAAAGGATGCAACTATTAAAAAAATTTACCAGTTTTTTGCAGATAAATGAAATATAAAGATTTTTTTAAATGAAATTATTTCTTAGCAATCCTTACATTATTACACATTATGGCAATCTAAAAATATTAGTAAAATAAAAGGCTTATTCAATAAGAAACAAATCATTGGCATTATTATGCATTGTAATGAAATATTTATCATCAGAAATCTTTTTTTATTCTCTTCAAGAGCCTCTCTTAAAAGCAATACTAACACAATGTATAAGAATGTATAACGAAGTAAATTCTGTAAAATGAAAGCATTTTGGCTTCTTGGAAGGTTTTTATTTGTGAGCTTTCTACAAGTTTAAAGACTTGTCATCGTGAAATTTCTTTTTTTTTATCTAGAAAATTTAGTAGTTTTCTGACAGTATATAAAAGCCAATCTCAGCATTCAACAGTTCACATCAACTAATGAAATATTAGATTTTCTGAATTTTCCACCCATGACTGAAGGTGGCCTCAATAGAGACGGATTATCTACCAATCTTACAGAATAGCCGATGAAAGAATTGCTGTTGAGATTTCATAGAATAAGATTGGTATGCAATTGTCATTGTTTTTATTTACAATGAAACTGCTAAACCTAACTGAAAATTTGGACCTATTTGCCCTGTAGCATCTTGAGATTTTGTTCATCTCTCTGAGAGGGTATGTTGCAATTCTAATTTATTGAAAATTAAATAAATTGTTTTGTTTATTTTATTATAAGTATTTGTAAATAACTATTGCAAATAAATTAATTTTTGTACTATCTTAATCAAAACTTACCCAATCTATAATTTTATCCAAATTGTAACAAATGCAAATTTTACAAATCATTAATTTGCCTTTTTCTAGCAGTTATTTAAAATAAATATTTTTGAATTTTTATAAATATATCAATAATTATATATCAAATATCAATAATTTTCAAAATTGTTGCAGTAATTATTTAAAATTATTTTTTTTTATAAACAAATGATTTTTCAGTGTTGTTTATACAATTAATTTTTTTAATATATTCCAATCAAACAAAATTTCTTGACACCAAGTTTTCAATTATTATGCAAAAATTAGCATTAAATGATAAATTAATGCATTAAACATCAGCAAAAAAAAAAAAAAAAAAAAAAAAATGCTTAACTTATGGTTTTAGCCTGAAATTTCAAATCAACAATTTTTAAATAGTTTCACTTTTTTTTAAGAGGAAAAAATGATAAAATTGCATGTGGCAGACAGCATGAAAAGGCAGTTTTCAAATAAAAAAAAATACATACTGCTTTTTTAAGTAAGGAATCCAATGCATTTGATAAACTTTTGGCCTTTTCGACTTCATCTAAATCAACAGGAAAATTAAATTTCAAGAGCAAAGCATATGCATCCTGAAATAAATTTACATTATTTATTTAACAGATATACATACGAACTCTAAAAATAACTACATGATGAAATATCATTAATATATATTAATAAAAATTGTCACAAGTATTTGATTTTTTTTTCTTGGTTAAATATTAACTCTATAACCGGTTCTTTGCTAATGGTAATAAATATGCTTAATAAATAAATAAATAAGAAGAAGAAAAGAAGAACAAATGCATTAATTTAAATTATAACAGTTGTAGAAAAAGAACAGTATAAGAAATATATCAGCATCTTTTAATTTAAAAAATATTAACTGCAAGCATTTTATAATAAAGAATAAATAAATGTATATACTTCTCTTCATTTTATCTTTCAGCCATTTCCTCTATTTATAAAATAAAACCTATCTTCTGTGCTTTGTACAATTTGTCCAAATACAATCCTTATGAAATATGAAAATCAACCAAACATAATGGTACACAATATATGAATATCATATTTATTAAATATGATTTAACTTTACATCAGAGGTTAATACAAAGTTAATTATTAATCTTTACATATGATTGTGTGAAAACTTCAAGTAAATTTCGACAGTAAAAGGCTCTGTAACACATATCAGTGGATATCAAAATATCACAATCCCATAGCTTACTTCACATTTTAATTTTAAAAATTACAATTATGCTTTGTAAAATATGTGCATCATATATTTTATGTTAATTATCCCAGGAATTTATTTAAGAGAAATTTTAAAAGTAATTAAATGTTTAAATTTTTCTCAGGGAATAGATACCATCTACAAATTATTTACAAAAACTAAAACAAAAATACCTGTTTTCTGACCATAAAATAATATACAAACAATTTGACTGAAAGTAATCACAATGTTTTGTTAATTCATAAATGTTAGACAAAACAACAACAAAAAAAAATGAAATTGACAAGTAATAATCTATTTCAGTGCATATTTCTATGATAGAAGCTTTCAGAAATGGGTAAAATAAATTATAAATTTATAAATAATAATAAATAGTTAACTATAAGAATATATACAACTGGATTTAAAATGAACTATGAATAGAAATAATTAATTACACATATTTGATTTAGAGACATATCAAAAAATGATTTAAAAAAAAAAGAATACACATTTGAAACCTTCATATTACATAGATCAACAATCTGGATCAACAATCAAGAACACAAATCAACTGTTATCTAAGGAAATAGAATTAAATTTTCATATTAAAGAAAGCCTTCCCTTAATCACTTTATTGCAGATGGAAGAATAAATTGTTGTAATTTGATTGATTTCTTTCTTTTGCTATATCAATATTCTAGTTTGTAAAGGTGTGAGAATCATTCAGCACATCATGAAATTTCAAGCCACAGGAAAAGAACAAAAACAGCACAAAGGGCATCATACCCTTCAAGTTTTTTAAACCATATTATCAAAAAAGCATAAGAATTTTTGAAGGGCGCCATAATACCACCTATAATTAATAACTTGTATCAAAAAGAAGAGGATCACAAAATGCAATACAAATAATTTTAGGATAAATATCAGCAACATTTTAATATCAAATTTGAAGTACAATGTAGGAGCAAATAAAAACACATGTATGAATGTCTTTTTTTATTTACAGGTTAAAGTAAAAATATTTTAATATTATATTTCATAGAAAGTCATGCACATGAAATTGCTCATTTCTTATTGCATTGCAAATGATTATGTATTCTTTAACAAAAGGTTGATAACTTTTTTAAAATCTCATTTCTTTAAATTAGTAATGCAAAGCATTTTTACCAATTTTTATTTGCATCTATAATTTCATTGATTTCCTTTTTTTTAAATGAATCGAAATGTTATTGTATTATTGCTAATGAATAGTTTTCATTTTATTTATATTTTTTGATGAAAAACTTACAAATATCAATCTAATTTCTTGTAATTAAAAAACAAACAAATAAATTGCATTCAATGTCAAAGGATTTGCTTAAATTTAATGACCGAATTTCCTACAATTTACAATGTAGAATTTACCTTTATTGGTTCAAGTTCCATATCAATATCTATATAATTTTCCTGAACTGTTTCAAAGCAATTCATTGCTCTCTGGACATCACTTAGTTCTTTAACTGGAAGATTTATTATTTTCTTTTTGTCATCCATAAAATCAGAAATCTCTATTACTTTATTCAGGTATTTTCTGTTAATTGAGTTTCCATAAGAAGTAAACCATCTATGAACTTCTTTCAAAAGATTTTCTTTCATAATATCTGAGATATAGATGAAGAGAAAGAAAAGTAACACTTATACATGAGACATAAAAATAAATTATGTCATTGTAAACTAATAAAATAACAACGTCAGTAAAGCCTAAAATAAGATATAAAAACCAAAACTAAACAGGCATTTTGCTAAATATTGATTACAGAAAAAAATTAAAATTATATATTTATATATAATTATTCATTATTTATTTCTTATATAAGTCTAACCTTAAATTTACAATTACAATTAACTTCTTCTTATAATAAAGACAAGTAAATTTCTTTAAAAAGATTTGAAATTAAAATGGTGTTTTTAAAAAAATTGAAAAGACAATGATTTTTAACTATAAATTTTATTACTTCTATTTTAATCTATGTAAATTGGCTTAAAAAAACACAATAATTTCAAAATAAATAATTCAAAATTAATCAATATTTTTTCACAAAATAAATTCAGCATTTTTAATAATAGAAGGAATTCTGATGAAAATTTAAGTTTACATAAATATTGTACTCTTAATTTCAACATTTCTTATTTTCTGCACAAGTGAAATCTTATTTTGATATAATTATTGAAATAGATTGGTTTTATAAAATATTTCAAAGCATGGTTTTCATAATTTAATCTTGTAAAATGCTTTAAAGTCACCTTACATACACATATATATATTTAAAGTCGTCTAATACACAGACATATATAACAATAATATTTGAAGTAATTTAGTGCATTGAAAAAAGAAAAAGCATTTTCAATATTTTATAGAATTGTTATATTGTTTTTTTTTCTTTCATTTACTTAAAGTATATACATTCATTGGAAAATAATAACAATATTTGGCCATGAAACTCACAAAAGATACTTATTAATATGTACGCCTGTCCCCCTCACAATAAATCTCCAGAAAAAAAAATTTAAAACATTGGCAATTGATGTCAGTTGCAATGTAGACCAAAAGAATTTATAATGCAAACATTTTGATAAACTATTGATATCTCATACAAGATGGAGCTTGGTGTACTTTGAAAATCGTCAAACAAACTAGCGGCTATAAAAATCAACAAATAATTTATAAAATTATAAACTTTGTGAAAAAAAAATTCGAAGCAATAAATAAAAGGAGATAAAAAGATTTTTTTTTTCTTTTCATTTTTAGCAATTTAAATAATAATTCATGCCATTTCAATGAAAGAGAAAAATTATCTTAAGTGATAAATAAAAATTTAATCCAAAAAATAGAAAAATAAAATAGAAAATAAATGTACTCATTTTTGTAATTTAAAAAAAATTCAGTGAAACATTGCAATATATTATAAAGTTATTAAAACCGGAGTTCATAAATTATCAAAATATATATTGCAATCTTTTCATTAAGCATTTTCATATTGAAAAATAAGGTTAATTTGTTTGGAAAGTTTGGAAGTTTTCAATGAATTTATTAGAGATTGATTTCAATTTCAAAAGGTTCATTAAGATGAATATAAATTTTTTATTGTTAAATTTTAGGGAAAAGAATCGATTAAAATAAAAATAGAGTAATATTGTCAACATATTATGTGAAAATTCCATGAAAAATTACACACAAATATTATTATTTTCACTAAACAAGTTTAAAACAATATCCTCAGTATAAAGTTTATTTTTCTATTAATATATAAATTAACTCGATTATAAAATAATTAAATCAACTGCATGGTAAAAAATATTTATACTTTTAAATATGTGATAACATTTTACAGTATAGTAAGTAAAAATACAGAATTTAAAAATGAAAAAAGATTTTATATACAGAACTTACTAGTTCGCAATTCAATACCAGCAATTGTGTATGAAAAAGGCAATTCAGAAATTTCTTTTTCTAAATTTTTGTAATATTCAAGTTTACGTTTTAGTTCATATACATCTCGAAAAGGATTTTTCTCCATAAAATCCTAAAATAAATAAGAAAACATATTTATAATACTATGAATAATTTAAATATCATACAAGTATTTTATAAAAAATAATAACAAAACCTGTATTCGTTTTTCTTTATCTTGAGCCCACACATCTTTAAACTCCAAAAATATTTTGTACACTTTGGAGATTTCAGGTTGAATACTCTTTGCAGCTGTGTCCAGAACAGCCAAAAGTCTTTGTGTGTCAGCCAAATCAAGCACTCGTCGATGAAACGTTATTCTGATTTCTCCAAGCTGAAGAGGTTTTGGTGGTCTTTTAGCTGGTAAAGAAAGCACATAGTTGCTGAATAAATAGTTAGGGCAATACTGACTCTTTTATGAAATTTCACTGAAAATTATGTTACTTTTGAGAAGATTCATTTAAATAATGCATGAGTTCTAATAAAAATTATTTGTAAGAAAAAAGCAATAAAAATTGATGTTTCAGAGATTATTATTTAAAGAAAATTACAAACTTCAGAGTGTAATAAAATATAATAAAAAATAAAGATAAGAAAAGTTCATATAAATGAGGGATAAAAAGATCTACAGTAAATAAATAAATTCTAAAAGATGAGAGAGAATTCTACTCTATAACAGAATATTTTATGAATATATTAAATGTAACAACAAGAACAAACAAAATAGTGAAAATACACTCATACAGCACAAAAATGCTTATAATTAAAAAAAAAAAATACTACAAAATTTTAAAATTTTATTAAGTAACTACATTATTACATTATTAAAAAAATGGTAACTACAATAAACATACCATCAATTTCTTTCTCTCTTTTCAAAGACACATTATCAATTGTTTTCTGAATAGCTGATACACCATCATTAAGAGAAATTTGCAAAGAAACCATACTTGGATCAATAGTCTGAAATAAAATCAAATGACTGTATTTACATATATATAATTTTCTGAAACATTAATACAGATTTTACTTTACTTAAGAAAATATACCGCGTTTTTCAATCTTTTCAAGTTTCAAACATATTTCTTAAACAGATAATACCACGAAAATCTACCATATCATATTTCTTTTTCTGCTAGAAGTATTTATACACTTTCCTCTAAAATAACTCTTAAATGAAATAAGCTGAAATTACAAATTTTAGGTAAGAATAAAAAAAATCAAGAAACATTTAAAATTTAGAAATTAAAACAATATTTTATTGTCATGGCTAAAAAAAGTAGGAAAATCCCAGAAAAATTTTAAAAACTCATTACACATATTTCTAATTTTACAGTAAAGGGCTTAAATTAATATTTAGCTACATGTTTATAACTGAATATGTGGTTAACATTTTCAACAATATTTTGGCATAAATACTATCAAACCATAGTCAGATCCTTATCCTTCTATTCTTAATTGGTAATGCTTGCATGCATATTAATCTATGAACAATGGTGCATAACATTCTTTGATTCATCCTGATTGTTACCATTTCATTAAGTTTTGATTTCTTTAAAAAGTGTCTTTCCTTTTCCTATCCTCCATTATAAAAATTTATAAATTTATATTACCAAAACTGTACAAAATTAAGCAAGGATTTGTTAATTGAAGATTACAGACAAATGCTTACTGAATCTCGGATATGCCATTTAAGACTGTAAAAACAATTAAATCTATGATCATTAAATAAATGATCTAGCCATGCTAATTATGAAAAACTGTAATATAAATAAATCAAATAATTGTATTCAGAGCTTAAATTAGTTCGTTACCAATTATTTTCACTAGATTCAGTGATTTACTCATATTTTAATTACATAATTAGTAAAAAATGATATGCATAAGATTTATAAATTAGAAAAAATAGTAGATGTAATAAATGCAGTGGCAACAGGTGAAATTTCTAAAAATAAATATATTCATACAAAGTACAATAAATAAAAAAATTCTAAATAAACTAGATTGTACTAAATCAATATAGTTTTAAAAAAAGCAATTAAGTCAGAAGATTTTAATATAATGATATAGAAAAGCAGCAAATTTCAAAACAGAAAACAGTATATAATACTAACAACAGTGTCATCTTGAACAACAAGATATGTCAGAAAGAGAGCTTGAGCTCCATTCATCTTTGAATCTTCCTTTTGTCTTATAATAGGTTTAATTCTCCTAAATATAAAGATTATAATTTTCAGATTTAGATCAGTTGTATACACAGAGAATCATATATAGAATAAACATGGAAAGAAGAGTGAATAAATAGACAGAGTAAGTAATCACTTATGAGCCTACTCCACAACTTTAGAGACCCTCAAGCCCTTGAGATATTTTTGGGCAAATGAGTTTCCATTTAAAAAGAAATCAACTGAGCTTATTCTAATTAAGTAATTTAATTCTTAGTCTCTTATTAAAAGCAAATATTACTCAAATTAATTTTGGAGCATTATTTTAATATTATGTTTAATTTAATTTCTATTTGCAAGTTTATTTTATGTTGTTTTATAATTCTAAAAAGGTTTCTTTATAACTTAAAAAATCTTATATTAAGCATTATATAAATTGTGTTAACAAAAGTTTTTTTTGTTGCTGCTATTTTGTTTAAAGTTACTTATCAATTTCAGCCATTCATTAATTTTATATGCAATATACTTAAACCAACTGACAAAAATTGATTTGCAGTGTTTGATACTTTAGTTCATAAAAATTTGCTTCTTCGTCAAAATTAAATTAAAATCGACATAAAGTATTTGGTTTTGAAAGTTTCTAGGGGACAGGAGCCTTCAAGATTTGCATTGCTTATGGGTGTCAGAAAGCGTAATTCGACTTAGCATATAAAAAGAAAATTTTAAGCTAATTACTAGTAGAGAAATTAATATTTAATCTCAAACTTTGAAATGATTATCATTAGATTTAAATATTTGAGCCCTACAAACAATTGATTTTTTAAAGAATTTTTTATATTTTTAAAGCTTTTAGTTTGCATTACAAGAATTATAATGAAAGATAACATAGGAAGCTTCAAATAATGTTATAAATGAGTGACATAATACATTCAGACAATTCAGGGTCATAAAAAGTGCACTAAAACTAAATAATTTCCTTTTTAAACAAAGAAATAAAAAAAAGTCAAAATATTTATACCCAGAAAAACGAAAAATGCTATATAATGCATCTAAAGAGTTTTTTGCACATTTTCCTAATGCCTTAGCTAAAAGAATTTCATAGTGTTCAAGAAAACGTTCACTTTCAACATCAAAGTTTATCCAGTCACCAGATCCGGTCTGTTTAACTGAAAAAAATGTATAAATACATAGATAATATTCACAAAACCAAGTAGCAGAACGAAATGAAACACAAGCTTCTAAGTTTGATGAAATAACTAATATAACTATAAACAACTACAAAAATGTATTTATAACACTGAAAGTAATGAAAGAATGTTTACACTTCCTACTGGTGTAGTATTGCATTTATATAGGGATTTCTAGATTATATATCCCCATAAAAATTTGACTATAATTTAAATCAGAAGGAAAGGACCATCCCAATAAATACTGCTTCAAAATGAAACATTAGCATTACTACTCTAAGCTTAACTGTTGGCAGATAGAAAATGGATTTCCTTTTTATACCTTCTAAATGCTATTACTGTTTTTAGACTAGAAAGAATAAATCTAACCATCTCTGCAATATTTTGAATTGAAATTTAAATAAACAAACAAGTGGGAATGGTCTATCTACAATTTTCTGGCATACTCTCTAAGAAATGTGTTACCCCAGAAAGCGCCTTCAATGGAATTGGAATACAATAGTTACGAAACATTTATTATTGATAGGAAAAAAACAATTTTAACGAATTTATCATGTGATCAGTAGCGAATTTTTAAGCGAATCCTTGGCATATTATTAATAGCAACCAAATATTCAAATTTGTGTTTTAAACGCCTTTCTACCAACCAATCGAAAAAAAATTTCACACAGAGCTACACTTGTATTTGGAATATTTCAACTATTGAGTTTGTGAGCAATCACATAAACATGTTTCTGAAAGTACAGACCAAGTACAGATATATTTCCTCTGAGCGGATTTTACTCAAAATTAGATAGAAATTTACAAATTTGATGTAAAGACCGTACGCCAAATTTCATCTGCCTACTTCAAAGCGTTGTTGAGTTATCTTTGATACAGATAGACACATATTTTCCAAAAGTTTGTTTTCCAACACAAGGAAGTCTAAAGCGTAGAGATTTGTCAAATCTCGAATACGAATTTTTTGATTATTATAATACTTTCTCAATACTTCCCATACAAAAAAAAACAAAAATAAAAAATTAATAGTAGAAGATTTAATTTTTTTATCACTATGCTTTATGAAGGTTAAGATGATCAAATGTTTTTTTTAAAAATTTAGTTTAAAAAAACAGAGATAAAAATGATAGCACGAAGATAATTATGCATTATAACACCCTCCCTATAAATTGACAACTTCCTAAATATTGTAGAATGAAACATGTTTTAAAAAAATTCCAAAAATTTTTTACTTGATAATAATAAAAGAAAAAAAAACATTAAAAAGAAATAACTGAAAATGGTGAAATGGTTGAATTTAGGTTCATCATCTTGATAACACATGTTTAATTTCTGGAGTCTACTATATTTTTTCCTAACTTTTATTTATATTATTGAATGAAAATTTTATGTTTCACTACATAAGTGTTAGATTGGGCTAATAAAATAATTGCATTGAAAAGCAAAGAAAGTTTGACAATTCTCAACAAAGTATTTTTATACTGTTACTTGTCTCCAATAACATAGGACTACATTTATTGTTATCCCAGTAATTAGAAATATAGTAAAACTCACTACAGTGATCACCATCTGTTTTAAACAAAGTTGGTCGCTCAAAGGGGTTTTGATTTTCCGGATTTAGCATAATAAACACTAATTTTTTTTCTTTTTTAATGATACAGTGAATTTTAAAACGTGTTTATGGAAAGTATTTGAATAAAAAATTTCTAAATCTTCTTGGAAAAAAAAAGCAGTTAGGGTTTTCTTAGATTTTTCAATTTTTTTTAAATTTTATATTTTAATTATAAAAATGAATTCCTAATCATTTTATTGTTAGACGCAAAGAAATGGGAAATAATATTATAAGTTTGTCGCAAAGTCTGTTGAACAAATGATTCATTTATTTATTCTCCCTTCATTAAAGAGTCTTCTAATTTTCTTCTACAATTACTTATTATCATACTGATTGGATTTGGATTTGTTGAATTTTATTAGCACAAGAACCATGGTGTTGACTATGGTGTGCTAAACTGTATTATTATCATACTGAAGCAGCATTTGTTGACCCACAATCACTATTATATAATTTAATTATACTTGCGGAGAAAATGGCTTTTAGCTCTGGGTAGAAATTGTATCAATCTATTTTTCTGTTTTATTCCTGTTCAGATTAATTCAAATTTGATTTCAAATATTGCTTTTTTGTTTAGATATTTTTCTTTTTCTTTAATTAAACACTCAAGTCCAGGGAGATGAAAGAAATAAATATTACTGAAATTATATAGGCACAATCCTCTGTGTCCCAGAAAGTTTATAATAGTTTTCCTATGGGTTAGTTTAACATTGTATCTATAACTCAAAAATTCTACATGAAACAAATGACTAAAGAGGTGTAGGGACATTATGCAGGAAAGGAGTATGATATACAACAGCGCAACACTCAAAAGTATCGTGAACAAGGTTTAAAAAGTGAATAAATATTGAAATAAAATTGGTATCTATATATAAAATTATATAATCATAAACTTTCTATAATTTTAAAGTTTTGAAGTTCAAAACAAATTTAAGTTCTTACCAGTTGTCTGCTTTTGTGCTTCGAGGTTACCCCCATACAAATCGATATTCAAACTTTCAGTATAAGCCATTTTCCCTTCTTCTAGCAGAAAAGATAGAAGTTCATCAACTATCTTATCAAAACAAAGGCATTTAAAGAATAATGTTTCTTCTCCAGTTTTGCAAATTCCCTTAAAAAAAAAAAAAGAATTGATTGTACGATAAATTTTATAAATTTATTTATCACAAGTATTTAATGTATATTATACATAGAGAGATTTTTTGATAGATAGACAGCTATATTAAATAAATACAAAAGTCTTTTCTTCATACAAAAGTTATTAAATAATGAAATTAAATGCATTGCTATACTTATGGGTTTTTTTTTAAATTTGAAATTCTCCTGAAATGGAAATAATTGCAAATTTCAATATGTGCAGATTCAATAAATTAAAACTCAATAAGGTAATCAATCCATTTACTTCTGTTTTTGGTCATTAGGAGATTTTCAAACCCTTTGGCGCTTTGAGATATTATAATAAAATATGTATATATTATTCTTTTTCTTAATGGTTAAAATTCTAGTTTCTATTTATCCTTAAAAATAATCCTCTTAGATATATTATGATTAACATAAATAAATATATTGTAATACAAACAGCAAAAAACATTAATGTTATTTCTTATATATATGTGTACTTACTTATGTAATACTTATGTTACTTGTGTAATACTTATTTTTTATATATATGATACTCACTTATTTCTACTCCTGTATTCTTTTTTGTAACAAATAATTTTTATCTCCAGTTTGAATTTATGGCATGAAAAAAGTTTTATGGTCATTACAAACATTTTTTGATTATATATCACAATTATATATTATATTTAATATAATCACAAAACAACATAATTAAAAAATGAAATAATTTAACCTTAAGAAATTGAAAAAATTAAACAAAAAAAGATAATTATTTTATAAAAATTTTTAGTGCTTTTTCCAAAAATGCTATCAATCTAGAAAAACAAACAACAAAAATGTTATAAAAACTAATATTTGTCCCTTTTTACTTCACCTTGCTTACATGTTCAGGAAAAATATTTATTCTATGAATTATGCATCACCAGATTTAAGTAAGTTTCATCAAAAATAAGATATATATACTAGATTCACATGTTCCGAAAATGTTTTTAAATGTACTAAGTGATAATAAATTATTTAATTAAATTAATCTTATTTTAATTATTTGGCTTTTGACAGTTTGATACTTATTTCAATCAATTGCTTAATGAGATATAAAAATATAAATAAAAAGTTAAATACTACTAATACTGTTATATTAAAATCACAGAATTGAACATATTAATTTCTATTATATTGTTATATCACTTATTATCAATCTAATAATTTTTCATTGTGTATATTTTACAAATACATTTTTATAATGATTATCTTACTTGTTTTCTTATAATTATTTTTTTCTAGTCAAATACAAAAAAAAAACTCTTTGAACTTTTGAAAACTTTTTGAAAAAAAGAACAAATGATCCCAATACAAATTTCTAAAAATAATATTCATCATTTTTTTTTTTTTTTTATGGTTTTGGTAATTTGTTTTCCACATCACAAAAACAGATCTTATTTTCAAATTGATTAGATACAGCTAAAGGAAATTTTAAACAAACAAAAATGCCTTGATCCCATATATTTCTGAGATGAAAAGTTGCTTTGCATCTGAATGCCATAAATTCGAACATAATACAAAATATATAAACAATTGAATATATTCGAAATATTTAAGGAACTAGTATATTTCCATCGTTGATCCTGAATATAGCCGGTTATAAAAAAGATCATTTAATAAAATCATAATTAATTTTCTACTTTTAAAAGAATCTTAAGAATTTTTTAAAGTCTAAAAATAAACTTTTTCAAATACTTTTTTTTAAAAAGATCATATATATATATAATCTGAATCAATTCTAACTAAACAGCGCTGAATCTACAATAAGAATACCTCCTATCAATATTTTTATTTTACAGTAGGAAACATGTGACATTTAAATAAATGAATAAGAAATTCAATTTCCTAATTTTATTAAAAATTAAAAAATAGTTAAATAAAATACTGTTTAAAATTTTTCTAATAGAGAACTTTTCTGAATTAAAATTTTTCCCTAAAAGACTTTTCTGTCAATACTGAAATGAGTAATTTGTTTCCCAATAATAGAAAAAACAATAATTTTTCAGTAATAATGAAAAAAAAAATGCATAATCTCCATGCAAAAAAAAAAAAAAAAAAAGAATGAATTAATTTATGTTTATTAATCTTTTAACCCAACCCAAATGAACTAAATCCCACTACACTTATATATTTTTCAAAACAATCAATTAAAAAAAAATATTTTACAAAAGTATTTTTTGCACAAGAAAAATAACTTACCTCCACATAACTGACAAAATCTTCAGGATCACATGACTTAGAAGGAAGTTTGAAAAGAAACACATTACCAATGCTATCTAATAAGGAATTTAGCCTTGCATCATTGGTGCCACTTGCCTAAAATGAAAAAAAAATCACTCATTTAAAGTCTTATTAAATAATTATATAAAATCATTATAATATGAAAATTATGGAATGATTTAAAAAAAATTATAAGATGCAAAAAGACAAAAAAAAAAAAATCGATTAGCAGATAAGGGTTTTACAAAGTTTAAGAATGAATAAATTATGTACCTTATATATTACAAATTCAAGATTTTCAATGCTTTTCTTTACATTTATTATATAATCATCAATATTTGTTGATAGCCATTGCAAATATGTAACTCCTGGTCTTAAAGCACATTCCACCTGAAATATACAGAAATAAATTACTGGAAAGGATATGTTAAAAATATTCTAGTAAAGATATTGTTATAAATTGCATTTATTTTTTGAAATATAATAATTTTTTGCCTTACCCTTCTCACAACAGGTGAAATAAGAGGTTCAAAAATAGGAGGAATTTTAGAAATAGCCCTCTTAAATTTATGAAGAAGCTCCTGGGAAAATAAAATCATTAATTTAATCAGTAAATATGAACATTTTAAAGATATATGCCTATGCTTTAAAATGTCTATTTTAACTATGTATAATTTTACAAATATTTTTTAAAAAATGCATTTTTATATTATGAATATCATTCTAAAAAATAACATATATTTCACAATTAAGAAAGGCCAATAATTCCACTATCTTTCCTCTCCATCTCTCTTTAGCTGAGGATTTGAATGACAGTCTAGAACACCATAAATATTTTCTCAAACAGTTTTGAAATTGGCACAAGCCATTACCCTAAATTATATAGATATGAAACAAAGAAAAAGAAAACAGAACACCTTTTTAAATATATTCTAGTTATAGATATATAGAATAAAATTAATTTAAATGTGACAAATCAATCTAACTACTAATTTTATTAATTTGAAATTAACATTTTATCTCAATTATTAAGCATGAATTTCTTTTCTGAAGGCCATTACATGTGTGAATCCTAATTTTTAATATTTTTCGAAAATCAAATGCTACAGTTTTTTTTTTTTTTTGAAAATTTTGATTTCTAATGATACTATTAGAAAACACAAAGTAACATTTTTAGAATAGAACTTTTTTCGATCCTCAAATTCTGAATGATTTAGAAGTATTTTTCAACAATTCTTTTTTTGTTTTTTTCAATAGTAATTACGATTTTGTTTCAAAAATAACAAAGATGTTAATCTAAAATATTTACCAGTTATTCTTGTGCATAAAACATATACTTTAGTGTAATTTTAAAAATTTATTACTAATACAAAAATTTTCTGTTAAAAAAAAGGAAAAATATGTTTCAAAATTAGTAGTATTTTAAAATTTATGTTTAATCTAAGTTATCCCTGTGCTTGAGAGCTCACTGAATTATTCTTTTTTATATCTAAACTTTTGTCCAGAGAATAATAGTTTTTTATTTAAACTCTCACTCACTCACTCACACACACACACACACACAAACACATACACAAAACTGGTGTTAAAACTTCCACCCCTTATTCTCATCTTTACCCACAATATATTCAAATGAAAACTTATGAATCCTGGATAATTATTCAACAACTTAAGACGATGAAACTCTTGTTATGTATTTTTTTCTGTATTCTACTATTTTTCATGACAATTTATTTAATTATTAGCAATACTGATTTAAAATTAAATCTAAACAGAAATTAATAATTTATGTTTAAAAATGTTATTTTTAAAATTTATAATAAACTCTTTTACTAATAACTTTTCATTTCAATGATGAAAAAAAAATTCTTTTAATATAAAACAATTCTCATCAATTATAAGACTTACCATTATACTTAAATTCATGATAATTATATAAATTATGAATGTTATTGCAAAAAAGAATGTATACATTTTATTGGAAATTTCATATATATAAAAAAAATATCCAATAGATAAAATGAAAATACCTGCATTTTGACTTTAGATTTCATTAAATGGTTATAATTAGAAAGTAAAAATTTTCCTTCATCAGGTATATTTAATTGTAATTCTATCATAGATTTTGAATCTTTAAGCATCATATATAAAGTATCAGTGAAATTAACTTCCCAGTCCTCAACACCTGCTTCAGTCGACTTTGTTATCAGAATAGACTTCTGTAATTCTATGAAATAAAAATAACTTTGAAAATTACAAAGAATAAAAAAATTATCAATTATTTTAATGTATAATATTATTTTATTTAAATGATATTATTACGTTTCTTAAAAGATTTTATTCAATTAATAATTATCATTTTTAAAAAAATATATTTCAGGCATTTAAGAAACAAGAATCGAATTAGAATTTTCATATTTTAAAAAAAATAAAAAATTCAGAAGTTTGTTCTGTGAAATAATATTGCACATAAATAAATGAAGCATACAGCACAAAAGAAAGAAAATCAATCAAAATTTTTTATTTTATGATTACAACTAATATTGTTACAATTAAAGTTATGTCATATTATTGATCTATCTTTTTTGATGAGGAGAGACAGTTTTCTTTCTATTTAAGAAACATTCCCCGTGTCTTCAAAATATTTTGCAATTTTTTTTTTTATCATGCCAGAACATGATGTTGTTTTAGTTTGAGGTTTGTAAAGCATCAAAATGCATAGAAAACTGGCGATTTATCACTTTTGTAGCCTCATTTTTTGGCATTTTAGGGTAAATAGAAAATGATAAAGAAGGTTGCTACATTTAACGGCTTATAGACACCAAAGATTTAAATTTTGCATGAACGTCCGCCATGTATCCGTTTCACCAGACTAGCAATAAAGGGCCGGGTCGTAAGTAGTTAACACCGAAGAAGCACAGAGAAGAAAATGGGAATGAACGCGAAACAGCGAGAAAAGGTATCAAAGTTATATATACATATATAATTTTTTTAATAAATTTTCAATTTTTCAAGCAGACAAAAAACGTTTTGGCTTTCGAACGATTTTGAGGTTGGGGCTGGGGGGAACTTAGCTTTTTCTAAAAGTTGAGGATTGCGCAATAGCCCAGTGATCATTCCAAACCAGTTTAAACCAAATTTTCGCAATAAAACAAAAATCTAGCTATGAGAGAACGTTTTGGCGCTCGAACGATTTTGAGATGAATAATAATAATAATAAAATAAAATAAATCGCTTTTTAAATAACACCGCATGCTTAATCTGATAGTCGCGTGATTATTTAAAACTGGTTTAAACTAGTTTTTCTCGAATAAAAGTTCTAGCCTCGAGAAAAAAAATTTTAGAACTCGATTGATTTTGAGATGGTCAAAAACCACCACTTTTTCTAACTGATGATTGCAAAATACGAGTCATGTGAGAACATGATGCTTTTCTGCCGGATTGATACCACATGACTTAACAAAATAATCTTCTCATATGATAACTTGAAATTTGAGAGTAGATTGCCGTTTTTTCTTTTTATTTTGCATTTCAAATGTATATGGACAATATGAAAAAACAAGTGAAATAAAATATAATTATTAAATAATATAAACTTTATAATTAATATCTTGAAGAAGGTAAAGATGCCAAATTAATCAGAACTTACATGCGACCAATAATCTCCATCCAACTAATACACTAATTTAAGATATTGCTATATCTTCAACTATGATTATTATATACTATGATTATAATGAATAATACCAATAAATGTATCTTCAAACTAAAAACGTTACAACTATCAATTATTTATAGTTTTAAAAAGGAAATGTTTATGTGTGTATTAAAGTTATCTCAACAAATCTACCACATGTACAGCCATGGAATTTCGTACATTAGCCACAATTGCAACTCAATAAATCTTGAGGCCTTGATTTTAAAATTTATTGTAGAAAATTTGTTATTATTATTATTTTTATTGTTGTTGTTGTTGGCAAACACAAGGGTTAATTTCCCACTGTCACAGTGCATAGTATTTATGTGATTCTGCTAGCATTAGAAAAAAATATTTGAACTTATAACCTTTTTTTTTTGTGTGTGTGTGTTTGAAAACAACTTTTCCTAGTTATGCTGGGGAAGCTGCTGAAGAAATGCGAAAACCCTTACTGTCATATTATTTAAAAATAAATGCATTTTTAAATATATGATATTGTGTAATAAACACTAATAATGTTTTATGTTAGCTATCTTTTTACTAATTCTTTATATTTTATTTTGGTAGAAAGATATCATCTATATATAGCAAATTATATACTCATGTGATGTCATATAAGTAAGATTCTTGTTAAGGCATAAACTAAATTAAACCTCAAATTTATTTTACACAAGACCATATAGTGTTGGTTTCACAACAAAGAAATATTGTTGTATAATATATATAAAAAATGTCTAAAAGTTAATTAAATTTAAAGAATTTTGCAGCAACTAAATTGATGACTTTGAAAATATAGAATGTATAGGTAATATATAGATAAAGATATTTATAAATATGAAATTATAAATACAAATATTTTATATGGATAAGTTTTTCTAAATTTTACAAACTTATACTGTACATATTAAATGCATTACTTTAAGCTTATTATTAAAAAAAAAAAGAAAAAAAAAAAAAAAAAGAGAAGAGTAGTTTCCTTACCACAAGTGGCATTTTTAATCTTCCTGCAATATGCATTATGATGAAGAATCATATATTCAGTCAAAATTTCAGCTAAGGCATTATAAGTCTGTGCAACTCTTTGTTGATCTTGAGGCCGTAGTATTTCAATGCGTGGCTTAAAAAAAATTAGAAATGAAGAAAAGAATGTTTTATTTATTAGAATTAAAAATTGGTTTAAAAACTTAAAGCTATATAACTAAATTCTACATACATTTTATATATTGTTTCAAATACAGTAATATTCAGAATTTTAATTACTGAAAATCAAAATTAAAAAAATATATATAAGGCTTTAAAATAATTTTTGCACAAAGCATTTGTAAATAATTTTAAGCACAGTCATTTAATTATCCTGTTTGAGCAGAGTATGCAACTAATGAATTATTGTAAATATGAAATTTTAAATAGAAATCTAGATATTTGTAGATGTTACAATATCATACAAATTCCATAAAATATTGAGTTGCTATGCCAACACATCCCCAAAATAAAATGTGTCATATCAGTTCAACTGAGAGATAGAAGAAACTCTATTCCTTAAAAACAAATAAAAATATTTATAAAAGAAGTAGATAGCAATAGGTAGGCATGTGGTTCTAATTTCATGAATAAAAATTTATAGAATAACATAAAAATTATTCAAAAGGTTTTTTCACATCCTTAGTAAAATAAATTAATAAAGTGAAGGATATTTTTAAAAATATTATGATACATTTAAATTTATAATAAACAAATAATAAAATGAATTATACACACTGCATATATACAAACAATAACTACATATATATACACTATGAGAAAAAAGCAGAAGGGTAGTTATATTTCATAAATTATGCTTTTTATTTTAATTCTTTTCGATTTGCATTTTTTTGGTTAAGTTTTTAACTATTTTTTTCTTTTATCTCAAATGAGAAAATTTTATTTATGGCTAATAAAGATTTTAAAAAAAGTAATTAATGACTTTTGGTGTATGAAAAAAGTAGGACACGTGTTAAAATAATTGTTTTAGAAAACACTGTAAACCTAAAAAATAGGCATTTCATTCTTTTTAATTATTTTTGTTAAGAAAAACATACAATTTTTTAGAAAGCCACCATTTTAAACTTTTTTTAGAATACATAGAGGAAAATCCTTAAGTGATTTTCTTGAAAGCCAAATTGTCACCTACAAAAATGATGGCAGTCTGATAAAATTTGCACACCAACTACATATCAGTCCAAATAATGTTTCGAACTTCATAAAATTCTAATAATCAGAGGATCATAAAAAAGATTAACAGACCTAAAAAAATGACGCAATGCAATAAAAAAAATCATTAGCAAACTAAAAAAAAAAAAAAAAAAAAAAAACATTAAAAAAATGGATGGAAGTGTATCAAAGCTCAAAATAATTCAGTCATCACACATATGTAGAAAAAAAAGACCCAAAAGTTCGTATTCAGAAAAAGGAAGTATAAACCTAAATGGACTGAAAAGCACATAGAACACTGACTGCAATAGACTTAAAACCTTATTCCTGGAATTTAGAATGGATCTCTGTCATATTTTCTGATGAGAGGCATTTAATTAAGCCCAGATTGTTACAATATTATTGACATTGAACGGCAATGAAGAAAAGATTTATTCTATCCAATAGATGGGTGGGAGGAGTTTAATGGTTTGTTTAGCACTTGGCTATGGAGGAAGAAAAGCATAGTTTCCTGAGTGGAAAGCAGAAACACAAAATTATATCCATGACTTGAATTCACATCTTTTCTAAGCATTGATCTAGGTGGAAATGACAGGAATTTTCCACATGACGAAAGATCAATTCACACAGTTAATGGGAGCTAAAAATTGGTTTGCTGCAAATAATGCTTGGGTTTTGTACCAGCCCTTTAAAAGTTTGAATCACAAAATTGTAGAGAGTATATCGGCAAGGACTGTTTGTTGCGCTTATGAGGAAAGCAAAGCAGTTTGAACCTGTAGTTCTGCTTCAGAGAATTTTGAATGATGTATGAGAAAATTCTTGCCACACATAAATTCCAACTTTTTCTGTAATTTGTTGCCAAACCTTTGAAGTAATCAAAGCCAATGGTTTAAGAATTCCTGATTAATAAGATATTTATTTGTATTATTTAGAAGAGTCCTCTTACTTTTTCAGAGTATAATGTAGTCAAAACTGGTTTTTTAATTGGCTTGTATTTTGTTTTGTTTCAAGTTTCAGATACAGTTATCTGCTTATAAAAAGGTCTTTAAAATGTTAATCATTAAATTGTTCTGAAAAAATTCGATGTTCTTCATTTAACTAAAAAATTTTGCATCTTTCTACTTTTTCCACATAGTGTGTGTGTGTATATATATATATATATATATATATGAACTAAATAGCAATATAACCATTATGGTTTATTATGAATATTTTTTAAAAAATGCTATATCAAAATCATATTCATATAGAAATGGTTCCTTCAAAAATATATGCATTTCCATATTTCTGCTTTATATTTACTGTATGTATAAAATATTTAAATATAAAATAAGAAATGTAAATCCTGTAAAAGAATAATAAACATAACAAGGAATTAAATTTTTTACTGAGTACCTTCAATAATTCCATAGGAGTTTCAATTCTCTTAAAGAGAACTCTGGCCCATGATATTTTGCCTGCAAATGGCGCCTTTATTGGCTTTTTAATAGCTCCTTTAGAGTTGTAGATCTAAAAATTTAAATAATAGTAAAAATCAAGATTAAATGTAACATAAATTCAAAGAGAAACAAATCACAAATTTAAGTAAATGACATTAAAAAATATTACAGACCCTTTTTATTGTATCCATCTCTTGTTCAAAAAACTTAAAAAGGTGCACATACTGACTAGTAGTATCCAAACCTGATATTTGAAGGTCCTGGAATCTACAAATATATATATATATATATATTAAAAACACTTCAAAGGTGTCGAAAATTTTCCTATTTTAAAATATTTTTAAAGAAAATCTTAATTGAGCTGCATAATAAAATTCACGGCTTTAGCAATGTATGATGTCATTCTCTAAACAAAATTACTTAAATATAATGTATCTTAAAATAACATAAAAATTCGAAGTTATAAAATCTTTATTAATTACTGAATTAGTTTATACTTTTTTTTAGAATTATTTATTCATTTACAAGCAACTTTTTAAGGAAATTCAATTATCGCCAGATATTTAATTACACGACGTATTTTTATGAATGATAATTCCAGGGAAACTTTTGAGTGAATCCCTAATAATAGAAAATCTATAATCTGCAAATACAGTACTAATAATTAAACCAGTATTTAATTTAATGTCAATTTCATTTACCTTTTTTTTCATTGCAACTTGCATTAATGATAAAATTAACAAATTAACGTTGACTATTTACCTTTTTAAAGATAGGATAGAGTGATGTACATCTTTTATATTAAGAAACTGGTTATTTATATACTGCTGTAAGTTTTCCTATAATAAAGTAATAAAAAATAGTTATTTTTAAAAATAATTAAAAGAAAAATCTCAGTAAAATATTTAATTCATGAAACACGAAACTAGATCGTTTTCTAATGTAAAAAAAAAAAAAAGAAAAAAAAAAAAAAAACACATGAAAAGAGGATTTCTAAAGAAAAATAAATAAAAGAACATAAAAGAAATTGAATTGAGTAAAAATGAATAGGTGGATAAGCAAATTTCTTCAAATAAAAATGTTTGAAAGTAAATAAAAGTATATGCTTTAATAATCATAAATGTTTTCATTAAATAAAATAAAAATGTACTTTAAGTTCAGCAATTTGATTTTTGAATTCTCTGTAGTCATTGATGAAATCCATCTTCCGGTGGTCAAGAAGATCATATGTTTTTCCTTTTATACCATTCACAATAGAACTAAGTTTAGAAGTATGTACTTCAATACCTTCAGCATGGCACTTATATAAAACAGAGAGTTCATCAATGGTGTCAAACATTTCACAGATCTAAAGATGAAAATTTATATATCATCATGAATCTACAAATAAAAATATACTTTAAAATTAATTTTTTTTAAAGCAATGTTTGATTATCATCTTTATTGGATTTTTTTAAAGTTTCTTTTAAATTTTGACCATTACAAGTTCTTTCTTTTAAGAATGTAACAAAAAACATGTTCACAAAAATGCTTTCAAAGGAAGGAAGGAAAAATAAATAACAACAAAAAAAATTTACATTAAAATTTATAGTTACTTACCATCATATTATAAATTAACCATGTTATTTCAGCATATATATTTGTATAGTGAAGTACTTCCACAAGAAAAATAAGAAAAGTTATTTATTTATATATGAATATATAATATTCATTTCGTAATCATGAGACTGGAACTTTCGAATGATTTAATTGCTCAAAGGAGTATCTGAAGCAAGATGTGAATGGTTATGGAAGTCTTTGCTAGGTCTTGATCTTGATTTCCAACCTATTTTATGCATAACTTTTTTTTCCCATCTCAAATCTATTTTGCAAAATAAATGATCTTGGCACAAAAACAACAGTGTGGAAGCTTTCCATACTTAAGAATAGACAGTGTGCATATATAACATTTCCATAATCAATGAAAATTTTTAATTATATCATATTTAATTTGAAAAAAGTTTGTTTCAGTAATGTCTGTATTTCAAGATAATATTGAAACACTAATTTTTGGTAAAAGAGAATAATAATAATAAAAAAATAAATAACATAGATAAATTATCTGTATAGTTTGGCATGTATAATTAATAAATTAATTAATGTTAATTTATCTGTATAATTAACATTCACAGTTTTGAATGAATTATTGTATTTGATGTGGATTTCCTGGAACTTTTAAGCCATAATAATTCTAATAATTTAATTTACAGTCTTTATAATATACATTTCAAATGAAACTCTTGATTATAAAGGACTTACTGCAATAAGTCTTTTACAAAATGAATGAAATGTGCCTAAAACAGGCACTTGAAAAAACTCAAAGTTTCGTTTCCTAATTTCAGAGGAGACACCCTTTCGTACTTCTTCCAAATTTTTCTTGTATTCCTTAAATAATTTGATACATTTTTTCATTCGATTCATGGCTACTTGGCGAGGTAAAGACCATAAATCAAACTTTCCAGATTCAGTAATGTAATTCTTGCAGACCACAACAATTTGGTTTGTAACCTATAGAGAAAAAAAAAAAAAAAAAAAAAAATTTGACTACAGAACATTTGGAAAACTAAACTTCGTTGATTTCACTCACACAAAAAAAATTGCATGTCATTAGAAAGCAAACAACCATGCAACTAAAAAAAAACATTATTTTAAAATTATGTTTTTGAGTAAATTATTTGCATTTTAAGATTCATCACTGAATGTTAGAATGTCAATGACATTAATTCGTCAGATATGAATGATATTTTATTTTTGTTTGCTGAATATATTAAGGATTTTCAAAAAAAAAAAAAATATCCAATATGAAAGACAATATTTTAAATTTCTATGTCTCTATTATCTATATTCTTATTAATGTCTCAGCATTTAAATAAAAAAAATTAATATAAAACCAATAATAATAGCAATTTTTAAAAGAAATAATATTAATAAACAAATATAAAAAAAATCAACTTGTTTGTACTGTTGCATTAGATACTTCAATAAGAAAAATGAAAATAATAATAAATAAAAAAAATACAGGAGAATATCTTCTGAATAATGAAGAAAAAATCAAGCAGAATTAGTAAAAAAATAATGAAATGCCAATTTTTAAGACAAAAGTAGAAAATGCAAACAAGAAATTTAAGAAACACTACAGAATACTGGTTGTCAAGAAAGACATATTCCATGACATTCAATTCAATTTTTACACTATTATCTCTCTAAATATATAATAAAAAATATTATACTTATGATTAAATAAAAATTATTTCTGACATCCATATGCTTTGTGAATTCGTTTTTCTAAAGAAATATCTGCAATATTATCTAAGACTCCACTAAAGACTTTAATTTAGGTACTTTTTTATTGGGAAAGGAGAGGTCTCCATCTGAAGCAAGCTTGAATGTTGGCACTATTCTGTTAGTACCATAATTCATTGCTAAAATAAATACTGTAGAGTTGGCAGGTTTAACATTAAAATTGGTACATTTTATCTAAGGTCCTAGTAATAGAAAAATTCTGTAATTCAATAAAATTCAAAAACATATCATTAGGAACCTTTGTCAAACTGAATATAAATAATTCTTATTTAACACGAATTTAAAGTGCAAGAGAATTTTTTATGATACTTAAAAAAAATCAAAACTTAAATTAAAAAATTTAATCTTAAAAGTACAAAATAAATAAAAAAAAGTTACAGTTAAAACTATTTGAGAAAATGGAAGAGTTAAAGAATTTTCAATAACTTTTTTCAGGAATAGGCAGGCAAATAAAATATTTATGAAAAAATTTAACAAAAGAATAAACTTACTTTTGTGAAAAAGGAAGTCATATGTTCTGGTGTGTGGTAAAACCGTGAGATAGCATGAACCATTTGAACCTGAGATATAAGCAGTGGAATAGATTTGCAAATTACAGCCTATAAGAGAATAGCAGGAAATATTTGAAGGATGTATTGTTAAATTTGATACACAATTATGGGCCAAAGCTACAGGCAAGAACTTATTTATTTTCATAAACAGAAATATATTTATTAAAAATGCCATCATCTGAACTCTAAAAAAAGGTTACTAACTAAGCTATAAATGCATGCTACCAAAAACAATTTTAAATGTAACTGAACCAGATATGCTATTTGAAAATTTTCACCAATTACAAGAGACACATAAGAATATTCAGTTTATAATTTAATATTTTTTAAAAATCTTTTTTTAACAAAAGAAAGATGAAAATATAACAATAAAAGTATAAATTCTTTTACAAGATTAACTGTAAAAAAAAATAACAAATCTAGCCAATTAATTCAATTAAGAAAGGCAATCAGGATACATACCATATCATTTTCATAAAATTTTTGACAAATTTTTTCCAGCTGCTGTAAATATTTTACGTTATCTCGGGCTTCATTAATTTTATTTGTTAAAGTTCTATCTTGTTCTGCCCAGAGCTATAAAGAAAAGGAAAACTAGTGCAATAGAAACAAAACAGAAAAGATTTAACTAATTCAAAATTTATTAAAAAAGTACTTCAAGATAAGTTAGTTAAAAACAATAAAGATATGCAATAGAAAAAAATATGACGACCTTAAATGTGCCTAATATTTAAATAAAATTCATGTAAACAAGAATAAAACTTCTTACGAGATTTACAAATAGCAAGCTATGGTACTAATGATTAACAATATTAAATAATCTTATAATTAATTTCTTACAAGTAGAAACTTTATCTATCACAAATAATATACTTTTATCATTCATATTTTCTTTTCATTTCTTTTCTATTAAATCTCTCTATATACAAAAAATTATGTTACATATACATGAATTTCACTTTCAATTTGGAATATTAATTGGTTCAATCTAATATTTTCTTTTGAATCCTTACTTGATTTTAATAAGCTCTACCTTAAAATATTCATGTTTAAAAAATTACTCTATTGAAGAGAAAATGAAAATTAAAAAGAAAAAAGTAAGAATTTTTTATTTCAACTTTAGAAATACTTGCAAATATTCTGACATATTTCATAAAAATATTATTGTATGATTGCTTAATACAACTATGCTATATAAATTTCCATGATTGGATACTTGCATTCATTTGGAAATGAGTAACGCAAATTCCACCATAAATTTGTTACAGTATAATTAGCATTAAAATAAATTGTTAATAAAGACATAAATATTGAAGTAAGGAGTTAACTTAGCTATCCTATTCCATACTATTCATTTATATAATAAAATACATATTGTTGATATGAAAAATATTTTTATTTATTTATTTTGTTTTATGATTTAAATTCTCAGAAATTTTCATACCTTTAATATTCTGGACTGTGCAGCAGTCAGTATTTTGATGACAGTATTGAATTTATCAGACTGCACAAAATCAGCAACTGAACTAAGTCTACATAAAATATATTGCCAATATCTAAGCTCATGAAGAGGACCAACATTATCAGCTTCCATTCGAATTTGACCACTTTCAGCAATAACCTATATAAATAAAATATTTAAATATTTCATTACATTTATTATAAATTAATAACATAAATGATAAATTTTTATTGATGAATTAATAATAATGCATCTGAATATGTCCTCTCCATTTTGAAGATGAATATTGAGTTATATATCATATTAATCTATAAAAACACTTAGAATAACAATCATAAAGAAATACCATGCAGAGATTAAAGCAACTTTGAATGTTCCATAGAAATATAATTCATTAATTCTATATATATATATATAGAAACATAAATTTTTTGAAGTATAGTCGTGGCCACAGAGAGAGAAGACTCTTTGAATTTTTAACTTTGTTTTATTTCCATCCCGGGAGGCATGATTTTTTTTGTACAAGCAGAAGCGTCAAGCACAATACAAAATGAGGAAAAGCTAAAAGAGAGGGAAAGTAATTTTTCTGGTGCTTATATACTATGAGATTTTGATAGGGATTTCCTTACACATGTCAGATTAGGTAAGGGAACTATAGGGATCTTTTAAAAGAATGTCTTAGCTCGCCAACATTTTTATCCCTTCACTTGGAGCCTGGGAACCGCTGACAAAAGCATTTTACAAAGATTCTCTTAAATTAATTAAATAGAAAAAGTGGAATGGGATCAGGGAATAAGAGAATATTTTAGAATGAAGTTAATATGGGCTAAATTAAGACAAAATGCTGGAAATTAATTAGAATTGAAATTATTTAAAATATCATCTATATATAGTATAAAAAGAAGTCTCCTGAAAGCGTCTGTATGTTGAAACCCTAAAAACTCGAGAAATACTTAATTTGTGGAAGTTGAATTGGCAAGACTAGAACCTGGGACCTTGTGGTTCGCAGCCGAGAAACAAGACCACAAGACAAAAGTAATTGCTCATGTCTCGTAGCTATTGTCTGGCTTATAAGGTTCACCACAGTACTCTCCTTCCAGTAAGAAGGAGGTGAAACGAAAGATATAGCTGGTGAGTGGTGACGTATTTATTAGCTGTTGAGCCTAATGCGCGCCATTTGAGTAGCGCCAAGCGTTATGGCGAGCGTGTGAGGGTGAGTGGTTGCTGTTGCGTCAAGTCTGACGACTTTGGTTGCTGTGTCAAGTGAATCTGACGATTTTGGTTCTGCATCAAGTGTGTCCGACGACTTTGGGTTGCTGCGGGTAGATGAAGCCACAACAGCTGTACGAAGGTTGAAGGTTTATCGTCCGAGGTCACCAATGTGGAGGTTGAATTGGCTGGAATAGAACTTGGGTTCGCAGCCGAGTAACAAGACCACAAGACAAAAGTAATCACTCATGTCTCGTAGCTATTATCTGGCTTATAAGGTTCACCACAAACTAATTTTGGGGATATTTGTATCATTTTGTAGGACATTTATTGGGGAAGGTTTTAGTATATTGAAGTCATATGTAAATAAAAGAAAGTTGCTTTATAATTGCTATTTTAATTATTTTCCTACTACGATTCGCGCATGCGTAAAGCAGTAGTATCTGTGCTTTGCACTTATCCGTGCATGAGGGGAAATGTCAAACTTCGCATGCGCAAATAGCAAGAGCTGTGGTATTCATATGCGAAACATTTCTTTGTTTACGTCTGATTTTAAACAGCGATTCAAATCTCAATATCCCCAAAAGAAGGAAATTCAACTTGGCCGAAGCGCATTAAATGCCAAAACGCATCATTTGTTGCGCGATAATGAAAATGTAGTGGAAAGAAACGTTAGGTTAGCGAATATCAGAGAAAGAATGTCCACACTTTCTTCAAAGGAGAGTTCTGCTGAGCAAGGTAACAGTCTCTCGTTAAATTGCACTGCAATTGAATTACAGAGACAGAATGAATCTCGCCTGACTGCTGACAGAGAAAGAAATTTAAATTTGAGACACAGGAAAAGAAGTGAAAGAACAGAAGTATTCAGCTTTAGAAACAGCTTTGATATACAGTCATTTTCGCCAAAAAATAATTTATAGAAATAGGGTAACGGTAGTAAAAGTGACACCGAAAAATTGCCAACTTCGCAAAGCGCAAAATGACTGTATATCAAAGCTCGGCCCAGTTATAAAATGGAAAGATGAATCAAAAGGCATGTTTTGTTTACAAGGGAAAATTGAAACAATTTTAATAGTCTAAATATGGAACAGCACTGATATACAATCATTTTCAACCAAAAAGTTTATCGCCAACTTTTAGCGAAATAGCTGAATGTGGCGCGAATGGCAGCAATAGCGTTTCCAATCTAAAGGTTCTGAGGAACGCTGCAGCAAATTAACCGAAATATAGAAAAAAAGTCAATAAATGCAGTAAAATGAAATGCATGCAAAAAAAAAAAAAATAATCGAAAATAATGAAAGTAAGCAGAAGAAGTATGTGCAGCAGGAAAAAATCAAAGAAAATGAAAAGGAAAGATCGAAATACAGTAGCATACAGTAACATAAAAAAAATGATGACCATGTAACCCCAAACAAAGTACCACCAAAAAATTACCTAACTCGCAAGGTGCTAAATGAATGTATACCAAAGCTTGAATATGAATATGTGCTATAAAAAATTGTTTTGTAGTTATTTTTGATGATTTCTAAATATGTTTCTGATCCCGCATAACATTCCCATGTCATATCGAGTGCAAGCTAGACTTAAGTCAAAAGCTAATTTTTTCTCTTAGATGTTATGCCACCGGAAACGCTGTGCGAATACTGTTAGTTACAGAACTATAAACATTAAGCAATATGTTTAATTGGAATTAGCACTGAATGAACTTCATATATTGCATTAAAATATGTCATTAAAACATATTAAAAATTCAAATTTTAAATATAAATACCTCTTGAATTACTCTAATCCAATCTGCCATCAGTTGTTCTACAAGAAGGACTTTTTCATCAAATATAGCAAACTTTTGACAGTCTTCAAAAGTTTTTACTCCAGAAATATCTATTCTGCCATTGTCTTGAAATTTTACTATGTGCTTATAGTTTTCTTCGGTTGCTAATAAAATAACAAAATATAATACAGTTAAAGATAAATATAACTATATTATTACAAAGTTACTATATATCATTTTGAGTTATTTGAGAAAAAAGCAAAATAGAAAATTTTTAGTTATGAACAGCTGTATTTAAAACTAGAAACAATGTATTAAAAAAACACTAAGCAAAAAAATTAAAAACCTGTTTCAATGATTATGTATGGCCTTAATCAGTTATTTCTTAACAATACTATGAAAATCTAATACTAAAAAAGCAAATTTATGGAGTAAACAATAACATACAATCTACTTTAAATACAATGGATTGAAATTGCTTGTCATCTACTTATTTTGATTTCAACTGGAAATAGGAAATAACAATTTTTGCTAAAAAAATCCCAAATTTATTATTTCAAATTCAATGTGATATTCATTTAAATAAAAGAATAAAAAAGTAATGACTTCAAAATGATTTCTATTTTGATTTGCTAAATTTTCATTTGTTACAAAATAAACATACTTGGATAAAACATTAAGACACATAACAAGCAAAAGCAGTAAAATAAAAAGTAATCTAATAAGATACCTTCAATGTATTCAATGAAATGTTTAAAACTATCCAAACATGCATTTCTGTTTTCTTCAGCATTAAGTTTGTTTTTTGTCCAATCCAATCCAATAGAAAAAGTGGGCATGTATACATTTTTCAATAGATAATTTACAACTGCAGCCATTGAGCCTTCTTCTGAGCATCTGGCTCTAAGATGACCACAAATTAAGTTCTAAAATAAAAATAGCTAAGAATGAATAAGTGGATCCCACCAAAAATAATTTATATCTATATATCAAAACATAAATCTAATGATAAAATAAGAAAACAAAGAGAATATATTTTTTTTTCTTTTTATAAAGATGTTTACTTTTTGAGGTTAAGCCATTCTAAAGGAAGAAAGGTTTCTATGAATAAAAACGTATTCACTTCCTGTCTGAAAGATCATTCTTGTATTGCACAACTTATCCACAAAAGAAAGAAAATCATCCTCTTATGCTGCTAGAATTGGGTTTTGCATTTAAATTAGCTGATACCAAACAGGTAAAAGACAAATAAAAATTAAATGTGTTATATATAGAAACAATATAGATGCTAGAGAGTCTTAAAATTTCAAAAGTCTACAGATTTTGATCACGAATGCAATATGTGAATTTAAATAAATGAATTTTGCAAAAAATCTCCCATATCATATGAATAAGCATAAAGAAGGATAGAGAAAAGTTTAAATTTAAAGAAAATTTGAAGCTTTAAATGTAAAATGCATTCTCTTTTATGAAACAATATCCCCTTCTCAAAGATATTACACAAAGATAACATAATATTGCTTTTTATGACATCCAAAATATCTTAAAATAAAATAAGTTATGTCTTATTTATCAATTTCATATCAGAGAAAAAAACATTTTAAATAAAACAATACTTAAAAATATGCAGAAATCATAAATAAATTTTTTAGAAATGAGTCACTTATAAATAATTTTTTTTTCTGGCAGAATAAATAACATTTTATTGCAAAATGAATTTTCTTACAGAAAAAGAAACTATAAGACTGATCTTGAATCATGATATAGAATTTTAATTTTCAGAAACATTTTCATTTCTTTCAGTTGTTATTGTTAATTTATAACACTTCATTTCCTATCCAAAATTAGAAAGGGTATTTATGATAATCATTACCATATTTGAATAACATTTTATAAGATAGACTATCATAATTATCAGAAATGTTATCATTTTCTTTCAAATATATTTATTCCACATTCAAACATACTTTTTTGTTGCACCCTAATTTATAACAAATGTAATAAATATATTTTAGAATAACATTCTGGATTCCTATATATTCATAGTGTTGATTAATCTATGATAAACATGAAAATTAATATAAAAATAAAAAATAATTATTGAAAAATCTTAAAATATTGAGTTATGATAAAAAAAATCTTTTTATAATTAATATTATGATTTTTATGATTAATATTATTGTGAAGACAAATTTTAAATGCAATTGAAGAACTTACTGGAATTTTCTCACATTTTAAGAAATATAGGCAGTCACCATTTATTCCCTGGGATTTGCCATCAGTAAGAATTAAAGACAAAGATATTTCAATGCCAACAGAACTTTCTAGATTTAAAAGAAAAAAATAAATATATATATAATTTTTATCATAAAAATATAATATAATAATATTTATATATAAAACATCACACTTGAAAATGTTCATTTTGAAACATGCTTATTTAAAAAGTATCCCTAAAGTGGAACAAATGAGCAATTTAAAAAATTAATAAGAAAATATAAAAAAAGAATATTACAAAATTATCTATCCCTTATAAGGCTAATTTAAGCTCAAGTAATTCACTTACAAAACAGAAGAAAATAAATGCCTGCCTACTGCTGCATAAAATGAAAATATTTTCATGTCTTATTTGTGTTGCATAACCATAAAAATAACAAAGGTTAAAGTTATCACATTTTAAATTAATTGCTAATAGCTACATGATATAAATATTATATGTGAAAAAGTAAATTTATATTTAATATTAGTACTCAATGTATGTCAACAAGTATATAGATAATTAACAAAATTTTTAAATATTTATAATATTTTCAATGATAATAAATTTTAATACAGAATATTAAAATACACAAAATCCTCTTATCATCAGCAATTATATTTTTTAATTAAATAAAGAACATCAGTCATCCCAATTTATATTTAAATCCTTCACTTTATAGAAAAATAATAAACAGTGCCAACCAATTTAAAAATGATGAATTTTTTCCATAAGTTCTTTATAAATTTTAAAGAATTATACAAAATTTAATTTGACAATATAAGTAGCATTTTAAAAACAAATAACTATGAGTATTTAAAATATATATAATATTTTCATTCCACAGTAATATTAGTATTAAAGGAAAAACAATCTTTTCTATACATAAAAACAACTATTTTATTGAATAAAATAACAACTGATTGATTAATTGTTATGAAATCTTCTAATGATTCATAGCAGTTATGAGCCAAATTGGAAGAAGATCTTTTGAGCAATTAGGATAAAGTACAACTATTTAAGAACACCACATTTATTTATATATTTTCACATGATGTTCAAATTTATTATCAGTAATTAAAATACTTTTGTTATTCTGTATAAAAATTAACATAAACCCATCTTTATATACATATATGAGAGCAAAGAATTTGAGGAACATTACATTTTTTAAGTAACAGTCCATTAAAAAAATTCATATCAGTTTTTATATTTCCATGTAAAGTAGCATATGCACAACTTCTTTTATACTCAAACTTTACTGCACAGTGGCATTGTTTGCAAATTAGATTTATTGCAGTTACTTATATGTTTATATCATGCTAGCCACTGAACCTGTAGCTTCATCAGCATCTATTTGCTTTATAAATATGTAAAACGAAACGAAACATATATACTTATAAATATATACTTATACTTTGTATTCAATACATAAAAGGCTTAAACCTCAATTTCCTAATTAGTTACTATTCTAAAGTTTCAAGATAAAAACATTTTTAAAGGCAAATATTTGATATATAAGGTTATATATAGAGAGAGAGTTTCTAGATTCTTAGTGATGGTTTGAGATTAAATTTTAATTTAACAGACAAGAAAGCAATCTAATCAAGAAAAACAATCTAAGGGCTCTTAGATCTCAGATAGTTCCTTTTTCTTAATGTACCTACTGATTAGATTCTCTGCGTAGCAAAAAATACTATCATCTGCTAATGTCAAGAAATCAGTCTCAAAAATTTTCAATGATCAAAGAAGAGTTTGCAGATGGCACTCTTTAAAAATTTTGAAAGACTATACTATTGGAGATTAAGAACAAAGCTGTTCTAGCTTTAAGTTTTTTGCTTATGTTTCTACTATGAGTTGGATATTTCAAACAGTGTAAGAGAATACAGTCAATATCACTTTTTGAATTTAGGATTGGTAATAAGATTTGCCATAAATTTGAACTTTATTCAGTAGGATCAGAAGCCAATTAATTAACTATCCTTGTAATTAGGCTTGTTGTCATTATGTCTTCGCTTTTATTTTGCTATGGAGTAAGGCATAAAAAGGAGGGATATTTCCTAAAGTGTCTTAGCACTTGCTATCTTGATAAGTGTGGTATATAATATGAAGTGATATTTTCTGGTAATAATATCTTCAACCTTCTTCAAGGTATCTTCCTTCTTCTTCTTCTTCATATCTTCAATATCTTCAAGGTAATAATCCTTTGAAAGTATCCATGATGAGATTTTGTGTGGAAATCTGACTTTTCATTCCAAGAATATTTGAATGTCCTGTAGTCCTTTTTAAGACTTAAAAGGACACAGAAACTGCCTGTCAATAGAATTAACTTTTTTTTTCTGGAACTGAGAGGTTATCAATTGCTGGATAGAATATTACAGCTTTGGCTTTAAAGTTGGTCATATATTTAAGAAAAATATTTTTGGTTATGTTTATTAATTCAAACACATTTTATAACAATATATTATAACTTGCATTCCTTTACAAATGTTGAAAATTAAGTTACTTTTTTCCTATATTTTTTTCCTACAATTTTTTAAATTTGAGTTGAATTTGTCATGCAATTTCTACTAACAAACACCTGTAACAATTTGTCTTTAAATATTATCATCTAAAATTCTTGGTATTTCTTTAATTATTTGGCCTAATTTATCTTGTATCTTAGCACTTTTAAAATTGTAATGCACTCAGTTATGTTTATATCAAGATCCTAAAAGCAAGTAAATGCAATTAATGATATTTCCACTCACAGACATATTTCCATAATAAGTAAATAAAACTGATTAAAATTAGAGAAACAATTTTACAGAAAAAAAAAAATTATGCCACCAAAAGATTAATTAAAAAGAATTTTAAATGGTGCAAAATTAATTTTTGCGCATTGATTAAAAAATATTAATAATTTTACATGGATTATAAAACTTATTACCTACCTATAAGAAATGGTTTTTCTTTTTGATAGAAAAACAACAAGAGGGAATCTTTGGATTCTTCAAAACCTTTTAATAAGTTAGGACCCTACAAAATTTAAGCCAAAGCAATGTATAAAATAAATTTCTGCAGTAAACATTTTTTTTTTATTTTAAAATCTTCAATTAAAAAAGTTGGGTTAAACTTACAAATAATGATGCAATAATAGAAATAGAAATATTTTAACAATGATTTATTAAACTTGATATTAGATTAATCTTGTCAAGATCTTATAGCTTCTAGACATCTTATTGATTAATAAAAGTTTGATTAATATAGCAATGGAATTGTACCACGTTTGTGCCCTAATCAAAAATTAATAGAGCATAGAAACTTTTATGGATCCAAATGAGATTATATTAAAGGGGTTACTGCTATTAAGAAATTCAAAAGAGATAAAGAATACACAGTTTAAATAAGCAACTAAAAAAATATTAACCATTATATATATATAAAAAAATTAACTCTTTTACTTACATCTGGAGAACACAATGAAGAATTTTCTACTTCATCTTCTGTCATATTGAAGTGATATGAAACAATTGAAAAAATCTTCCTATGTTCATCAGTAACATCATCGTGATTAAGTTTCCGAAATGCCTACACATGATTATTAATACAAATTATTAGATAAAATAATGTAATTATTTCTATGCAATTAGTTCTAATACTTGAAATTATATGCTTACTGGCATTTTTAATAAAGATTTGCATGATCAGTAATCTATTTTTCAGTCCTAATATGTATTCTATTGAAAAATAAAATACATTAGTTTTATTTTTCAGTACAAATCTGCAAAAAACTAAATTTATTAGATAAAACAGAAAAAAAAAAAATTAAAAAAATAAGCATTTATGTCAATATTGTAAAATGGTGGAAGAATAATTTTTTGCACCAACTGCAATAATTAAGGGGGAAAAAAACCACAAAAAAACAAGGATAATTCTTTATTTTTAATTTTATATAATTAATTTATAAAACAAAAATTTAAAAAAAACATTCATTTCACAATTTGGAGCAAATTAGAACAGCAGTGAATGTACCTAATATTATTATTACTTTTGAAATTGTATTTGGTAAGCAAACATAAATTAAGATAAAAAAGAGGGTATTTTTAGATTAGATCAATGACAGTAATCACCAAGCATAAATTTTGGCAAATGTTATTTTTCTCATAGAATGAGTGTGATCAATGACTGGAAGTGCACGAAGCACATTTCTGTTTTTATGACATAACCTTATGCCATTAAATTTGAGAGAAATATTAAATTCTATGATATAAAATTGTCACATTTGATAATCAGAAATTCTGTCAAGAATATAAAAAGTGCCAAGTGGCAAAAGATATGAACCTTTAGTTTTGGATCAGCAAGTATACCAGACTTCCTCCCAGGTTGTCCTAACATGGCAGCAACATTAATACTTGTTCGCCTGCGTGAAGGCTGTCTTATCAGTGGAAGTTTCAGTTCACCCTCCATCACAAGATACTGTAACATAAAATTATACATATGGAAGAAATCATAATCTTCTCAGAAATTCAATAATAAATTTTAAAAGTTTCACTTCATAATTTATTAACACAATTAAATTTAGGCAGATGGTGCTCCAATTAGAAGTTAATTCAATTAGACCCTTTTGGTTTTAACTAACACCAAGCCTGAGTATATAATGGATCTTTAGGAAATTAGGACTTCAGTCTGTTACAGCTTAGTTGGCATAGCACAATGGCCTACTTTCCTGTTTAAATTTTTTTTTAAAAAAATGACATTAAAAACATTTACTTTGTTTTTCTTTTTAAAAAATCTCACACAAATTTCTACAAAGCATACTTCCACAATCTTCCTCTTTTCATCGTACAGTAACTTTTTTTCTTTCCCAATTTGAAACAAATAAATAAGAACAAAAATAGCTGGAAGGAAATGAGTTTTCTTTATATATAATGATAAATATTTAAATACATTTAATAAATTTACCCAATCAAAATATAAAGCTATAATTTAAATAATAATGAAGTAAAATTATTAGTTACTATTAAATATGATTAATAAAATGGAAAAAATCAATGAAGTTTTCAATAATTTTATGTAAAAGCATGGATATATTTATTATTAAAATTATATCTATGAATTTTACATCATATATGTCATAAAATCACATAAAAAAATGAAAGTAACTATCATGAAAGGCAAGTAGAATATAATATAGTGTTAATCCTCAACTTTGGCTTTGTTCAAATTGAATCTTTCTATCTGGCTATTTAAAATTTATGAAATCGAAAAACAATATTTAAGTATTTTATTACACTATTGATAAAGTTTTTATGATGGAAATGCACATTAATACAAGGGCTCAGCTAACAATTTTTTAAATTCCAAACGAATCAGACAATAATGAATATTTATTAATAATTTTCATGTTTGAGCAATGAATAACACTCAAAACAAACCCATGAAGTGAAACTGTTGACAAGTTTAGTAGAATTGCATCTTATTTCTAACAGTTAGCATCACTACAGAAAGGATGAATTAAAAAATGTAAAATATCAAAAGCTACCAGGAGCAGTGGAAAATTTATCAGATGAATAAAGAAGAAAGGTAAGCAAAACAAAAAACAAAACAAAAAAAATTGAAAATTAGAATGTTATATATTTGAGTGATTTGTAAATAAGATTTTGACTACTTTATTTATACACATTTAATGTACTTCATAACTGTTTTCTTTCCCTTCACTGGACTGTTGATACTTAAATATTACTGCATGCCTGCAATTAATTTCCAAAAATTCCTCACAAACATGTACTTTTGCGACTGAAATTTGACTATGTTTGTGAATGGCATATAGTGAATATGTACCCAAGCTTTCTATTAAAAGACAGATAAAGTTATAGGAGATAAAGTTATAGGAGTTATAGGAGATAAAGTTATAGGAGTGATATATCAAGAACCATCCTTGTCAAAGACACTGAACAATGTATGTCACACATAAATAATATGGTGAGAATTATATAATTTATTTTTTAAAGAATAAATTAACTTGAATAGGAAAATTTTATAGTATGCCAGTGATCATTTAACAAGCAATCAGGAATCTGGTGAATATTTTTGTATATATTATAATTGCCTACTACATTTCAAGAAACATATAATTCTTCAGAAGTTAGTCACTTTCTGTCAAACATCAATAAAAAAAGGTCTTTTGCAGATAAAAACATAAAATTTCATTAAAACAAGTAAGTATTGTAGAGAAATTTTATAATTTTGATATCAAAAGAAACCCCTATCACTTTTTAAATAATAAAAAGTAATTTATTGCCAGACATAACTGTTACATTTTCCTCCAATAAAATGTTAATATTACCAAGATAATAAATATAAATTATGCTAAAGAAACTTCATACAGAAACTTCTCCTTTCTACTTCTGCTAATAATTCTTTTAATTTTATTTTACTCAATTCTTGAAATCAAAAGTAATAATTACTGGTATCTTAATTTTATTTTTATTGATAGTTTCAAGAGCAGTTCATGGAAAAAGAATGGTTATAAAACACATTAATCTACAGAAGAATGTATAACATATCATACTTTATATTAAAGTATAGTACATGAATATGATTTTTTTATATTAAATCTTAGAAATAGCATGACTAAGTCTGAAGAGATTATTAAAAAGACAACTGCTTAATGTACTTTTTGTCAAAAATTAATATTGAAAGTTCTTGATCAAAGCTCTCCAATTTGAAGAACATTTATAAAATTTGAATTTAATGGAGGATAACATTTAGTGTTTTTTTCAAATTCACACATTTATTCACATGTGAATATAAAAGATCAGTTTAGTTTATGATGAGCTGCAAATAAACAAGTAAGTGACCATTCCTGAGTAATATATAGAATTAAAAATAGTAATTAAAAAGAAAAAAAAATTGAAAGGTGGTTTTATATTGAAATCTCTAGAAGGAAAGGTTTATAATTTTAAGAGGAACATGAGTTCATGCCGCAATGAAATTGCTTTTTTTAATAATATAATCAAAATAATAAATTTGCAATTATTTGGACATTTATATTTTAATAAAATGCTTTTTGCAACATGATCAAATTTTAATTAAATTATTAACATCTATATGTCTTAAAACATATCTTATTTATATTCAAACCATAAAATTTCTAGGAATATAAATTTGTCGCTTTCAAATTTTATCTTTAACCTTTTGCAGGGAAGTGAATTTCTAACTTTTATATTTTCTGGCAAAATATATTCTAATACATTAATTATGTAAGTTTTTCTAAACAATGGACTGTAAAATTTAGAATAATATAAAAAGTATTTAGAAACATTTGACTGAAAACAAAGATTGATTATCCATGAATAATATTCTGACTCTTTTCAAAAATAAAGTCTAGAAAACAAATTCTAGAAAAAAGATTTAGGCGTTATGCAATGAAACTGCCAAACCAATATTTTCGAAGCGTTTTATGAAAAACGGAAACAAAATTAGTAAAAGATATGAACAAAACTAAGCAACATTATAGCAAAATAATATTTACTTAAAAAAAAACTTTTTATAACTTCTAATTCAGCATTTTATTTTGTCAGAAAAATAAAAATAAGTAACTAGAATCCATCATAATTTAAAATAGGCAGAAACCAGGTTATTTTTGTTGCTATAGCAACTGCGAATCAACGATCAGTATTGCTATTTTGATTAGAATGCCACATACGAAAGATAAATTCAAGGTGCCCCACTTATTTTCATTTTCTACTATAAAATCCTACTATAACAATATTTAAAAATAATCAGCTCTGTATAGTAAAATGAAAAGTGGGGAAACAAAGCTAATATTCAATTCTTATTTTCTGATCTGTAACTTCAAGAATCGTATAATTTACTTCCTGTTTGTGTCGTGACACAGCAGTTTCGATTCTGTAATAAGGAACTTTTTGCACTGTCATTTAATTAACGACCACCGGGACTGCAAAAGTTGGTGTACAAACTTTGTGGAAGGGTAACTGGATACGTTTTAAAATTAGTAATATTTTGTTAATTCACTTTTTTTATTGACGTTTCGTTTGTTTGGATTTTTTATTTTTGCTTATTGTGTATATGAAATTGATATGATTTTGGCGCACAGTTTTTTAAAGTGAGAAGATCAATATAAGATTTTAAAAAATAGTGTGTTTTCTTTATGTAATAATATTTATCGCATTCAGTACCACTTTTATTCCTTGCCTTTTACTGTTTAGTGCAAAGTTTGCTATTAGCATAGTATTTCAAATCCATCTAATTATTTCTTCTCAATTTCCCTGAAAACTTTAAAATAATTTTCAAATAGAATCAATAATTTGCATATATATTTTTGTATATATATATATATAATGTTAAGCATAATTTTTCAATGTTATATATTATTTTAGATCAGCGGTAAAAATTTCTCAGTTAAAATTATATGTTTCGTTTATGTCAAAATAAGCCCTAAATGTTTTTTTTTTTTAAAAGAAAAATACTTGTTATTGATGTAGGAGAAAACAATGAAAAATACTGTCTTTTCAAAGTGACTTGGAGAAAAATATTTTTATATCTACTTTGTGAAATAATTTTCATATTTTTCTCTTGGTCTTATTGAAAGTTTCCATTATATGACATTCATACTCTCAGAAATATGTAGCTGTTTAAAAAAGCACTCCACACTGGGCATATAATTGTCACTTATTTTAGAAATGATGTTCAAATTAAGTATAAATCAACATGCATTAAATATCTAGAAGATTCTTAGAAAATAAAATTAATACAAAAAAATATTGTTAAAATTCTAATATATTTAAAACTGTACAAGTGGCCCATATTCATTATCAACAGAAAAAAAGCATCTATTGTCCATATTCTGAATCTTGTAGCTGTATTGTTTTCTTATCTCAATTTTGAGACTTGATTTAATGAAATAATGGCATTGTTTATTGAGATAACTTGTTATACTACTGCTAAAATCAAATATTTTCCTCTTAATGTGAAATGGATATTTCAGATCTTGCAATTTTAACGTATTTGAAATTATTAAGTCCACCTGAAAACTATCCCTTGTGTAGATTTAAAACACAACTTAATAAATAATAAACTAAAATCTATTTGTGACATTTGTTTGGATGCAACAGCCATTTACTATTTTTTAAAATTTTAGGTATTAGATTATATAATAATGAAAATTGAATGTAAATTCCTTTCATAGTTTTTTGTTAATGTTCATTTTTTTAAATTATATAAATATTTGTCATTTTTATTATTGGCTCCTAGTGCAGCATTAATGTATTGCAGTTCAATTTTATTTTACACAATATGAAGTAAAAATAATTAAATGGTTAAGCTTATTTAATTTTACTTTTGTAAGTAAAAAGTGTGCATTTTTTTCAAAAAATTATAATTTTTACATGCATGTTATATTTTTCAGGTACTTTACATCCAGAAATAGAACTTGTTCCTTTAAATATTTAATTAGAAATATGTCGAAGTGGTCTCATCCTCAGGAGATTCGGATTCCAAATTCCTATGGCTATATTGCTGCTAAGACTTGGGGAAAAGAACATCATGAACCTGTTATAGCTTTACATGGTTGGCAAGATAATGCAGGAACTTTTGATCGTTTAATACCACTTTTGTCACAAGATTTATACATAGTTGCAATTGATGCTCCAGGTCATGGATTTTCTTCACATATGCCACCTGGTACATTTTACCAGTATCTGCAAAATTTGGTTGAGATCAAACGTATCATTGATTATATGAAATGGGATACGGTCAGTTTTATTGGCCATAGTTTAGGTGGTCAAATAGCTATTTTATTTAGCAGTATTTTCCCTGACAAAGTGAAAAATGTAGTTTTACTTGATATCATAAAACCGACTTCCTATAAAATAGAAGAATTAGCTGAATATACTAGGAGAAGTGTAGAAAATTTATTACAATTTGAAAAAAAGCTCACAAAGGAAGCACCAGTATATAGTTTAGAAGAAGCACATCAGAGATTAATGGCAGGCCTGTATAATCAAGTAACAGCAGAAGGAGCAGATATTCTTTTGAAGCGAGGCTGTCTTCCTTCAAAATGTGGCAAAGGTGTTGTGTTTTGTAGGGATATAAGGCTTCAAGTTAGTACTTCTATGCAACCAATTAGTCATGACAGTTTGAAAGGGTACTTACAGAATGTACAATGTAATTTATTAATAATTTTAGGTAAAGATACACCTAATGTTTTCAGATCTCGTTCACCAGAAGTATTGGATGAATTTATAAATTCATATAAGAAAACTTGTAGATATTTTAAATTAATTGAAATTGATGGCAATCATTTTGTTCACCTCAATAATCCTGAACGAGTTGCTCCTCTAATTGATGCTTTTTTTGAAGAAAACCTAAAATGTAAATTATCTAAAATATAAATTTTATATACAAATTAAAAAAAGGGCAAAAGAATTTATTTTTAAATCTTCATGTATCAAAGTATTATGAAAATGGTATATTTACTTAAATATCATATAAATTATTTATTATACCACACATTTTTGTTGAATCATGCTTTCCAATAAATTGGTCATTGGTGCATTCTGTTTTCATATTATTTAAACTGTTTATTTATTTATATATTAATGCTTTATACCTCTGTTGGATTATATTTTGAAATCAGTTGTAATTAAACATTTTAATATTGTCTTTGCAGTCAATAATTGGAATACATTTTCACAAATTTTGGATATTTGAGAAATTTGTTATTGGCTGAATATTTTTTTGTTAATATGAACAATATTTCATGAATACAAAATGACAAATTTGTTTGTTTTTTGTTGCAAATAATTTTGAATGTTTTGTTATGAATAATTGCTATTTACTTTTATATCTATTTTTTTAATAAATTTATTTTTAGTTTAAGGAAATGTGTATGTCTTATACTTTTTCATCATACTGCACCTTTAAATTATGCATTTTTAATATTTTCATATTTTACATTAATAACTGTTTCATTATTAGTTATGATGATTTATCTACTAAAAGTTATTGCAGTTATAGGTATTTATTTTTAACAATATACCTGCAATTTGAAGATAATTAAATACCAAGAGTTTAAAACTAGAAGACTGACCTTATATATGTACTTAGAAAAACTCGGAGCTGTTGCTTTAAACATCTACTTTAAATGACCAAAAACCACACTTTTTCAAGAATTGTTTGCTAAAATTTACTTAATTATTAAATTTTGCATTGTCATTACATTTATAGATATGCTGTTTGAATGGTACCATAATAGATACTGTATAAGAAGGTGGATTGTTTTTAATCTGAAGTATAAATGTATTTCTATTTTTAAGATGCCTGTGAAGAGCATTTAAAAAAAAAAATCATCTTAAGTGAATATCCAAAACAACTGATCTCATGTTGCTTTTGGTTATTTAAACTGCTATGTAGTTTTAGTCTGTTGAAGTTACAAAATAATTAGCATCATTAGAAATCTGATGTTCGTCATTTTTTTTCAAGTAATCAACATCCATCCTGTTATCCTTTTTCTATTGATGAATACGGAAGTCTCATAAAGAAAATAATAAATACTAATGCCTCCATTTGAAAAATGCAGCTTTTATAAGAAAGGATCTCGTAACTTTTCAATCTTTCATAACATAACAATATCAAGGAGGATTTTCACTTGATAGTCATTACTGAATATTCAAATGCTCTTTAAAGACTACCAGAGCTAATATTATTATCTAACATTTAACCATTTCTATTTAGAAAATATCACTACGAAGTTGGATTGATGTCAAGCAATTTTGAGTGAAGTTGTAGTACAAGTTTAGTCAGTTATAGTGGACATTCTTTGAGTTTATGTTACTTAATCAAAAAAGTCTTGCTAAATTATAAAGGATTAATCAGAGAACAGGTGACTTCAATTTCTTTAATTCTTTTATTAAGTAGATGCTTTTGTTGGACCATAAGCATTAAATAATTACTAATATTACTATTATTTCAAAATTCCTCTGGACAGGACATTAAAATTTTTTAAAGACAACTACCATATGAAATTTCATTTTGATTGGTTCATTTATGTATTTTCAAATGTTCTAGCCTTATTTTACGCACATGAAAGTGGGTTAAAGTTATTTTGTCACTACAGTAATTTTAGTCTTCAAATAAGAAATACATAACATGCTTCTTTAAAATTACCCTGTTTATATTTAATTTCATTTGGTTAATCCATTTAATGAAGATATTTAAATAACTCATCACCATGCTGCCAGAAAAATGAGTTTGGGGAATTTATTACTACAGATTTTTTAGTCAACATACATGCATCATGTTAATCAAAATTCACCTCACATTTTGAGTTTTACTGGATCATACAAACGTATTAAAAAAATTAAATATTGTTAAGCTTATCTTTTGGGAAGTTCAATTTCTTGAAACTGCTCTATTTATATTTCTCTACTAAAGAAAATGAAAAATCCATATTATATTTTAATAGTGATAATTTTTCACCCAATTCTTCGAGTATTTATCTTCATTTCATGAGAATTAATATTTTACAATATTACATCAAAGTTGTTCCTTATTCTATTATAAATAATTCACAAAGGATATATTCATTATAAACCCAAATTTGAGAAAAATGTGTCTGTATTTCGGAAATTCCAAATTTAAGAAAATAAAATATTGAATCCTATATATATATGTGTAATATCAATGAAATAATGTATGTTTTGCTTTACTTTTAATGAAGAATCACTTTTTTTAAATGAAACATTTTTCTTCCTAGAAAGGACTTAATTTTTTTCAAATTGCTTTATATTTAGTAAAACATTTTTTAAAAAAATTATTTTAGTTATATTAATATCTCATTTAAAAGCTACATAAGGTCTATTTTGGGATAAATTCAATAATTTTGAGGACGATTACGGTTGCTCTCTCAACTTTTCTATTCCATACCTTCATTTTTAAATGACACCCTATTCTTATTAGAGAACATTTTGTAATGATTCCAATATGAAAATAAATTTAAAGCAAACCATGAAAGAATTATATATATACAATTTTAAGGAAATTTTTGTTGCTATAGTTTTAGAAATTTTGACCTTTCTTTTTAAGTATTTAACTGAAGATATTTTTACGCCAAACTATAATAGAAAATAACCTCTAAAACTCTTGCAGTCATGTTCAAAAACTGAAGTACATATTGAATAGATATTTTCAGTACCAGTTTATTTCTATATAAATCTTCAATAAAAATAATACACATGAATTACAGGGCCAAAAAATTCTAATTTATATGTATATAGTAAGATTATATAATTGTATTATTTTTATTTTTTTAAGTTAAAATTCTTTAAATTTTTCCATCATAAATTAAAATGTTTAATTTAAAGCAAGCATGCCAAACTCAAGAATCTACAATGATTATCACTTAAATATTACTTTGAATACCTAAAATGAATAAAATTCCATCCAATAAATTAATATCAAATTAGATAATTTAAAGTGTATTATTATTTATAGATACAGCACCTATTAATAAAATGTTATTTACAGGATAGTATTTAAGAATAAAATGCAACCTACAGGTACAAGACCTATAGTTAAAACGTTCGTAGGTATAGTATATCAATGGCTATATATTTTTTTCCATACAATCAAAGCAGTTTAACAAAATTGCCATGGAGTAATCACATAGGAATGTCATGTTATTTAGAATTCTTTTCTGGTTGTTGGATCATATTAACACTTTTCTAATTCATTTAAGCTGCTTCATTATTTCTCTCTCTTTTTCCAAGGGAAAGTTAGACTAAGTGTAGATCCAATGTAACTATACTCAGAAAACACACTATTTTGACATTTTGGAATTAATCATCAATTGAAGATTTTCATTAAATTCATTCCATTTTTATATTATCATCTTAAAGTGAATTTGAAAGACAAAAAATTATTATAAGATTATATACTGTTTATAAAAATAAATTATTATCTAAAAATCAGAAATTAAATTAATTAAAATTTCAATATTTTATCATGCTAATACAAATATGCCATTTGCAGCTATTTCTTTCACCAACTGTTTACTAAAAAGTAGGCAATATTTTGAATGGGCTGATGTTGCTAATATTCTCAACTCTTTAATGATGTTTACGGGATGAATTACACAAGACTGCTATGTATGGTCATTGACTATATGTTGTACAAAACATAGTTTTCATTCAAATTTCCCACTTCAGCATTTTAATTAATATTGAGTCTAGTTTCAACAAACAAATGCTTATTCATGAGAAAGAATCAAATTAATTTTCAAAGCTCTCCACAGTTTTTTTAAATTTATGACCTTCAAATAAAAGATTAAAAAGCTACTCCAATCTCATTTACTTGATGAAAAAAATTATCAAGATCGAATAAAAATAATTAGACCAAGAAATCTATAAACTCCACAATAGTGTCTTTATTTTTTTTAGTCTGTCTGATGAAAATGCAACAAAGAATACATTTTTTTTCACATTTATTTGTTCTCTGCATAAACAACATTTAACATTTCTTATTAATACTTAATTTACAGGAAGTCTGTTCATTACGCATTCAAATGTTTTTAAAACTAACTACTGAGAATTATACTTGAAGAACGTGGAACAATATCAGATATTTTCTATTGGGAGGGGTATAAGATTTGCAATATTTTGTTTCCATACACCCGCACTCAACTTTATTAATAGTGCAATACTGAAAAAATTTAACTGGCATTAAGGTTGAAATAATTTCAATTGAGAAATTTCGTTTGAAAATTAAAAAAAAAAGAGACAATTTTAGTTTTATTAACTTGCATAAAATCAGATATATAATAAGGCACTAGACATCATTGAAGGAGCTAGTCACTCTGACACATTTGAAGAAATGGCTTAACAATCTCTGTAACATATTGAAAACCAGCTGAAAATGTCTCTTAATACTTCACTGCATACTTCTTAATAAAGGTATTATCACCCCTCCCTTTTGTGTAAAGAAATAAGGATCTTGGCTGGACTCTAAATACTAGAGTACTGTTATTTTTTTATTTTCAAGATCCAACATGATCATTCTGCATTTCGCAGTAAAAAATTAAAAAATGAATATGCTCAGAAACTTTTTGAATGATCAACTGAATCCAAAATTTGTGACAGAGATACAATGTTAGATAGAAGATAACTTATTGAATTTCATTTATCTAAGTTGCTGAGATTTTTTAAAAATAGTTTTTATGATATGCAGACCGAAAGATGGTCAACATTGTTTATGGATGAGGTGGTGCAAAATTTTATTTGGATATATACTCTAGCTGCAACAGTGCCAAAATTTACAGATGACACACTTTGTCTTTTGAATTTATCATGTATATTCAACACTCGGACTAGCAAACAAAATAAAAACCTTCATGAAGATGGATTTTGTTAAAAATTTGATAGATAGATTCAATGTTAAAAAATTCCAGTTCAAAGCATTTTTGAGTTATTGTGTTCCCAAACATACATATTCCAAAATATGTTTTTTTTTTTAAAAGTTTAAATTGTGAAGACTGGGTAAAAGCTTGAACTCAAAAGTGATCCTTGATTACAATTCTTTCCCTTTAAAAATTCATATACAAAAATGTAAAAAAAAAATCTTATCAGTACTAATTTAGTTTTGGTAAGAGCAACAAATAGCATACATAATTTTGCAGTGTCATAAATATTTTACTTTACTTTTATTTTTGGAAGCCTTGAAGGAATCAGTGTATTCACTTTTGAAAGCCCACAATAAATTCTGACATATTGTTAAGACGTTCTAAACTTTTGCACAAAAAATATAAATAAGTTCACTAATGAAGAATCTCTTAATGATTTTGAAAGATAACTAATAAATGCCCTACAAACGAGTAATCATGTATAAAAAAAGCAACAATGGGCAGAAGCTATTATTAAAAATTAACACACATGGTTTTTCATGAGTTTTCTCTAAAAGATCTCCCCTCCCACCCATTTTAACAAGTAAAAAAAGAGATGAAAGTCAATAAATGAAACAGATATATTCTCCTCTAACTAAAGGGGTAAAAAAAAAATAATAATAAAAATTGAAAGAATGTATTTTCCTCATATTATCAGTATTTTTCTAAATTGAGATTACCCTCCTCCCCCCCCCCCCCGACCTCTGGATTCATTGAGATCAATTTAATACTGAAAGATGACACAGCAAAGAAAATATAGTCATATAATCAGGCAGATCTAGGCCTTGTGAAGTTTTTTTCTTTCTCCATGAGAAAGGGGTAGGGAAAGCACTTGATAAAAACTAAGTATTTTTAAGGCCTTTATAAAAGAACTATAAAAAATACACAGTTACTAAGAGCTTTTAATGGCACTATGCACACTGTTGTATGTATATTATAGTCTATCAGTTATGGAATGAAGCTGTATGGAAGTAATAAGTTTTCTTTTTCCCTTTAATTCTGAGGTTTATTAAACTTGTAATTGCATACCTTTATAGTCTTTTTTTTTAAATGTAAATTCATATTCAGCCAGAGATGTTATTAGAATTTTTGAACTATAGATGATAGATTTCTGTTAACTACAAGAAGCTGTTTAATATTTAATGAAAAAGAAAAATCATTTTAGGATCTATCACAAACATGTCAAGATTGAATATTTAATTTTTAGGTAAAAAAGATCCAATAGAACTTTATCACAAAGTCTTTAAAAAATTCTTTTTTGTCTCTAAAAAATTAAATTCATGAGAACCAGGATTCAAAACCTCAGAAAAATAAAGTTGATTTCATAATATCAAATATAAAAAAACTACTCCAACAACAACAACAACAACAAAACAAACTAGCTTTGTTTTTTTCAGTTTCAGTTTAAAATATGCAAAAACATTTTTAAACTTTCAAACTGAACTCGAAACACTTTACATAAATTTGAAAATCATTGAGACGAGATTTCTTGATGAATTACTATACTTCATGCCCTTTATTCTAAAATATAACAGCACAATAATATCTCAATATATTAATTAAAATAAATGTGTATCAATGTGTGCTAAGAAAATAAAGTGAAAATACTTAAAAATATTTGACCTCATCTGATTATATGTATAAATATTTTTATTCCATAAAAGTAAAAATTTTCGAATGCAGTGATTTAAAATCCTTTTTTTTAAATATCCAATTAAATATTTCACATCCAAATTGTTAGGGTTGACTGAACATATTCAATAATAATAATAAAAAAAAAGTCAAATTAATCTTTATATTTTATATAATATACTTAACTAGAAGATATAAATCTCAATGTTTAGATTATAAGTGAAAATAATTCAAAAATGGTTGTGTGCATTTTTAACCTTTGGATTTTAGGAGCCAAACTTTCAAAAATTTCTCTAAATGTGAAAAGCATAACCGCATTTGTTAGAAATGAACTCTTTGATTTCGACCACCTGTTGTGTTAATGGCACTGCAATTACTTAGGAATATTGAAAATAATTTAAACATTTGAATTTATTAAATGTCAAAGTTATTGCTGAATCCATGTATTTATTCTTTTGAAGCCTGAAAATTACAATGTGAACTTCATTTTATTTTTTATATCTAGCAAATCAATTTTTTATAAAAAAGGTAACAATTTAAGTATAATATTTTAAGACTCTAGTTGTTTATATTTTCTATTTAATAATGTTCACTTCTCCTCTTATGTATTAAGGCAGGTTACTGCGTTCTTCTATTCCATAGGTTAAAAGAATAAGTGAATCTTGTAATATTAATACATTGCATACAAAATCGTTATTATATATTTATCATAATTTGAAATTTTTGTAATATAAATAAATAGTAGCATTTCTTACTACACTTTTAAAATTTAGTACGCATTTTGAAATTTAAAATTTTTTGCTGAAAATTCTAATTACTTTTAACATGTATACCTATTTTGAAAACTTAACAGTTTAAAATAATCATTAACTGAATTAAAAAATATATTCCCTATCCCAAAATTTTCTAAAATGCAACTTAGCAAATTTTAAAAAATATAATTCAATAAAGTAAAACTGAGCAAAGTAGAGTTTACTTAGAATATGATATATAGGCATGATTACCCATTTACATTAATTCATATGTAAAAGTTAGTAATTTATTTATAAATTTCTACTTTTTAACATAATATTAAAATTGAGACCATACTAAGATGAAAAGTAAATTGCCTTATTTCCAAAAAGTTTTCAGAAAGCATTATAAAACTTTAACCTGATTAAATTCTCAATATAGGTCATCATTTGCTATTGAAGATTAGTATTGTAGAGATAGGAAAATTCATATTACAAAATTATGCAAAAGGAAAAGACGCAATTCTGTTTGGCCTAGCATAAATCATGAGTGAAATTATGTATATTAATTCTGTACATCTTAAGATTTAATTATTTTGGAAAAAAAAACAAAAATGAAACACCAAAACGTGGCCTAGGAAAACTCATCAGCACCAACACTGATTTTAAACTTCTGAACCTATAGGGTACACAAAGGAAAGAAAGATTTTAATAAAATATTACTGGAAAGTTTATTCAAGAAGGGCAGGAGAGGATTTTTAATTCATCATTGGTACAACAGCTTATCAACTTTTAAGCAAAAGATTAAAATGATATGAAACAATGGTATTTATAAATGTTTCTTTCTCCTTGATTTAAAAAAAACAAACAATGTATTTAAATTCAATGACTTTTCTAAACTGTTTTACTTCATAGGTAGTATCACTTCAATGAGTAATATTACCTCATTTAAATTCCATCTTATTTTAAAGTGAATAAAAAAAATCAGACAATTTGAGGAAATTAAACTTTAGAATGAAAAGATCCCAACAAAGAGTATTATTTATTTTTACTTCTTATCTATCGATATAATATGAAGACAAGTTATAAGCATATATATTTATCTTTATATATTTGTATTTTAAATTTCAAATATAGCCACTTTAGTGAATATTTATTCAAAAACTGTTATGTAATAATCATATAGTTATTTTGAACTAAATTAGCAAAGAATATTTCTTTGATCAGCCATTATTTTTCATTAACAACCACATTTTTGATAAATTTACAGATAATCCATATCTTTAGAATTAGATGATATATTTATTCTCAGATTATCTAAAATATAGAGCAACATGAAAGCTTGATAATTTGTATCTTTAAAAAAGGTAAACAGCATTGTATTTACATATCTGTTCAAAATATAATTTCTTTTTGAATAGATCACCAAAAATTTTAAAACACCTTTGATATTTAGTGATATACATATATTTATGCCTGGTCAAACGTTGCATCATTTAAGCACGACTCGGAAAATTTAATGCTTCAGTTTAAAAACAGTATGTAAAAAGTCACTAATATTAAATATCACCAACAAGCACCTACATAAAAATTATTAGAATTTTCTTACATACGTGTTCATAAAATTAATTTCAAAAAAATTATATTACAAATTTTATTCTTTTATATACAAGTACTAAACAAATGTGCGCAATTTTAACCATATTTCATATTTATTATCACTCACTTCAAATTTAAAGAAATACAACTATTTCAGATATTATATTTGTTCCAAATATTTATATGTCCCAAGTTCTTGAAGAAATTGTTATTGTATTCATTACAAGAGAAAAAAAAATTTCAAATGCTAAATTTATTTTCAAGCATAATACCTTTTATCAAATTTTTATAATAAAACAGCTTATAAATACAATGAAAAGAAAAAGTCAAAACAGAATGTTAAGCTTTTTATTATTACTAATATAGCAAAATAGTGTAAACAATATTCAGCACAATTCTTATCAGATCAGTAAATATTATTTGATCATTACAGTTTCTTTCAACATAGCCAGCCACCAGCTTTTGAATATCAAATACAATTAGTACTATTAATGAAACTTTAAGAAAATAAGGAGCATTACATCACAGTTAAGTATCCATCCATCTTTCTTACAATGCCTTCTGATGGAGTGAACATTGAGATGATAATGATAGGAATAGTCAATCAAAAACAATTTTGCAAAAGCAAACATTAAAAAAAAGAGTATTTTTAATTATTCCTTCATAGCTTCTTCAGATGGTTGTTGACTATGGCTAATTTGGGGATGATCTTCCTTCTTCTTAATACCAGACAAAATATCATCAATGCGCAACAGCATTATTGCAGTTTCAACTGCAGTTTTATAAGTTTGCAGCTTTACAGCCAATGGTTCCCAAATACCATAGGTCTTCATATCAACTAACTGACCAGTTGTTCCATCGATACCCCAAGTAATATTACCTGGAGTGGCATGCTTAGCACGAAGAGCAGTAAGAGATCTGATTACATCCCCACCACAATTTTGAATCAATGTGCGAGGAATTACTTCAAGTGCAGTTCCTACAGCTGCATAAGGTTTTTGAGTGATTCCAGTGAGGGTTTTTGATTTTTCCATTAACTTCTGGCTCACAGCCATTTCAACAGCTCCACCGCCTGGCACAAGATATGGATCCAAAAGAACATTTCGGGCTACACACATAGCATCTTGAAGACTACGCTCAATTCCTGCGAGAATGTCCTTACTAGCACCACGCAATAGAATTGTGCAAGCTTTAGGATTTTCACACTCTACAACAAAACAGAAATATTCATCGCCGATCTTTTCAATTTTGAACAGTCCTGCTTTAGTGCCAATATCTTCTTCCTTCAACTCATCAACTCGACTAACAATTGTAGCACCACATGCACGAGCAATCCTATTATTGTCGGTTTTTCGTACTCTTCTAATAGCAGTAATGTTGGCTTTTACTAAATAATGTTGAGCGAGATCACTGACACCCTTTTCAGTAAATACAACATCTGGTTTGAATTTAATGATGTCAGCACATAAATCTTGAATGTACTTTTCTTCTAACTGTAAAATCTTAGTAAAATCCTCTTCTTTGGAAATTTCAATTTCTGTCTGACTTTCACCCTTTTTATATTCCAAGTTGCAATCCAACAACATAATTCGTGGGTTTTTAATGTATCTCCGCATTTTAGCGTGGGTGACATCTTTGTTTATCATAACACCATCCAATACTTTAGAATCTTCTATGCTTCCTCCAGGTATTTTTTCAACTTTTGCATAGCGCTTGATATCAATTTCAGTGCGACCATTATTGTCAAACTGCACTGTTCTAACAGCATCAAGTGCGATTTGACATGCTTTCTCGCCCCAGTTTCCCATTACTTTGGTTTTTAAACAACCCATGATGATTTTTAACATATCATCAGTATTATCAACATCGACGGGAACTGAAATTTGAGTATGAAGAATATTTATAGCATCTTCGAGTGCCATACGGTATCCATTAATTATAACAGTAGGGTGAACATTTTCCTCCAAAAATGGCAATGACTTTAGGAGCAATTCGCCGGCTATGACTATTACGGATGTTGTACCATCACCTACCTCTTCATCTTGAGTACGGCTGATTTCGATCATTGTTTTTGCAGCAGGGTTTTGAGCTGTGATCTCTCGTAAGATGCAGTTTCCATCATTGGTCATAACCACACCTCCCATTGGATCCAACAACATTTTTAACATCGCTCTAGGACCGAGGCACGTGCGGATGACATCTGAAACTGATTTCGCATAATGCACATTTTGGATCTGTACTTTCCGGCCTGATTCTCTAGTAGTGTTCTGACTAAGAACTAAAATCGGTCCTGGGCCCATTTGCATCATGATTATCCGATTAAATCGAATTCAAAACTAAGATTTTAAAGAGAACTCTGTTTGATACTCACACAATGGCGGTGATGAGAGAATTACAGTGACAGTCACAGAGAGAAATTTCCAGAAGGCAAAAAAATAATGCTAAATCATGATCTGCGATAATTTTTTTTTTAACTTATGGTATCTGTTCTATCAAAATTAATATAAATGCATAAACATTTTTAAGTATTAATAATATTTTTCATGATTTTACAAATAATTTTACTGCCATCCATTGAATTCAATATGAATTGATAATAAACAAGAAAAAAATTTGGAATGTGTTTGTGTCGATATAAATATACGCTCACGCATATTAGGAACTATTTAATTTAGAATTTTCGGTAATCATTTAAATATTAAAAAATATTAAGAGAAAAAATAACAAAATAAAAGTATTGGGCTGTTTATGTTTACATTTTTTCCTCCAGACTGCTGATGAAATCGGAGAGAAACCGCCGCATCGCGACGAATGCGTTTCTGTATATATACCCATTTAAAAACTTTCCTTGTTAAATTCTCCGATAAAATCTCCTCATTTTATTGGCAAAAATGATGCGGTCTAATAGACGTATATATTCTTTAGTGAATCATATTTTCAAAAATATAAAGTTGGAAAAAAGAATTGATTTGTTAGTATTATTTAAAAATCCAATAGCCTTTATTGTAGAAATACTAGATTAATTTAACTGTAATTTTTATGTTCCTATTAGCAAAAAAAAAAAAAAAAAAAAAATGTGATAAGTAGCAATTTATTTATTTAATGCAGCATCAATGAAGATGAAATTAAGTTGATTTTACAATTATTTAGATTTCTATCCTTAATTACTGTTTATGTTTTTAAATGGATTTCGAAAATATTTGAATAAATGACCACTTCCGTCATTGCTATATGTTCAAAATAGCTTATCTTTAGCAATATATGAAGGATTTAATTATCTCCTTATTCTTATGTCTTTTTCATAAAAATGTTAATTTTATATAGTTATTTATGGAAATAAGTATTTAAAATTCTGCAATTTATTTAAAATCTTGTATAATATTAAATTATTTTTTAAGTATTGTAATTTTATTTAAAATATTTTTATAAGCAGCTGAATTGATTTAACATAGTAAATATTTTTTTATAACAAATTTTTCTCAGCCATTCTTATAAACATTTCCTGAGAGGAAGATTGCAAAATATTCTGGCTTAGTTTTAAAATGCAAGCATTTATCTTTGGATGTTTTCAGTCTATTTCTGAAATTCAAAAATTTAATCATTTTTCTTCTGATTTAAAAAAAAAGTATTTTCTAAATAAAAACTTTGACATCTTTATAGAATTAGCTTTTACTAAGCTGTTGCTAGAAATAATGTTGTTACTAATTAATATTGTTGTAAACTAAATGGAAATAGCTATGAAGTGAGAGATTGAAAAAAATTATGACAATAAAGACATTAATACCATAATAAAGTAATTAATACCATTATAGTATACTTAATATATTATAAATGAAAATCCTAAATTATGTTTAAACAGAAAATGTGAAATTATAATTTTTTCAGCATTATCGAAGAAAAATTGAATTTTTATTGTATATTTTTTAGGGTTGTGGAAAATATTTCTAAAAATACCTTATTTCTTTGCTCATAAAATATATTAGTTTATCAAATATTATATATATTTGTTTGTATATGAGTTTTGCTAAGTTGTTTTAGATCCAAACTTTTAAGTTATTTTATTTAGAAACTATTTTCATATAAAGAATTGTATTGAAAATGAAATTCTTTATTTAAAAAAATATTTTAGAAATAGAGCATTAATAATAAATGAAAAAAGAATAATTCAGGTTCTTTTATATAAAGTATGCCAGCAATTAATCGGAAAAAAAAATATTCAAAAAGATATGTTTATTGCAACCAGCAATCATCAAAGATGTCATGCTAGTTTATTGACTATGACAGACAGTTAAGTTTAAAATTTGGCAGTGGCGAACTACAAAGCCAAGAGTTTGTAAATAGCACAGTTAATACACAATTATCATAATTCAGAGCTAATCTGTAACTTGAAAAGTAATATTCTAAGACAAAATGATTTTAAGAAAATTTTTTCTCCTCAAAAGTATTAAATCTGTGAAAATACAGTGAAAGGGATTGATTAATCTTGTAGTTATAAACCAAGATTTAAAAAGCTCTGCTTTTTTTTTTTTTTTTTTTTTTTTTTTTTGCAAGAGTTCTGTTTTTGTATCTTAACTAAGCAATCAAAATACATAACTTGCTGCATCTGAACTACTGAAGTTTCAAATATATGTGATGAAGTCTTCCATTTATTTGTATGAATTATATTGTTTGGTATTAAAGTGTGTCCTGTTCATTTTTCTGTTTATGAACACAAACACATAAAAAATATAAATAAAACACATTTTTCAAATTATAATTAAAAATAATTTGTATTAAACACCAAGAGAAATAAGCTCCTTCCATTCATATTTTGACATAATCTCTTATCCTTATTTTTAATTTTGTCAACTCATTTATTTCTTTCTATTGGCAATTGATTTGTCAGTAGGAAGAAATGCCTTGATTATTATTGCTGAGCAAATTCTCCATGCTTTGTTGATTGAATGACCATAATTTATTTATCTTTTTTAATGTGTTCAAGTGATGATGAACACATAAATAATAATTAAAAAAATTTTTTTTTGAAGATGTTATTGTTGGATGTACTTTATTTAAATTTTTACAAGGTAGTTTTTGGAAAATGGTCATTTTTAAAATGAATAGTACTCTGATGATAGGAAAAGAGGAAATCAATGGCATGTGTCTATCTATTCCACATATAATGCAATTTAATATCCATCTTGGTAGTGTGTACTCAAGAGTACCATACATTTGTATATGCATTTGTTAAAATTGAAATATCTTCTTATATCGACGGTCACCAACACGAGTCATGAAAATCACTCTCAAAATAGAACTTTAAAAGTCCTTATTTGTGAGGAATCAATAAGAGAATGCATAGTTTCAAAAAGATTGGACTGATGGTCATATAGCAATGACAGATATTGCGTGTTCTGCGTTCCCTAATTGTATAATTTTTTTACAATGGTATTATTTTGTGAATCACAGCCTTGTTACTATGTTTTCCTTTGCATGATTTTTTTACCTTCATCTTTTAGAATACTGAGAAACACATTCATATGAAAGTAAGCTGCAGTTGTACAGTAAAATAACACAAAAAGAATGAAAAATTACTATGAAATACTGCTCAAACATATATTATTCTTAAAAGATAATCAAGAAATGAAATAAATAAATATTCTTCATGTGGCAAGAGGCATAGATTTATAACTAATTTATATTCGTAATGAAAAATGTAAGGATGTTTATGTCACTGATTAATCATGAAAGGATAAAATGTCTGTTCTGGCAGACAACTTTAATCAAGTAATGGTAAATCAGTAATAAGAACTAATGAATTTAAATTTATGCATTAATGGTAATGAGTTTAAAAAATTCATTTTAGATCTTAATTCTGCTATAAAGCTGGTCATAAGTATAGTTTATATTGTAAGACAATATCTTTTTCTGGGGGAGGGAGTTTAATATTAGCATCCTTTCTGGAGTTTGTAATTACATTAAAACCATAAAAGTTGACCAGTAGAAGCAGAGAATGTCTTCCAATTCATAACCCAAAATGTTAGGAATGAAAAAAAGCGTTTTCCTTTTGTAGTGTATAATTAACAGAATTTTTTATATTTTAGAGAATAAGTTTTATAAATTAATTTTTATTCATTAATTTCCCCCATTCTAGGTACCAAAGAGGTCTAAATAACTGCAGAAATTTTTCAGTTCATAATGAGAAGGATGTTAAAGAAATAGAAATTCCTCTGCCTTATGGAAAAGTGGCTGCAAAAGCTTGGGGGAATGAAAAAGCATTTCCAGTTTTAGCTTTTCATGGTTGGTTGGATAACTGTGGAACTTTTGATAGACTGATACCTTTACTTTCTAATCAGTTTTACTTTGTAGCGATTGATGCACCTGGTCATGGGAAATCTTCACACTTACCAGCTGGTACACTGTATTCAGATATTAGTATGGTAATGGATTTTAAAAAAGTAGTTGAATATCTTGGATGGGGAAAGTTTCATATTGTAGGCCACAGCTTAGGTGGAATATTTGCATTGTTATTTTCAGCAATTTTTCCTGATTTAGTGAAAAAAGTTGCATTACTTGATGTTGCAAAACCAATGTCATCATCATTGGATTTAGTTCTTGATGTCAAAGTTAATGGTATAAATAGATTTATGAATTTGGAGAAAAAAGTGTTAAATGCTGTGCCGCCAGTATATACATCTGAATCTGCAGTCACAAGATTAATAAAAGGCACTCATAACGAAATCAGTGAAGAAGGAGCAAGAATTTTGTTAAAACGTGGCTCTAAACCATCTGATTGTGGGCAAGGGGTTATTTTCACTCGTGATTTAAGATTTAAGCCACTTGAATTAATTAGTATGAGAAGTCATGCAACTTATGAACAGTTCATGTCTTATTTACAATGTGAATTATTAGTTATACTTGCTAATCAAACATCTGCATATTATCAGCCAGAAGAACCTGAAATTCTGCAACGATTTCTTGATTTTTATGCTAAAAATGTGCCAGGATTTACTTTAGAACATGTTGATGGAAATCATTTTGTTCATTTAAATAATCCTGAAAGAATAGCACCTATAGTTAATAAATTTTTAACCAGAGAACCTATTTCAAAATAAGGTGTTTAGTAATAATTTTTTTAAATACACGTTGTAAAAATTATTTCTAGATTTTTACCTCTTTGTTATATATAGTTCAGAAAAAATATTATAAATCTTACTTCTGTTAAGTTTAATATAGGTGGTTGATTTTAAAATTGTTCAAATATTTATTATGTTTTGTTTCTTCACTATAGTATGACATTAGAATCTTGATTATTTTGTAACTTTTAAAATTTTATTAATAAATAGGAGCTTATTTTTTAATTGATATCAATAAAAATTTACTTCATAATAAACATTGTACATATTACCATAAAATGACCTACTTAAAGCACCAATGATAAATAATTCAATTTGACATAATGTTATCTTATATGCAGACATGACACAAGCTTGGGAAAAAAAGCCACTGAATTTCATAAAATAATGTATTATGCCCGATATAAACATTAAGAAGTAAAATAATTATGATTAATTCAACAATAAAATGAATAAATTTATACAAAAAGTGCTTGAGACTTTAAAAATATTGTAATAGTATTACGTAATAGGAAATTAATTAATCTTGTGTTAAATTTAATTCTGAAAATGCTGAAATCTGCATCATGCCTGTGTATAAAATAACTTCCTCCTTTGACATGTTTCTAGATTTCAATACAGAAAATGAGCTAAATATACATTTTTTTTTATTTGAAAGTATTATTTTTTTTAAAATTTGATAAAATCATACATACATCTTAAAAGAAATTTCAGTTTATTATTCTATCTTGGGAACTATTAATTAAAAATTCTTAATATATATAAGATTTATAGATTTCATGTCTTATACATTTGTTAGCTGACTTCTGAAGTCAACATGTAAAAAGTTTGTGTGCTTACTTTTTATTATTTTATCGATATCATTATTCAGAGTATTTTTTTAAAATATTTCCTGACAGTCATTTATATTTGATATTTTTTGAACAAAAATGTTATTTTATTAAATATGATATCAGTAAAAAAAATGCCCTACCAAATGGATTTCTTATTTTATTTTATATATATAAGCAACATATAAGAAACAGTATTTACATAGTTACTAAAATTACATAATGCAAATCAGAGATAATGTTCATCCTTTGGTCTAATTGCACTAAGTTCTTCAGTTTTTAGTCCATTTTCTTCTAATGTTTTCAATAGAAGTTGAACCTGCAATTAGAAAATATTCATCACTAAATTATAGTAATTATTATAATTTAACTGCATTATTTTTAAGTTTTTCACTTGATTTTTGCAAGTTTACTAAATATTCATAACTTGTAGTCATGCACTTATCTCTTAACTCTTTGATGCATTGAATAAAGATTTATTTCACTGCTCATTAGAACAACTCTCAACATAAGATTAAAAAAATAGTTATAACATTTAGAAATCTCCAGTAAGCTTGACAGCAGATTTTATGGTCTGATGCAAAATGTCTTATTATTACTTTTTTCTAAAGTGTAACAGCCATCGTATGTGCGAAAGATAGTAACTTCATATTGCAAATAAATAAATATTAAAAACATAATTATAATTTACATAGTAGTAATAGTAGGATTTAATAATACAGAGCCAAGTCTGGCTATGCTGTGCCTTAAAGCATAAGGATGCCAATATTATGGCCATAGAAAACTATCTGATTTCTAGTTTTGCACCTTCACTTATTAATAAAGTATTTGGCTATAATTTCTATAGATTAAGCAAATGAAATAATAATATTATGTAAAAATTTTCTGATTTACTATTCTGAAGATAATTCTAATTCCTTTATTATTGATAACTTCAAGAAGCCCTTATGTACAATATTGTTAGGACTTGGATAATTCTGTATATCACCATATATTAGAAAAATCTTATTTTTGTGTTATTTAATAAACTAAATTCATCTATTTAGAAATATTATACAAATTCAGATTGCTCCCAAGGTAAGTATATAATAATCTAAAGAAATACTTTGAACAAAATCTTACATTTATAATTGCACTACACAAATGATACACAAAAAATAGTTTCAAACCATGCAAAAGAATTACCTTATTTGTTTGTAACTCATGTGCACTAAATTCTTTGCTTACAAAGTATATTCCACTTTCTAAGCACCTCTGAGCTAGAATGCGAGCAATATTATACACTGCAGTTTTGTCAATGGTGCTGAAAAATATTATATAGAATGTATTTAACAAAAGTTATCATTACAAGTTTATAACTTCAACAAATTAAATAAATTAAATTTTAGACTATATAACCTGTATATAATAACCTATATCCCTTAATTTTGAAACAATTATTTAGTAATAAAAGAAGTAATATTTCTTCTGAATTTAAGTAAGTCTATTAGCAACATAAAAAGCATACAAAATTCAACAGTAATCGAGAGAATTTTTTTTCTTCTTATTGACTAATTAACACTCATAATCCTAAAGTATGTGGCCTGTAAGAAGGATAGACATCTATATTGAATAGTGGATGCAAATGAATTAAAAGTACAATACTTTCAAAAATAGTTTTAAATTCATGGAAAAAAATGTATATAAAAATCAAGCTTTCTATAAGAGGAAGGGGAGAATTAATTCTTTCAGGCACAGTGGTTTTCTTTTAAAACTGTTTGCTGCCTTATGGTAATCTTTTTTCATGGCTGTACATCTTTTTGAATACAATTAATAATCTTGTAATATATATTTTTGAAGACAAATAATTGCTGTAGGAGTTTTCTTTTGTATTTCTGAAATAAATGTTTTCATCTGAATTCATGGTTAATCCTCCTCAATTTAAAAATATGCATTTCTCTACAAATTTTGCTGGTAGAAATGTGAAACGTGTGTGTAGATGAATTTAAAGGAAAAACTAAAGTGTTTTCACACAACTGGTAACCTTATTTAATAAAATTTTGTTACTGGAAGTATATAATTAGATGCAATATTTAGGGGAAAAAAACTTGTGCTACCTTTTAGTATAACCCTGTGTATTTTATTACCAACATATCATATGAACATTTTTTTCTCATACAGTTAGATGGGTGGATAGTCTTTAAATCAGCCATATTAATAATATTCCTTCTTTTCACAAACATATACTTGTTTGAAAGAGTACAAGGGCCTTTGCAACTTTTAGCATCTTTCTCAGAAACTTGTACTACTTATATTTTAATTTTATTAATATAATTTTTTCTTATTAATTGTATAAAATAACTGGAAATTTATTTAAAATGTTGTGCTTAAATATAGAGGAATCTTGCATTATTTTGAAAAAACTTTCATCAGAAGAGGAATCGATTACATTAACCAAATAATATTGAATCATTGCATCAATTTAAACTATTTATATTATACTCTTCACTATTTGTAAACAGATAGAAATGTTTTCTAAAATATCACATTGAATTCAGGAATAAATCAGTATATAATTTTTTTTTCTATCTTAAATGACAATTCATAAATTATAGAATATTTTATTATTATAATAGTATATACAGAACTGCATGCAAAATTATTTGATTTATTGCTTTTTTTCTAAATAATACAACTAATAATTATTAATGAATGCACTGCTTTGCAGTAATATCTTTAAAAAATTAAATAGTTTCATGTCCTATAAGAATTGATTTCAGCAAAGCCCCCCCCCCCCCCATAAGAGAAATGCCAAGCCTTCCTCTACCTTATTCCAAATACATGGCATGAATTGTATGTAACAAAAATTACTGCCAAAGTCACAGATGAAAATGAACATAAAGCTGATTATAATTTCATCTACTTTTGGATTTGACACTTAGAGCATTAAACCATTTATAGACAAGTAAAACCAATGTAAATTTCAATACTAGAGGTAAAATTAAATAAATATTGAAAAATATATTATTTCTCTCAAATATAAATAAATGTTTACTCTGAAATGGTATAAAAATGATTACATAAATTCTTAATTATCTTAAACAATAATTATAAAAATATACTTATCATCCGTTCAAACTAAATTTAATAAGTTACTATAAACAGTGATAAATTTCCAAAAAATTTTTTTACATAGGAATCTGAATTTATAGTTTATACAAAAGTTGAAGAAATTAACCACACTGAGTTTCAAAATTTTGTATGAAGAGTTGATAATTAATAAATGAGGTTTTTTTTAAGTTGAAGAAAGATATTTAGCCATATCTATTTCCTACTTCTTGTTAAAACTCAAAAAGATTGATGAAATATACAAAGAAGAATAAATATGAATATTTTAAAAAGTTTGATTGTAAATGAATATTGGGAAAGTACTTCAGATAAGAAATTAATACATAAATATATCATAATCTTAAGACAAAACTTATTTTCTATTTTTCATAGAATTATACCAAAACATTAGAATTTATCAGCAGGGGCAAAAAAAAGAACTGATTGAAAATTACTTATTTAATTAAAAAAAGTTATTACTTTTTTTTTCTCCAATAAACTGGAGGTTTGAAAAACAAGGATTTAAAACAAAATTTACACATGTTAATGATGCTAAATTTCTTATGCACTGTAAATCTCTTTGATCTACATCCATGTTCTTTCTATCATAAATTTTCATAAAAATAATAAAAACAAACATACATATACTGTTCATTTCAGTACTCTGGAATGACCACTTTCCTATGGTTTTATCTTACTAAGGGGTGACACACTTAAGGATATGTGCCATTTCTGGAATTTATTTTATTAGTAAATGTAAACATTTCTTTCCTCTTATCCCTATTTTGCTGAATTAAACCCATCCTAATGCATGCGCAAAAGCGAGAAGGTTTTAGAATACATTGGCAAACAATATAAAATTTCCTATTTATAAATGGAATATACTTGTGAAAAAAATAAATAATGATAATTTATCAGATTTTTAAATAAGTATATTGACACTACCTAAAAAAAAAAAAAAAAATTTTATTTGAAAATATGCAATTTTTCATATTAATAATTTATCTTCAAAAGTGAAAGGATTTTTATGTGTCTAATCATTACAATTGGAAAATTACTAAATAGAAGGAAAGAGAGAGAGAGAGAGAGAAAAGTAATAGAGAAACTCTATGAACAAGAAATTCTACACACCTTTTAAGGTGTTTTCTTATTGCCCACTCTTGTGTAGAAGCTGAAACAATAGTGCGGCCACTGTTATGAACAACTTTTGCAGCAGTATGCTTTCCACTTCTTTCAAAATGCAATCTAAAAATCATGATAATAAATAAAATTGCATAGTATTCAAAAAGATACAACTGATATCATGAAATGGTGTATGAAAATATCTTTTAATGCAAATATGTTACTAAAGACATATATTAGTAATAAATATCAATCAATATAAAATGAAAAATTATAGCAAAAATAATAATCAAGAAACTTTTCAAAATGCAAATTTCCTTTTATATTAGATTAATAGAATATTTTTTATACAATAAATTAAAATAACACCAGTAGTTGTCGAAAAATAAAATCTGACGTAAATATCACTTTTCAATAAATGTTGCAAACACATTAACAACCACAGAATTGTAGGGAAAGTTCAAGTTTTTCCCTAGTGTAGTAAACAATGCAAAATGTTACTCAATTACTCCCAACAAGGCCTTGCTCCTAAAAAGTTCCATGTCAGAGTACAAACTAATTTTGGATCTCTTTAACATACTAACTAGAATGACAGAAGTAGAAAAAGTGGCCTGTGTACTATCAAAAGAGGGCTAAAAATTATAGATTAGAATGTAGGAAAACTATTGTTTTTTGTGAGCTATTATTTAAGAAGATAGTTGTAATCAAATCAGGGGCGAATTAATGCGATTAAAACCTATCTTGGCACCTTGTTAAATTAACCTTCTAGGTAATTTAATTTCAATTCAAATTCCTTTTTGTTACATTTATAAGAGTCCAAAATTTTGCACAGACAGGCTTACTAAAAATGAAAAACTTCTGAATTATTTAGAAAAGTTATAGCAATAAATATGTCAAAAAAATTCATTTCTAAAAAATATAATTCTAAATTCGAGAAAAAAAAAATGACGGTGAGTTGATTGAAAATCAGCTAGCTAATTAATATTTTTAAATGGATCTTGCAAATCCTAAGGTAAACTCTGACAACAATTATTTCATGACAACTATTATCAAGTTAAGAAAAGTATCTAGCTTAGAATGCATCTTTGCATTAATTAATAAATATAAAAATACTACAGAATTAACTATTAATATAAAGATTTTTCTTTGCTTATTACTTTTTAAATCTGTTTTGTTAGTTTCTGTTCTGTTTTGTTACCTAAATAAATAATTAAGTTTTCGGCATCAATTACTGTTTTGTTACCTTAATAAATAATTAAATTTTTGGCATCAATTAATAAGTACTATTGAATTATTAACTGTGTGGTGAATAGCTTATAAGCCAGTTAACAGCTACGCTACCCGAGCAATTGCTTTTGTATTGTGGTCACGTTACTAGACTGCGAACCACAAGGTCCCAGGTTCTAATCTTGCACATCACAATCCACCACAACTGTTTATATAATATTTTTCTAACACCAATGAATAATTAAAAAATGCATACTTATTCCAAAATACTCTATCAGGTGCATCAAGAGGAAAGCCATTAGGTTTGATCTCTAGCAACATTTGTTCTAAGTTACGAGGATTTCTGTTAATGCACTCATTATTAAATCTGTCATTTTCACTTAGAGGATTATCTATTTTAAAAGTATTTTCAGGATCAATAACTGAAAAGAAATAGAAATAATGAAATTAATTATTATATAAATATTTTTCATACCATATAAATCAATAATAAATGTTAATGACTGCAAAATGAGCTGATTAATATTAATCAATTAATTAGCTTGATTTATATGATTAACTTTTCTGTAAAAATGAATCAACAAGGAGGGACTCAGAGCTGAAGCTGCACACCAAAGCATAGGCATAGTGACCTGGGGGGGGGGAGGATAAATGTCTGGAGCATTAGATTTTGGGGGAGGGGTTATGGAGACAAAAATGCATTTATGTCACTTATGAAAGAAAAATATAATGAATGTAAAAGAGCGAGAGAGAAAAAAAAAAAAATGTCATGCCCTTGATGCAGTTTCTACTTGCAAAGCTACTGATGGTAACTGAAAAAAGAAAAAAAAAATTTTTTAAGTCAGGTGATACTTATCTCTGAGAGTACCAAAAACCTCTGGAATACATCTAAATGCATTTACCACATACAATTGAGTTTAGTAAAAACTGTCTGAAATTTCATCAGTTCTGGTTTAGTGTTATGATAACTGAACTTATTTTCTTCCTTTGTATCTAAAATTTATCTTTGATCTTCTTTACATTATTATTATTATTTTTGCATTTCATCACTCTATTGATCACTGGTATACTTTAATATTAATTCCCAATTACTTTTTAATGTTAACTACACTAGTGATTAAGCTGCAAAGATTTCACACACTTGTAGTGAACACTCACAGTATTAATTAATCTATTTTGCAAATTTTTTGTAATCAATATGCCAGTGAAGCCACAAAGGCTTCTACAGTCCACAAAGCTACAGAATGTTTATTTTTTTTTATTCAGACAAAAATTTTTGTCTGGTCCTCACTTTAAATGCTATAGATAACGAGTTTAGTTTGTCAAACTAGCTACACTTGTCTTTGCAATGGTTAATAATAACAGAGATTGTAATACCTGAGGCATTTTAAGTAGGGACCATATGAAAATTTTTTAATTTTATAAATGCTTTTTGGCTTTATTAGCCACAGAAGTCAGAGCCTAGTAGATTTTTATTAATATTCACATGAAATACTCACTCTCATATCTAATTATGCTCACATGACTCAACAGCACCATCTGACAAGTTACTTTCACCAATATTCAATCAAAACTACCTGCTAAATATTGAAATTGTAAAAATAACACAGGCTACTATAAGCTAAGAAATCTTTGATGATTGGTTGCTGGCATAAGGTTAATACTTATTTACTTATTTTAGTTACCTGTCAAACTGACAGAAACACATCTGGCTTAATATACATTTATTTTCTTGTGTTTAAAGTCACTTTTTATAATATATAATTATTTTTATATTATATATATAATACATTAATAATTTCTTAAAATATAATTAAAATAACAACTGAAAATTTTATGCTTCTTAAAGGTAAACATACTTAAAAAAAAAAAAACTATTTAAACTGCATCCTACTGAGAAAGTATTAATCAGAAAAATTATGCTTTAATAGAAATTACTGGTTTGGACACATTTCAAGGTGTTTGAAATTCTGAGAAAGATTAGTGGTTTAGTGTATATAGCCCTCATCCATTAGCATCTTTATGATCTCCAGCAATTTTTTGTGTGTGTGCATAATTGTGAACTATTATATATATATATATATATATATATATATATATATATATATATATATATATATATATATATATATATATATATATATACAAAAGTATTAGAATCAAGTTAATAGGAAAAACAAAAATCAAATAAAAATTAAACCAAAAAAATTATTAAAATTTTCGGGTCACGAGGAATCATTATTAGACAATGTCTGTATGTCCTCACAGAAAAAATCCCTTTATTTGAATCCCTGCCTGAGGGTGACCCTTGAAAAAGTCTTCAGGCCGGATTCTTTTTTTATTAATTTTTTTGGTTTAATTTTTATTTGAATTTTGTTTTTCCTATTAACTTGATTCTAATACCTTTGTATCAATTCATCTGTGTTTTAGAAATAGCTGCAATTGCGCTCTCTAAATACTATGAAGTTCCTTTTTGGTTTTAGTTTAAATAGGTAATAAATTTTAGTTGCGATTTCGAAACTGTTTTGTTTCGTTTTCAAACTTTTTCTTACTTTAGATTGGTTATATATATATATATATATTGCTAGTATCTATCTGAATTCTAAATCTTATTTTCTTTTAATTCTCTTATGTCTATTATATTTCCATTTATCAAATTTTCTCTAATCAACTTTAACTTCTCCCTCATTCTCTCCTAGAATATCCCTTTCCAACACAATCATTTCATACACACTTCACAGCAAATCCATCTTTTATAAAACCACAGTGGGCCAAAATATATTTTCACTAACTATCTATTCAACTACAAATACATGAGAATTAAAATCTCAAACATACTTAGGTTACCTATCTCACTGAAGTTGCTCTTTCTCAGCTATATTTTAGCATGATGGGTTTTCACACCAAATTTATTACGCTCTGCGATGCCATTCATTCCATTATTTTTTATGAATCTTCATCCTTTAAGCAAATCAAGAACGATTCATTTTCTTCAATAAGTTATAAACATAGTAAATCAGTTAAATCACACACCAGCTTGAGCTTTAGCAGGGTATTTTCACCATAAGAAGACACAACACATCATTTTTAGAAAAAAATTTACAAAATCAAAAAGGAACCAAAAGGGCATCATTGTTGTACTTCACAAACAAGAAAATATTGCCTAAGAATTTTGAATTTGGCATCAACTTTAATTTGTAATAGTAGTCAGAATTACCACACTTGAAAAGAAACCACCAGCATATTTTATTATTAAATTAAGAAAGAGCTGTAACACTGGAGGAAATAATGAGAAAGAAATAAAACGAAAATAATGTTTCAAATCTAAAATTAAATTTTATATAAATATTTAGTTTTAAATATCAGAAACAAAATGAAAACTTTTTTCATAAATAAGTTCACTATTTCTTCAATTATAGAAATTCACACTCACTACTATTTTCTTTTATTACATTTAATGTTAAATGCAACTAATTTTTAAACCATCGAAAGAAACCGATACATTTTATGGAAATAAGAAATAATCTATTTCTTTTCATTATTTTGAACATTCAATTTTAATGCATATTATTTTTACAAATCACGATTTTGGTAAAACTCACGGAGCTCTTCACATCTAAAATAATTTTAAAGTGATGATTTTCTACAAAACCCAGTAAAACTAAAAATTAGTAAAAGAAATACGAACCATCTTTTTCTGGTGGAGATGGTTGCAACTGTTTAGGATAAGGATATTTCCAGTTAAATTGTCTGAATGATGTTAAGTAAAGATTGCGGGTCAAATAATTAAACTTCATTTCTGGTCAATTATATTTTCGACTTAAAAAGTTCTGTAAAAAATAGAATTTTATAGCAATTATGTATCTACTATACAACCATGTAAACAAATAAAACAAATGTTTATAAAAAATACAGCGAAAGTTAACAGTTAAGCATTCAGTGAGAGTTTGGTTTCGATGAAACTATTGTCACACTAGAGCTAAAAAAAACATTCTTTGAGCGCATCGCATTCTTTAAAAGATGATACAATTTCCTAAAGTCTGATTCCTGAGAAGCATCCTTATTGTCATATTAAAATATATTTATGAAAAAGAGATAAAAAATATAATGGCTTGTAAATTGTTCGTATATGTTGTGATTTTCAATCTTTTAATTAACAAATCTTTGACCTTTAATAGAGACATTTTGGTAAATTTGAATCAGAGTCAAACGCCAAAGAAAAAACAAGAACCTGTACACCAACTTTATAATTTAAGACCATATCACTTACAATATGAAATTTAAGTGTACGGAGGCGTTCGACGTTAGGTACCAAGAATAACTATCTGTTAAAATCAGTATTGAAACTTACGACCTTCTGCACCAAAATAAACAGAGACTCGGGCTCAAAACGTGTAGCATTTTCGAGGTAACGAAAACTTTACCAGTGTTAAAAATAATTCGTAAACCGCACTGAGCTGTGGGGGTGGGTGGATAATTAGGGATGACGAATATTTTAAGAGCGGTTATTACGTAACCAATTTTAAAAAGCTACAAATACCAGTTATCAATACTTTTCAAAGAGGGGTGTGATTCAAATCCTTGATACAATCTTACTGGTTGATATTTCGATTATAGATCTTCGATTACGATAGAAAGTAACAATCGATACGATCTTTCCAATGGGAGCTCTCAAACAAGAACTCAATCATACGTAGGGAAAGTCCCTTACACATTGATGTACGTTCCTAGAACAGACCTCCTATAAATAGTTGTGGCGGGCGGCAGAACCTATTGATCACATGCAGAGAATTTTCCACTTCACAAAGAGTCAGGTCCAAACTCTCCCTATCTTATCACAAGATAGTAGGGATGGCGAATATTTTACAAGCGGTTATTACGTAACCAATATCAAAAAGTCATAAATACCAGTGATCAATACTTTTCAAAGAGGGATGCGATTCAAATCCGTGATACGATCTTACTGGTGATATTCCGATTACAGGTCTTAGATCACGATAGAAAGTAGCAATAGATACTGGTAAATATCGATTCGAGAGCTTCTATTGAGCAGATCGAAAGTAATACGATCTGTCCAATAGAAGGTCTCGAACAAGAGTTCTGTCATGCATAGGGAAAGTCCCTTACCCACTGCAGTGAAAGGACAGATTATTTTTGGAATTATCGTATCATTGAATTGCATATCACTGAAATTTATCGGAGCGGTGACTTCACTGGGAAGTGCGAAGCACCGCTCCACTTCATGGGAGACTTTCCGATGTTTGCATTTGACGGTGCACTATTCCGAAAAGAACATAAGGTTGCATATATTCTGTTTACTGCAGGCGCCATCTATTCCTAGAATAAAGTAAACATTTCAAAGAAATAACATACATATGTAGTTCAAATTTTCAGAAAATGGTTTACTCAAAATTAAATAAATAGCTTTGAAAAAAATCAAATTTAAGAAGTAAGATGAAATAGATAAATTAATTCAATCACATGTTACTTAATTTAGTAAATTAAGTATTAATTACAATTCATAAATTTTATATTTAATACTAATTAATAATTTTTAATTAATAATATGATTGAAATAACATATTTGGAACCAATATTTAAAAATAATAATTGCAAAATTGTTTGTTATTCAAAAAATCGTGGATTATGCATCTCTATTCAGAAACCCAAATAGTCAGACTTCCTCTGAATTACGTTTGTTCAGAATTTGATAGAAGTTCACAAATTTGGTGCGAGACTATATACTAAATTTTATCTGTCTAGTTGAAAGAACTTTTGAGTTATCGTGGGCATAGACAAATACATAATTTCAAAAATGTGTCTTTCAGACTCAGATTTGTGAAACGCCCTAGTTCGACATTTTTGACAATTCCAATAATTTTTATTTGAATATTCCGCATGCGAGAAAGTAAAAAGTCAATAAAACTGATATTTTTGAACACAATGAGGTCTGAAACTTACACATTTATCATATGTCTCAAATTTGTTACTTCAATTCTTTTTGTATGTACCTCGTCCTGTAGTAAACCATAAAAAATAGCATTATTAGAATAAAGTGCAGGGTGGTTATAATTAAAGTTTCACTTTCAAATGACCAAAAAAGGAAAACTGCACCAAATGTTATCAAACTTCGTAATAGTTTGAAAGAAATAATTGGAATTTCTTTTCCACCTAAAAAACCACTAGGGTGCGGTATGCCATAATGTGAAGCAAAATAGAACATGAGGACATCGTTTCAAAATGGGTTTAATCGTTTCTGAAACGATAAAAAGCTTGCTCAAAGTGGCATCCACCATTTTCTGAAAGCAAGTTAAATCGCATTACTGCATTCTCAACAGTAGCTCTTGGAATTTCAGGAGGAATGTTACGCACATGTCGATGTATTACAACTTTCTGTTCCGTCAAATTGTTTAAATTATCACCATAAATAATGCTTTTGTGATAACACACATTGAACATGCCTTGTAACACATTTCAGAAACTATTAAACACATTTTAAACCTGTTTTGAACTTATTTTTACTAATAAGAACTAATAAGTTTTTGAACTTATTTTTTTTGGGGGGGGGGGGTGAAGCAGGAAAGAAATTACCACTACCTCCTTAAACTACATTGCTCAAAACAAATCAAGGATATTGAATTTGTAGGTTGTGAGTTCATAAGTAATTTCTCTTTATTGGTACCACATTTGTTAGGAATCCACAAAATATGTTTAGGTACCACATGTCATGGTAATGACCCATTCCAATTCCCAACTTCAGATTCTACCACTAACCTATGGTTCGCAACTAATTTTTTTTTAAGTATTGGTGTCGCTATTACCGGGCATCCTTAAAATTAGTTCAGGTGCCATAATGGCATGGTAGTGGGACTGGGAGGGTCACGGTTTCCCAGCAGATAAGTACGAGAGATGCAAAAGAATATTAGACTTCAATTCTCCATTAAGATGCACTATGCCAATAAACAATTGGACACTTGTGATAAAAACAATTTATTCATATTCATTTGTTGATATAGCTTCCACCTGAAGCAATTATAGACTCAACACTTTAGGGTATGCTTTCCACAAATATTTGGATAGTAGGCAGGGGTATTTTCTTTCACTCGGATCGGAGGAGACATGCATGTCCATTCACCAATTTTGGACGGTTGCAGCACTCTTTAATTCGGTGATCCAACTCTTCCCAGAGGATTTCTATAATATTCAACTCTGATCTCTGGGCGGGTCACTCCAATCGGTTCACCTCATTGTCATACCAATCTATAGTGGACCCTCAACTTAAAGCCGGCGTTCTGGCATAGGAGTAGGACGTCATTCCCGTGATCTGGAGGTCCCGGTTCGGACATGGTTGTTCTGTGTTCTATCAGTGAGCTGTGTGAATATGCCTCCTTGTAAAAAAAGGGTTGTGCAAGCGAATGTGACGGATGAAATAGCCAAGTCGTACTCTTGGCCCTAGTTAGAGTTACTGAAGAAACAAGAAATGCTCACTCAGCTTAGGTCGCTTACAGATCTTGCAATTCTTAAAATAACGAGGAAGCACATTGTCTTTCAGAATAGTGGAATCGGCGCTGAGCTTACCATGATTGGGATTAAGGGTCCTAGTCTATACCACGAGAAATATCCCGAGTTTATAATTCCTCCTCCAAGCTTTACTATAAGGACAATATTTTCTGTCGAAAGCGTTCGCCGTGCATTTTCCACACCCATACGGTCATCCGACTGGATCTTGAGCCATTATTCCAGAGAACCCATTTCCACTAATCTAGGTTACAATTCCGACTTGCCTCGCACCAGCGCTGGTTGGAAATTGTATTCGAAAGCTTATGCGCGACAACAGGCCATGGAAACCAAGTAAGAGGACTTCCTTGCGTTTGTTGTTTATTAAATAATAGTAGATACTCATTAGAATTCCTCCAGTCTGTACGCTATCGGTTTAGTACAATCTATCTTTTAGTTGCGTGTTTTACTGGGTTGAAGTGCATACCGACAGCCACCACTCACCTTCCACTACACACTTCCTAACCACAAAAACTATTGATGATTTTTGAATGTTTAACTCACTAAATACGCCTATCAAGAACCGCCCATTTCAATACTATCCAATAATTACGCCTTTCTCGAAGTCAGACAAAGCTGAACTGCGTGGCATCCCACATACAGCTAATGCCATTGCTGGATCCTACACGATATTTAAGTACAGAAGATGTGACGTCGATCATGACAGCAGATAATCTCATTTACATGGGTGCCCAAATACTTTTTGATAGATAGTGTATAATGTCAAGTTCTGTTGTTTAAAATTGCCTTCTGGATTGCGATTTATGTTATTAAGTATTTAGTATTTATTTATTATTACAATTTAGTATTTATCTCATCTTTTTGTTATTATTGTTGTTGATTTCAAAATTCTTTCTTAAATTCAAAAAAGTCCCGAACATAATAATAGAATGTTATTCTATTCTGGAGTTCTTTACCAGGGCTTCAAATACTTTTTACAACAGTTGCCTCATTTGAGTTCATATCATTGGCGTTCTCAAGTGTATTCATAATCAAGGAAATTGAAAACCAAAACAAATAACTGATCTGCAATAAAAGAATTTTAAAAGAAATATAGTTTATTGTGCTTATTTGTAAAACTGGAATGAAATTCTTAGAATTAAATGGAGTTATTTATCGTAATAAAAAAATCCATATTGCAAAGGCTGACGAAATTTTAATAGCATAAAAAGTTTTCAAACAATCATGATTAGAACCTGGACCCATAGCTTAGGGAGTTATCCTCTAGCCCATTGATTTGGGCCGCTCAGGAGAAATTAAGTACAGAAAATAAGCCAGGTTGCAATTATATTCTTCTACTATAAAAGAAGAGAATTCAGATACTTTTTCCCCCCCCTATTTGTCTTTTTTCTCCCAAAGCTTTGATAAAAATTGGTATCGTGTTACGATTGAATAGTGACGTGGCTTAGTGAAGTGGATTATTATTTGCAAAGATTTTTGGTATAGCGATTTCTCACTTCGACTTCGTCTGAATTTTGAAAAAGGAAACCTCGGCTGCCTTACGATTGAGACAGACTCCTGTTAATCTGAATAAGGCCATTTTTCTCGTTTTTATCGTAAGTTGTTTATTATATTCGGTAAATATTTAATATGTTGCGGATGTTTTCTGATACTTTGCTTTAGGTTATGAACTGATAATTGTAGACCATTGCCATTCTGAAAATTTTGATTTTTTTGCAACCTAATTTTTCTGAGAAGTCAATTTTTTCATAACCCTGTAAGTATTTTGTTGCAAATAAAAGTGAATAATATGTGACGATAGTTTTTAATGTTCCTGTAGCTAGTTATCTATGGAATATTCATTCTCAGCTTGCGTATAATATGTATCCGCTTTTGTAACGTTTTTTATGCAATTTTATTGAATGCCAAGCTGGTAATTCAGTATTGTTCTGAAAATTAATTTAATCTCATTTTCGACTCTTTTTTTTACGTCTCTTGAGCATTTACTCTTCAACTCTTATTTAAGCGGAGTCTTTGGATTAAGCTCCAATTATTGGCTTATAACAATTGTTTTATTGAAGTCCGAATAAGAAATTTATCAATTAAAACTTTCAATGGCATATCCCGACAATTTACTTGTCCATTTGAGTCACAACCTTTAGGTTCAAAAACCTTTGATTAGATCAGTATGTGCCATATTTAATTCGCAAATGCAAAACGGTAACTTTCTAACTGCATTTTATCCCTCCAGAATCTATAGAATTGCGAGAATTTGAAAAATCGAATTCAAACATATTCCGACCAATTTTTTTATAAACCTAATCTCTCAAAGTATATTTCAATTATAATTTTTTTTTTTTTTTTATCTCGGCTGGTTTTTTCTTGAACTTTGAAATCTATACTTAAAATGGAAGTGTATATGTGTGTGCCGGAAGTTTACAGGGCAGCCATTAGAACTATCAAATTCGGCGCAGGTATACTTTATAACATGAAATTGTTTAACTCCAAATGATTTTATGAAACTTTAATTGCATACTAAATGAAACTTGAATTTTCTTGGGTCATAATTTCCTAAAACATCGAAGCAAAAAATTTAGTTTCTGCGTCTTTTTAAAATTTAAAAAATCGCCTAAATTGCCATACAATTTTTCTGAATTTTGAGAATTTTTAAAATAACTTGGTATTTCATACATTTCATTATTGTATTGATATTCAAACCATTTGTAGCGTTTCATCAAATAGCAATCGTATGACTTTCTTCCATTTCTGAAAGCTTAAGGAAAAAAGCTTCTGCTAATCCTGAAACAAACTAATTGCATTACCTTAAAAGATAATTTGAAATAGAAAATTCGGAAACTTAATTTTGAGAAACTTAATAAACCTTTAAACAATGCCATGGAATTACGCTTCATTAAGAACATGTTTCAGTTAAGGAGAGAATCATGAGCGTCAAGTTGTATTTACAAGATTCAACATAAAACGAAAGCAATATTCCCAGCAAATCAATTCGTGGTTAGTTTGAAATACTCCCAACCTGAAAGCGCCTGTATTCGTCATTGAGAATTGCAAGTCGCTCTCCTTTGGACATCTGAAGCTGGAATGTTGCAGATATTGTTTTAACTTTAAAAATTCGCTAAAACTATAATGTGAGCTTAGTAGCTTCTCTAATGCGTTGAATGCAAAGGTTTTATATGCAAGCCTAGTGTTATTCTTTGGCTCGTTTTGGTCCGTTTATCTTCATTCTGATGTCGAAAATGCAACGTATGGTTACAAGGGAAAAATGCCGCGAACTTTGTTGATTGCCCAATTATTTATGTAGAAACTTTGTGTGTAGTTCACATTTCAAAATTATACACGTTGCAATCATCCATTACATTGCGTTCCTGAAAAATTTCAATTTTAAATGAAGTTTCATGTAGGGGCTGTTGAATGATTGGATTATGTCGCATCTACTAAGTTATACTTTGTGTTTTGATGGGTTTTAATTTATCATGCCATTTCTCATAACTTATTATAATCGCTAAAATTCGAAGTAAAGTTCTGAATTGTCATGTTTCAGTCATCCACGATTTCGGAAACTGTCTTTAGAAATGTCTTTATATGGCCATAATCGAAACTCGTTGATATACAACAATGTAACGTAGCTCAAAATTTTAAGATCTCGATTAAATTTTGGACCAAAACCATTCGTAGAATACCTGTCGGAGTGCAACACAATAGCTATGAAGCATAAAAAGGTAGACGGTTGATATTTGGTACAATCTTAACATCTAAATTATGTGTGCAAATCTTGAAACTAATCAGTCAATGGGCTGACTGTTAGTAAGTTTATTTGCCTCTATGCAGGTGATAAAACAGCAACATTTTTATAAGATGAAATCTGGCAAAAGGATTCCGGATTGTTGAGGCAAGATTTCTTTCCTTTCAGGTACCAATAAAACTATGGAAAGGTCAATTAAAGAATTTCTCATAATGCATAGCCCGTCGCTCGCTTTACCAAGGGGCACTGTGGATAGCTTTGTGCTTGGGGCATCCACGGATAAAAAGCTACTTGCACAAAAAAATTTATAAATACCAAAAAGTATCTAGTTTGTGAGAGCAAAAAAATGTGAGACTTGTCCACTAGCTAATAAAGAACAAATTAAAAACGAAATTACAAATGAATTTTGTAAAAACAAATCTTATTTGTGTATTTGCTGAATTGTAAATGTAATTTGAATTACAAAGGAGAAACTAGTACTGAACTAAGTAAACGAATAAATCGCCACAGATCTGCTATTAAAAATGAGTCTTTTGTCTATGAGCTACTACACTTCCAATGACATAATTTTGATAATATTAATATTTACATTCTGGAAGTTATAATATTATTGATTTAAACAGAAGATTAGACTGGGAAAATATCTATATATGTAATTTAAAAACATTGTTTCCTTATGAACAATAGTAATTTAAATGGAGAAGGTTACGGGGATTTGGATAACATTTGTATTTATAACAAACTTAACATCTTTAAAGACTTTCTAGATGAGGAAAATAAGATTTAAGAGGAAAAGGTAGAGGTGGCAATTTTGATGCAATATCCGAGGAATTTCAGAATTTTTGTCACTTGGTACATAATAATGAGAACTCTTAAAATCAAGAAATTTCTTTTTGGCTTTAGGAAAAATAAAATTAGATGATTTATTAATAACAAATTTGACGATTTAAAATGTGAAGATTCTTTCACTAAATTCGTAATCCTAAATCGAATCAAATTCAAGCTCAAAATAGGAAAAAACGATTTGCTATTTAAAAGTAAAAGTAATTTGAATAAAGAGTACTGTGTAGTGAGATTTTTGGATATTATCTTCGAAAATCTAAAGTTACCTAAAATTATGCACAACAGTAAAGAATTAATTTAAAGGATAATGCAATGGTTTCAATAGCATTTTGTTATTCAGCAACTTTAAGGAAAAGAATCTGCAACTATAATTACTATAGCAAAAGTTTAAATATGATAAACAAAACAGATTGTAATTGTAACAAATTTATAAAGATTATATAGATGCTGACAAGACATATAACAGGGAATTTGAAAATTAGATTCCAACTCTAGAGAATTTCTTATATTGAAGCAACAATCTCGTTAAAAACTTAACTACTAATGAATTTCCCAAAAACTTTTGCAATAGAGGTTTTAATAAGAGAAAGTTTATCTAATTTCTGACTTCCTCTAGTTTATCCACTTTGAATTTTAACTCAATAGATGGCGCTTCAATTATGATGACGATGCATTATGACGAAACGGGGTAGGCGTATATGGCTTTAAACGCGGTAAAATTATATTTAGTTTAATTTATCGAAGTGTAATTGCACTAACAAGTCTTTTTTGCCTCGTACTGTCTTTTCCTATTTAAATGAATTTGGTTCTATTTTCATGTTTTTTTTTTTGTTTGATTTGCTGTGTTCTTAGTTGGATTAATTTACGTGTCATTGTATAATCTTCAATTTTGTGATACTAATTTTATCTCCAAAACCTCAATTTCCTGGGGTTTTCGGGTCACGAGGGGTCAGTTTGTTGGAAGAAAGTCAGGCCACTCACAGAAAAAACCCTGGTTTGAATCCTTGCCTGAGGGTGACCCTTGAAAAAGTCTTTAGACCGGATTCATTATATCATTTTTGATTCTTTGGCTGTAAACTTAATATTTATTTCTAATAATTATTCTAATTTGGTTAAGTTCATTTGTGTTTTAGTTGTAGCAGCATTAGCACTCTCAAAATATAATGTATATTTTATTGTATAGATTCTGGAAATATTATATAGGTGAATTTTTATATTGATTATTTTGGATTGATAGTTTCTTATGAAATCTGGTATGTGATTTTCGCACAAAAACTGAGTTTTTAACAATTTTAATTTCAATCGACGAAAGCTTACATTATCGGTTCACTGTACTATTGAAGTACAAAATGGTCACGTGCGGAACTCAAATATTCGTGGTGGTTATGACCTTACAATGGTCCACAATTTTAATGCTAGGGCAGGAGGATAATATCTGTATTGGGAATTTCTTGAAGACGCTTCCGCATGTTTTGGCAAGCATTTGTTCTACATAAAAAAACTTATTTAGAATCGGCTCAACACCAGTATGCCGTCTTTTTAATTCTTTATTAATCGTTTCGCAAACGTTGAGTAACTCGTGCATCGAATTACTAAATTTTTAATCTTTAATCTGCAATTAAGTAAAAATATAAATTTAAAAGGCAAATCACTAAAACGCTTCACTACCCAAATGCTCTTTCCATAGAAATTAAAATAATGTCCCAAATAAGTTGAATCGTCTGATTAGCAAAATTAATGTGTCAATGGTTTTATAAACTGAGATCCCTTTAAGGATCATGTAATTTTCTTTATCTTTAAATTGTGAACAGCTAAAACACGTTTCCGTTCTTTTCAGGTTATTCAGCCATCTCATCTGCTATTGCCTGGATACTTGGTGTCGAGAAAATCCACATAAAAATGTACGGATTTTTATAAGATTTACTATGCAAAAATCGACAAACACCAAGTTAATGCCAATGAGCAATGGCGGCCGACTTCCGTAATTATCTGCTGGTGTTATTCTAATTGCATCAAGGATAAAGGTGGATCACGAGATGCATTGCGCTTGTACGGGGCGGTTACAAATGTAAGTACTGAAATATCATTCTTTTTCTTAATTTACAATTTATACTTTGTAATATTATACTTCATCTGAACTTTTAAGCCTAGATGCCGAATGTTATATTTAAGCAGCTTAGTTAAAATTGTCTCCTAAAATTACAATATATTCAATTGCTAATGCTACTGACAATAAAATCATACTAAGTATGTTACTGAATGAGTTTGCTGCATGTGCTTGGTGGAAGTGTTGATTTTTTTTTAATTGCGACTCCCTGTTTATTCTTACTTTCTAACATATGAATTGTAAAATACTGTAATCGTCGAAAAATGCTAATGCGAGACTTGGACCACCCCGATTATGAATAACATTAAGTTTGTTCGTCTGTGATAGACAATTCAAAAATACTTGGCGACAGACGGGTGAATTTAGACTACGGTTTTTACATACGATTTTGAAACGGGTGCCAAATTATAAACAAACTCCGTTCTAAAGAAATCTGCCCTGCTGTTTAAATATAACTTCAAGAGTTTAGATGAAATTTGGTACAGATTTTAATACACTAGTATTGATTTAAAACGGGACGTTAATATAGCTAAACTAAACTTGGTACAGGCTTATTACCTATAGGTTGTAATAGTAGAAATTACTATTAAGTTTTTACTCGGTACAGGCTTAATATCTATAGTATATCTTATACTACTGTCCAAATTTTGAATCAGATCCATCAAGGGGTTCGAGTCGATTTTTCGGTCTATAATTTCAAAAGCGTGCAAGCATGATATATAAAATGTGGTTTTGGGTCAAACTGATTTCAATCGGTTGGGATAAACGCATCGGTTTTTCGGGTACTATTAACCGTATGCCAGGTATTAATTGGGACTCTGTAACATCTTTAAAGAATTTATCGTGTTATCCTAAATTCATTTCGAAATGTATATTTCATAATTGTACGCCAATGCCATGAAACATGTTCTCTGGAATAACGTCTTAGAGTATGCGAAAGTTTTGGTGACCACTTCAACTGGTTCTTATATATACGGTTAAGAATATATTTCATTCTTCAGGGTTGAAATAAAAGTTGTAAATTGTAGAGTAAGATATTTAAATTTACCGCTACTCCCGATAATTTTACTCAACTAAGGCAGTCCAGCCAATTGGCAACAGGCCGTTTCAGTCATAAACTCTACTTAAAATCGACCTTTCAGCATTTTTCAATTTGTTAATAAAATTAAAGTTAAATGTTTCAAAACTGTTAATTAAAATCCGAAATGTGCTCAAAATAGTTAAATGATCTGTTGTCATCTAGAATGTTTTTAACAGATTTAATTCAGGAGTAAACTTGCACCATCTTAGTCAAATACCGATGAAACTGCTCATACACTCCACTACAACTGCACGCAGTGATGTGCTCTTTCATACATAAATATATAATGAATTTTAAAATGGATGCGGCTTTTTTAATATTAGCCGCCTTTGTTGATCAGCTGGGTCATCAGGTGTAAAACTCCCAAAATTCAGTTAAATATTTATGTGCATTGGTCACTTAATAGCTTATTCAAAATATTAAGCTTCAAATTTAGTTTCATAGCTCACATTATAGAAGCTTTACATTTTGTTCTTTGTAATATCTAATTTGCTGTCATCTCCAATTCGCCGTAAGATTTAAATTTGAATTTGAAATGAAAGAACTTCAATAAATGCGGACTTTTTTACTGAAATCAATCATTTTTACATTTTTTTAATTACAGAAAATCGAATCCCTCAGTATTGTAAGCTTACATGTATCGCAGAATATTTTATATTCAGTATTTGAAAGAATTCAATGAACTTCTGATTCGTCAAATTCAGTTTTGTCTTCTAAAAGACTTCAATGACGCAAATGTTATTTCAATTAATAAATGTACATCAGAGAACAATTAAGAGTTCTAAATGTTAATTCTTCGATCCTGTAAATCATGGTCAGTAAAATTATCTTGTGTCTAACGGTTGTCTTCAGAGATCAAGCCTTATCAAGTCATAATGCTTTGAATATCAATATTTTAAGATTATCAATTGCATGAATTTAGAAAATCTGCCTTGGAAAATCAGCCCTGAATAGTATATCTTAAAGTCGGAGAGTTTTTATAGAATAGGCGTTCAAACTTCCATAACTTAATACATTTTAATTGCAAAAGAGTGGAACTTTAAATATTAATGTCTCAAGCATATTTTATTAAATGACTTATAGAATATAGGATCAGTATAAAAATTTTTTTAATGTATAAAATCTGCATAAACGTAATTTATAGAAATATTTGATTCAAACTATAGAAAATCTCATTTAGACTAATTCGTGTATGCATCTATTCAAGTAGTAGAAATTAGCTGTTGGGCCCTTATTAGTGTGGATATTTTATGAATTAAGCTATATATACCTTAAATAAGAATGAATTATTAAATTGATAGCCATTTTAAATCATCGCAAATCCTTTTCTCGTATTGCTTTTCATACATTTCATACATGCTCGTATTCTATTTCATACAGGCAAAAATACCTAAAAATGCTAAAAATCGCTTTTTTAGGTTAAAATTTCCGAAAGGGTTTAATTCAGTCTTTCAAATGGAGTTTTTGCCAGCGTAATTGCAACACTATAATTAGAACTACTTTTTTCAACGCACTTTTCATTTCTTTGAGAAATAAATTTTTAAAAACAGTTAAAATATTTTCTTAAAATTCATTGAAAGTAGAAACTTGTAAATTAAGTTAACATTGATATAATTTAAATTTTTTTTAAACTTTAAAATGATGTAAAAACCATTTGTGCTATATTTTCGGAAATCATAGAGGAGATACCGATATTTCATTTCATTTTCAGTTAATGAAAGTTCTGATTAAAATTTGCACCTTTTCCCGAAATGAAATTCCCTCCCACTAAAATACATTTCTGACAAGTTTACTAGTTCTGGGTCAAACGGTTTTGTATGTAGAACGCATATATATTAGTTAGCATGAATACAATATAAAATAGCGCGTGATTTTTCTCGCGCTATTTCATTTTCTAACGAAAGTCGTAATCTTCAAGGCACAACCATTACGCCGATTTCATTAAGCTTTACTTTCTCATACAAAGTATTGTAATTTGCAAAAAAACTCGATTCGAAATTTTTCAGATCTTTCCTGATATCTTTAAATCCAAGTCGCATTTTTGGCATTATTCCCGTTTTTCTGTGAAAATTCAAACTCTTTGAGCTAAACAGATGAATTTGGTACGGGACTTGATATCAAATTTATAGTTCTATCAAAATTTGAACAAAATCAGAGAAAGTTATTCCGCAGCTATTAGAGTAATACGGACACGGTAAATAAAATTAAAAATAAAACTTACGCATAGTTAAATGCCAGCCAACGTATTGTTTGATACACAGGTTTAGCACCTAAACTGTAGATTCCGATAAAATTTGGAATCAAATTCTCCAGATTTGACTTATCAGTCTGTACTTTCACATGCATATAAACGCAATAATTTAAGATCATATACAAAATTCTATTTCAAATTACGATTATATCTGTCAACCGGTTAGCAACCAGCGGGAGTAATTCCACGAAATTTTGTCACACGCTCTCCAATAAGTGTTATTCCAGAGAACGTCAAATGTAACATGTGCAGTTGTATCTTAAGCGTTAAACATGATGTTTTTGTGCAAAAACTTTCTTAGACAAGTCACTTTAAAGCACATGTCGTTTAATTGACACCCTTGGGGCCGGCAATATTTTTCTTGGTGAAATTCGACTTAAAATGACTTGCTTTCAACAATGTTTATTAAACTTAACCTGAAAAATAACGAATGACAAATTGGTCTTTTTACCATTGAACCAAACTAATCCTAATCAAGCTCAGAGAACGTCTTTCATGGCATTAGTGTACTATAGTTACGAAATATTAACTTTTGACATCAATTTGCTATTCTTACTGAATCTGTCTTGTATGCTTTGGCGAGTCTTTTCCGATTAATCCTTGGCATGAGGTAGAGTATTTGAAAATTTAATTTGTTTATATGCAATTTTCCTACCGTTTGAAAGCCTACACTTGTAGTCACAATCGCATACCAAATTTGTAACACTCAAATCAAACTAGCATGTTTCTGATAGTATAAATCAACAAACCGTCAGCCACAAGTTGGATTTGGCTCAAAATTTCATATAGATGTTAAATCTGTGTACCGAAGTTGATCTATTTTTAAATTCCATCTTTGTGATTACCGCGTTAGCTTAAATTCGAACAGACATCCACTGAACGGATTTTGTTCAAAATTTGACTGAAATCTAAATCTCGTGTAAAAACTGTGTATCCGTTTTTGTTGGACATTTGGAAAAGATCCATACCAAAATTTATTTCGGATCCGTATTTTTATGCTGTCCTTGTGTTTTTCCAATTCCGCGCCATGATCTCGAGTAAACAAACCGATTCGAGCCCGACCTTTTTGCAAGTTTCGTGATTTGTGGTGGCAACTACTGCAATGCAAATTTTGCTACTATTGAAACTCGCCTCGTGTACGGCGGAATATGAGAAGTGGTTTAAGCTCTTCGGTCGAGGCGGAAGATAAGTTAACTGTGAGCAACTGGTTTGTTGCTTCGCCATTTCAAGATGGTTTCTTTCCGACATTAGACCGAATATTAGACAAAGGATGAATAGTCTGAATCTGTTGACCAAGATCCGGTAATGTTAATTTGAACTTTGATTTTAACATTTATCGTATTTTGACTGCTCCAGTAATGAGCACATAGATTTTATACTTTACATTCAATAAGTTACTTTAAGGAAATTGCTTTCAAATTTATGCCTCCTCGACATAAAATTTCACTGTCAACTTTGCTAAAATTTAGATTAGTTGACTCAGAGGAATAAGTTTTTCATACGTTTAGCTTAAAGCTTTTTCAGTTTCATAGATTTAAGGATGGAAGAACACGAACGGACTGATATAATTACAAAATTTTTTTTTTTATCTAATTCAATTTCTAAAATGTGGAGACTCGTCCATCTCGAGTTTAAATTTTTCGACAATTACAATACTTTCACTACACATCGTATACGAGAAAATGCCAGTTGCTCCGAATATTAGTATTTTGTAACTATTGATCATCAATGCCATGCAAAATATTGGCGTATTTTGTGTCCAAGGTTCAGTTTTATGCGAAAGTATAACGTTTATTAAATGAGATTAGAGAAGGCTATTCCAATTTTTGTTGGATGGGAAAAAACATGTGGTCTTTATATAGTCCAAGTGTCGCCTGCTCCATTCCACGCTTCAATTTTTAGAGCTCTGAAAATATAAAATTTCGATATAGCCCCAGAATTACCCTCTGGACTCATTTCGTCGTTTTTCTCCAATTTACATACATATCTAACCAATAAAAATGGTGATGGCTTAAATAATTATAAATAATATTTTCATTTAGTATGATAAAATCTATTTTATCGAGTTCGGAAAACTTGTCACCTAGGGTGGCTAGAGATTTCTAAAATCTCAAGCCTATTGACATGACATTTGCAATTCGAAATAACTGTTTGGTATATAACCCTTATGTATACTGTGTACAGATAAGAATCAACTGGACGGAGTCTTGCAGAAATTTTCTCGCATACTTCCTGCTTAATTGTCACACCCACCCCTTCCTTCACATATAATAGTTGAACGTGGACAAGATTGAACTCCACGGGTGCTCAACTTTATTTGCAACACCTGTATGAGTCTTGCTCTTGAAGTAGAGAATTTTTTCGATAAACCATATATTCAGAAATATAGAATCTTTGTTCGAATGAAGCCAAAATTTAGCAGAACTTCAATTTTAGTAAGATCACATAGGCAAATAACATTTGATATAAATGCGACGTTTTATGGCGCTGCGTTTTTTGTTATCACCTTTATATCCATAGGAAAAAACAGAACTGTTAAAATCTAAATAGACTTATTTCGAAATTTCACATTTGTATTCTACACTTTAAATGCTAATTCTATATACCAAATTTTATCTATCTAGGCTTTACGTCTTGTAGTTATCGTATTCATTCGTTTTCGTATCAAATTTTGTAGAAATCTAGTGATATTTACAAGATATGGAAATGCCACATACCAAACTTCATCCACCGAACTTGGTTTGCAAGTGTTCAAGTAAGTTAAAATTCCGAAAATGTGTTTCAGATGCGGAATGGCTTAAAGCGTAGGTTCGTTAAAAATCTGGTGTTCGAATTTTTTGACGTTCACAATATTTTTTATTATAGTTCAGACATGATAAAATTTAATCTACCAAACATTACTTAATCTTGTTAAACTTTATAATACTTTAATTTTTCTCAATCTTTCATGTATAGAGGTTTAAATAAAGCTATTTCTTTTTAGGATTGTTGGTTCTTTCATTACAAGTGTATATACTGCCAGCTGCTCTCCGAGGAACCTGACCAGATAAGTTACATAAGGATCTGTTCCTGAAATACCAAGTTTCAAGCTTCAACTTGTTTGCTCTTCCCGAGCAATTCGGAAAGTTTCTTCAGAAAATCCAGTCCAGAAGATCCCAAAGGAATCGAATTTAACACGGTAATGTTTTTGATTTCAAAAATATTTCTAATCATAGTTTAAGATTGTCTGGATTATTTAAGAAATCTTCATAGTACGTTATCCAAAATAGGAAATTTCTAAAGATATTAAATTTCAGCAAAATTAGGATGTGCAATTAATACTTGAAGAGCTTGATTATCTATAACTCCCAATTGTTGAATGATTATCTTTGCAAGTTCTCTAATATTTGATCAGATTTCTGTGGCAGATTTTTCAGTCTCAACGGCATTTCAAACCTGATCTTGTTAGCAAAAAAATTGCAATTTTCTTTCGCAGTTGCATGCAAAAGATCCTGATACAAAGGTTCAAGTGATTTTGATTCGCTCTTGTCCATTAGATGTCTAATTTTCGGTGTTAATCCTAAGTGGTATATATGCAGTTCATTGCGAAGTAGTATAGGAATATTTTTCCAGTTCTGAAGGCCCGGCATACTTCAATTAAAGTACGGCGATTCAGCCTCTTGTCAAGCGACTCCTCTTTAGAGTAAGTCGCTGGGAAGGTTTTTGTTCAATGGGACATATTTTGGAAATTTTAAAGGAAGTCGGAGCATTTCTTTTGTGCATTAACTCCTGGGAAAAAAGAGCTATTGTAGTCATTTTTGAGGATATTTAGAGAATTTCTGACAAATGAACTCGGATGTTTCAGTATTCAACTTCAGAATTCTGAAGATTGTAGGAGTTGATTATTTATAGCGTTTCTGAATAGGAAGTTGTCCCAAAAATCCTCAGCATTACAATAAGAACAGTAGTAAATAGTTTTGGAGCATAAATTAAGGTTGTAGTTGGAATATAAGCCATTTGATGCTTTGACATTGAGGACTTGTATTGCAACAAAATCCTGATTCTTGTTATCGAAGCAATCCTTACAATGTATTTGAAAGAAATGTAAAAAAAAAAAATTACGATTATGGGTGCAAAATCGAACTCGGGTCTATTTTCTAATTGGTGGAACATGCTTCCATGAGGCATTTGGCCTTTATGTTGGAGAAATTAAGTCCTCAGGCCTTCGTATTCGGATGGCTATTCAGGTTCCAGTCATTTCAAGTGGGAAACATCGGGAAAGTTGGATCTGATACCAATAACACTTGCTTAATCTTCATAACACTCACTTAATAGAAACTCTTTATATTAATTAATATAAAATTTTTAGAAGTAATGCTCTCAATGGATTTCCCCATTTTTCTATATGGAATTCAAACATACTTAAATAATCTAGGAAACATTTACATTCTTCCTTCCCCCCCCAAAAAAAATCTTCACTCCATTAAGGTTAGAATTCGAAACTAATCCTTCTATAATAGGCTGCTCCGAGCAAACAACCCTCAATGCATCAGTAAAAATTCTATTGTCTGTGCAGAATACGATATCATGTCTTGTTTTGATGGACCATGTAAATATAAACATAAATTTGAAACCGTTTTAAATTATAGTTAAGTACCCACAACATACCGTTGAATAAAAGAAATTCAATCCAAGAAACTCAATACTTTGAGCACCGAACAGTATTCGATATTTAATTCGTCCGATTGAAAAAAATTCATTTCAATACTTATGAAACTGAGAATAAAATTGACTTCAAGTCATCTGACTTTTTGCCTTTAAAGACTTAATGATCTTCAAGCAATAATTTTTAATTTCAGAGCCGAGAATGTAAATACGATGCATGTTAAAAGTGTATGCAAGTTTACACACGGTTAAACTGAATAAAGGACGACATTAATTTTGAAATCAAATACTCTAAAATTTATTAACTTAAAAACTGATAGTGAGTATCAGTAAAAATTCGTAAATTGTATAATCTTTTCCCTCTCGATTCCATTTTTATCCTAGGAAAATATTGCATCAGAATACGAAATGCGAAGTGTTTATTTTCAATTGTAAGAAAGTGTCACTGAATTCAGATTCTGAAATTGGAGTTCAAAAATTAATATGGTGTCTACCACAATAATGCAAAAGTAAAGACATGGAATGAAGATGGAAATAGAAATTTTTCGACTACCATTTAACTATGCGCCTAATGCTCATCTTTCTCAATATCGAAATCTTTGAAACTTCAAATTCACGCCAGTAACAATGCGTTTAGAGAACTGAATGTAAAATGGCAGGAACACAATTCTCAATCCACTCTTGCGAAATCCTTCATCAGTAACATTAGGTGCAGGAAGAATGTTTCATTTACATAAAATTGCAAATATTTCAATAAAGGATTTTTTTTCACCTTTTATATTTAATTCACGACCATAATCTATAAATCTCCAATAAATTGAACTTCATTCTATCAATGTTGCCTAGTTTCTCGATTTATCTTCCTGTACCAGAGCTTGAAGTGAAAATGAATCGATTTTGTATTAACCAAACCCGTTTCACTAAATTTCTAGTAATCGGTGTTCAACCCACGTCGATTCACTTGATTTTTTTTTATCCGAAGGTCCCGATTTTAATCGTCAATCATTTTTACGCTCTCGCATATGTAGTATAAAGTATAACAATCGCTAAAAATTCGAACTCGAGATGGACTCCCCTTCCTGTTTCAGATTTACATTAATTCGAAAAACCTTTTTGGGAAACTTCCATCTGTCTGTGACAAAACTCAACGTCTTTGAGCTAGGCGGTTGAAATTTGGTATGTCCTTACACGGGATATATAGATTTCTATCCAAGTGCGAGAGAAATCCGTTTAAAGGAAGTCTGTGCAAGCATGTTAAAACAAAAACTAATAAATGAAGAGAACTATATGGGTAAAATTCAGTACAGAGATTTAACCCCCATGTAGTAGAAACCTTCCAAATTTTGAGCCAAATTTAACAATGGCTTGACCGTCTATCTGTACTTGTAAATGCGGTAACTCAAACGCGACGATTTTAATATATAATTTGGTTTAGGATTTTGACTTCAAGTGTAATTCCGTGTTAATATTTTTTTCAATCAGCTGGAAAAATGCGTCTTAAACACAAATTAGACTTTTGAATTCTATTTACCTCGGGCCAGGAATAAATGGACAAATCACTCGCCAAGGATATTCAGTAAATACTAAATTCACGCTAAAGTTAATATTTCATATCTATTGTACGCCAATGTCATAGAAAGCGTTCACTGGTGTATCCCCTTTATTAGAGAACGAGAGAATGTTTTGAGGAAGCCACTTCTGCTGGTTTCTTAAGCGTACTAAATTCGTATCAATATGGTGAAGGTAACGTCCCCATTCGAAAATTTATCTTAAACTCTATCGGTCTTAACAGTTTAAGTAGAGCGAACTTCATATTCATTTTAATTTGTTGAATACAAAAATTAATATTACATTAACCTTTCATTAATATTACATTTACAACTCCAAACCCTGATTGGCACAGGTTGGCCATATTTGGCTCTTTAATGAAACCATAGCTTGTTAGTATACATTTGCAGTGGCGCATCTTGGCACAGATCTGAGCCTTGCGTCATGAAATCGAAACTCGATAACTTCTCAGCAGGTACTTGGCCAGCATTTCATTTCTTTCCCTCGTTCCAACTCTGAAGTATAAAGAAGGGCTTCTTATTTTAGAAAGATTCAGATAAAAATAACGGAAAAGTGCGCGCGCACGATTAGGATTAGGTATTTACTAGAAAGGCTTAATATATTAAAATTAAATTGGGAATAAAAGGTTTAGGATAGCACCCTCCCCTTCCCCTTTTTCTTAAAAATTAAGATGGGCTAGTGACCAGCCGGCTGGTGAGAGGGTGGTAAAATATTCTTAACTATAAATTCAACTTCTCCCTTGACCCCCAAAAGAAGCTTAATTTATACTTTCAGTTTTGGTAGTGTGGTGGAAAAAATTGAAATCTCCCAATGAAAACATATCGAACGATAATGTCAATCTTTTTGCCTGATTATGAAAGCCAACCAGAAGTACGACAATGCATATTTTTCCATGTAGTAAACATAGGGTAACATAGGCTTTCAATTGTCGCTTTCATGTTAGGATGAGGCTCATTGAGTTAGGATGAGGCTCATTGAGTTAGGATGAGGCTCATTGAGTTAGGATGAGGCTCATTGAGTTAGGATGAGGCTCATTGAGTTAGGATGAGGCTGATTGAGTTAGGATGAGGCTCATTGAGTTAGGATGAGGCTCATTGAGTTAGGATGAGGCTCATTGAGTTAGGATGAGGCTCATTGAGTTAGGATGAGGCTCATTGAGTTAGGATGAGGCTCATTGAGTTAGGATGAGGCTCATTGAGTTAGGATGAGGCTCATTGAGTTAGGATGAGGCTCATTGAGTTAGGATGAGGCTCATTGAGTTAGGATGAGGCTCATTGAGTTAGGATGAGGCTCATTGAGTTAGGATGAGGCTCATTGAGTTAGGATGAGGCTCATTGAGTTAGGATGAGGCTCATTGAGTTAGGATGAGGCTCATTGAGTTAGGATGAGGCTCATTGAGTTAGGATGAGGCTCATTGAGTTAGGATGAGGCTCATTGAGTTAGGATGAGGCTCATTGAGTTAGGATGAGGCTCATTGAGTTAGGATGAGGCTCATTGAGTTAGGATGAGGCTCATTGAGTTAGGATGAGGCTCATTGAGTTAGGATGAGGCTCATTGAGTTAGGATGAGGCTCATTGAGTTAGGATGAGGCTCATTGAGTTAGGATGAGGCTCATTGAGTTAGGATGAGGCTCATTGAGTTAGGATGAGGCTCATTGAGTTAGGATGAGGCTCATTGAGTTAGGATGAGGCTCATTGAGTTAGGATGAGGCTCATTGAGTTAGGATGAGGCTCATTGAGTTAGGATGAGGCTCATTGAGTTAGGATGAGGCTCATTGAGTTAGGATGAGGCTCATTGAGTTGTTCACAGCTGAATGCGGAGTGCAGAATCAAATTCCACAAATTAGACGTATAACTCCAAAAATGTCAATTGAATACTTATTTGTGCAGTAAAGTCGGGTATCATTGCTCGTCTACTCTTGATAAGTCATCCTGTTATACAGTTTCTGATTAGTTTTCTAGGTTGAAATAATTCATAATCAATGGAATTTTAATTTTTGCCCATAACCATTTCTAATTTGTTAAATACTTAACAGTGGTTCCCTTTTAACATCTTCATTGCCAAAGAATGTATAGAACTCTTCCAAAAATTGAGCGAGTTCTATAATAAGATACTTTTAACTACATATTTAACGTCTATGCAAATTTGCGTTACTCTTATTCTTGGAGGATATTGACATGCGCTTATGTTAACTGGTATTTTAAGTCTTTGAAATAAAATTTACTTCGATAGCAAAACTTAATTTTTCCCTTTAAAAATATTTTCACTAAAATCGTTCTTCTATAGAATTTAGAAAATTTTATGTATTTTAATCACTTGCGTAAAATTCCCAAATCCTGTTTGGCCCTCTGATATAAAATTCTTCCATCTTATTTCATGGATCATCTGTTAGAAATAACACATTATTAAATATTTGTAGGTGCTCAAAGTTATTGAATTATTAGGAAGCATAACTAATAAATCAAGTTATTGAGGAAACAAGCATTATGAAACCCTTGCAAAACTAAAGTCGAAAAGTAAAAACATTGCCCAAGTCAATTTTAAAGATAAACTCATTAGCTTTAAAATTCTAGCATTTGTTCGAGACGAGTGCTTCAACATTAACCATCCCAGTGCCTATGCAGTAATTCGTACGAGTCGCAATTTCTTGGCTACAGCCGTTGATTTTTGAGGGCAACATTTCTTTTAAAATTACAGCGTTGAATTATATTGCGTAATTAGACATCGTATAACAATTTGCTTGATGTAAAAAAAAATGCATGTTACATCTAAATGCTTAAATCGGCAGGGAGAGTTTACTCAAATGCTAACATAGTCTCTAGTAGACTTTGAAAGTCCTATATTTTATCAGGCTAAAGTAGCCTTAGTTCAACATTTCCAATATTTTGGATCTGTGCTATTGATTGCCTACTTATTGGTGCAATAGTTGATGTATTGGATAGCTTCCAATGACTTTTCATAAAGCAGTCTTCAGTTGTACTGAAATGCATTGAAATTTCTCATTCTTCATAACCATTTCCGAACCATACTACTCTTTATCAGAGGAAATAGAACTGCAAAGAATAGAGCACTTGCTTTGGGTTATTAAATTTTTTAATTCTTAAATCTATAAATTGTTCTGTAAAGTTCATATTGGGAAGACAAACTTTTGCCGTTGATTTTGTATTCAAATATCTAGTAAAATGAATGCAACGATAATTTAGAATAATGTTGGTGAAATTTTTCATAATGTTACCCTATTTCATTATTCAATTTCCTGTGCTTTCAACTTTTATACTTTGTCATTAATACTGCATAATCAAATATTAAGAATATATTGTGCAATTTGAAATATGGGTTAACTTTCTAGGAACTCTTAAAGTAATGCCTATAAAAGTTACTACAAAACATTAGTGTTGTGTTTTTGCTACTTTTAACTTAGATAAAAAAAAATATAACTCCTTATTATTGAATAAGTAGTTGGTATGTTTAGCACAGCGAATTCGTTGAATCTTCTTATCGATTGAGAGGATTTTTCTAAATATGCAAGATTAAATGCTTTGATATGTATTGAAATCAAAGTTATTCTGTGGAATCTTTTTATATTTCTAATTTCCAATTACGCTTCTTATATATCCAATTCTTGAGCATTCTTTGGATCTGTGCCTTCAAATTCTTGCTTGCTCATTAATTCTTGGCCCCACTTGCGTAACTTTTCTGCTTATGTTGATGCTACAAAGAAATGAATCTTGCCGAGTTCTTCCAATTGCTCTCTATCGATTTCACCTGTAGAAATAACTCGGATTTTATTTCTACATTTGCTTAGCCATTCTGAAATAGACCAAATTAATCAAGCAATTGTAATGCTTACTGCCTGGTTTTAAATAAGTCTTGAAAGTATTCAGATAGTACAGGCTGTTAATCTGGACTCCTTCAATAGGAAATAATGGATTTGCAAGATTTAGCATACTTTTATCAAGATTTCAAGATCATAAAATCTAGAGTGAAATCTATTGCATAACATTTTCGTATACGAAGTATAAAGAGAAAGAATAGTTACTGTCAAATTTCGAACTCGGGATTTTGACGAATCTCCTCATTTTAAATTTCCCTGAGTTTGAATACATTTTTGGAAATTGTCTGTCTGTGAAAACAAACTTTAACTCTTTGAGCTAGACGTTTGAAATTTGGTATAAGGTCTTTACACCAAATTTGCAGATTTCCATCAAATCATGAGCAAAATTCTTTAAAGTTCGTCTGCCTTTCTGTTCGAGTTAAGACATTTACAAAAAGAGTTAGATAAAACTCGGTAAAAATTCTACATCTCTGAGGTAGACTGCGGAATTTCGAGCCAAATCCAACAAAGATAACTGTCTGTCCTTTCAGAAACGTGTAATTGCTATAATTCAAAAACAATCATTTAAGTATATCAAATAAGTTGCAGGGATTTGATTACAAATGCAACTTTGTTTCAATCGGTTGAAGTGTTTAAAGCATTAAACCAATTTTTGGAGACTATTAACGCATGTCGACGATTAATTGCCAAATACCTCGCCTAGGATGACACGATCGATACAGTAGATGCCAAATTCAAGCCAAAAGTTAATTTTTCGTTACTATTGTGCATTATGTCATGCAAGGCCTTCTCTGGCGCAAGTTTATTGGAGTATGTGGAAGTTTTGGAGACCATTCCTGCTGGTTTTATAAGTGTAATGGAAAGCTGAAATTCACATGAAGTCTTCATTCTAGTTCTGGAAACTTGGGTAGTTTGTCTAATCCTGGGTCATATTTATAAAACTGCAGTCTTTGTAGAAATGAGATATCCAAAATACAAAGAATCTAAAGAGATCGAATTCTTACTTTCTTTTAATCGAGTTTCTAACAGTACTCTAAATGTTATTGAAGGGCAACATGGATAGTCAAGCTTAAAATAACTGAAAGTCTTATTTTTTCAATAATTATATAATCTGGTGCAACCTAAAATCCTAACAATGCATGTCTATCTGGTTTAATTATAGTAGCTGCCTTGTTTTATTTTCGATTGGAGTCTGAGTTTTAAAATCCAGTGTATTCTTTTTTATTTCATAAAAGGTTTTCTGGAAATGCGAATATTTAAATAATTCCAAACTTAAAATTCCGTTTCAGTATTGGGAAAATGCATTGTGGTTATTCAGTTGTGTTAAGATTTAGTGCTTCTCATACTTGTCTCGTTCTTTTATCCAAGTCATGGAGGCAACTTTCAATTTGGAACTTTCATCTCTAATTTGAAATTTTTTTACTATTTCACTGTTATAATGCACTAACCTATGTATTATCGTCATTCTATAGTCTCAGTGTGGGAAACCTATATTGTCTACTTTATCGGTAGTGATGCTACTGATTTCGAGAGGCTTTGGCATGTTGAATCGTTCACTTTTAGGTGAATTTCATATTTAATACTATTGCAGAAATAGATCAGTGGATATGTAGTATAAGCGAGAAATAGATGCTTTATTCTATGAATATTTCAGAACTCTGAATGAAACTAACGTAGCCGAGTTGCACGCATAAATGATAGTTGTAGACACTAACATATTAGCAGTAGGCATCTCGCTCTGTAAAGAACACAACAACGTTCGGAGTAAAACTGAAGAGCGCGCTTTGCGTTTAATCTAAAATTAGCTTCTAGAGCTTTATATAAATTTTCTTAAGGCTTGCAATTACCAAGGGAACACTTATTGGATCTCCGTTCTTGAAAAGTTTAATTCTCCATAGATTGAAATATCCCCCGTTTTTTCATTCATATAAAGCATTTCGCTAGACTTACGCTATTCAAAATGGTCCATTTTAAAATTGCCCATCGGTTAAATTTAATAACTTCTTGGTTTTATGCAAGTTAAAACAGTTTCAGTTTATTTAAACATGAGCCGTTTCTTTCAATAATGGATTTCTATAACAGAAAATCCAAAGGTAGTCTCTGAAATAAATTGTTCTGTTGGTAAAAGAAGCGAATTACTCCCAATTTACTTAAGGATCTTCGAAAATTATACCGAAATACATTACTAACTTTTTAAATTCATTCTTTATTTCATTTAAGTAAAAACTTTTATGAAATAAAAATATTTGTCCAGCCCTTTAAATTTCTTTAGATTTAAGAACCATAAGGACGAAGGATCTTAATCTGGTGAGGAATTAGTATGAAGAACGGAATGTGTAGAAATTACTTGGTGCCATGTTTCTCCCGCTTTCAATCGTCAACAATTCTAGTGCTAAAGAATCGAAAACGTAATGGCTAATAAGGTACAAGAGGTTCGGGAAAGGGCTGGCTTAAGACGACTTGTCATCTGGCATGGATGAAAGATTACTAAGTCCGTCTTTCAATATCCCTTACGCAACATGAAAACGAGACTAATTTTACCGATCCCAGAAAGAACTAGGATAAATTCAATATTTAATTTCAGTTCTGCGCGATTCCTCTACGTGTCTTTTTATGTTTAGGAATTGCTGAAGGTTGCAAAGAATGAAAGATTACATTAATTTTCACTTCTGTGACATTCTCAGGATAATGTCTTGAAAATATCAGGTTTTTGAAAAATTATGATATGGTGAAAGAATTACGGTTATTAAATTTCTGACTTCAGGAGATCAATATCGGTGGTCAAGATATTTTGCCTACACGTTTTATGCCAATACCTTAAATTCAAAGTGTACATCATCGATAGAGTTGCAAATCGTATGGACATATTGACAGCTTTTATAAGGAAAGCTATATTTAGCAGCAATGCCATTCAAAACGAACTTTGTAGGGATGCAGTTAAATCTAATATTGATCCTGAGAGAATTTGAGGCCATCCTCCGAAACTGAAGGACTTTTGCACACTCCAGGCTGTCATGGATGATGCACTGATTCTCCACCAATCTGCTCACTTTATGAGTGGGAAGTCTATAACCGTGAACTACCCGAGTGGCTGTTATCATCGTCACCAATAATCAACACGCGCGATGATTCCCTATGCTGCTTCTTGTAGCATACAATGCACCCACGAATTTGGACAATGCTCTCTGCATTGGAAAACGTATTTTATGAAAGTACTCCAGAAGTGACCGCGCAAAGCATCTCTTCTAAATCTGTCGTTTTTTAAATGGGATTGTAGGAAGATTGTGAACAGTAACTCCTTTTGTAATAACAATTTCTCAAATATGGGCTAGAAACTACCTGAAATAAAACTGAATTATATTTACTTCTGCTAACTTTATTCGTTGTCAATACAATCAGAAACTCTAACATAATTTTTCCTATTGTAACGTTACCATGTCGACTATCTTATACGAACTCTATATTTGACGTCAAGGCAAGGAATAGCTAACAAAGGAAATAGCGATGCTTCTTTGCTTAATGCAATTCTCCTTTCTCTATAAAATGCTTAATTGCATTTGGGAGGAGATTCTTTCTCTTTGGGGAGACTCTCTTGGGGAGGAGATTCCTTCTGTTAAACTATCTTTATCGTATTACTTTGTGATGTTAACGATTCCTAATGTGAGAACTCGTTAGAATCTTTCTCTAACCGTGAATAATCTTTTTATTGAAAGTAAAGAAAGTGTCCCCGAGTGTGTGTCTTTTTGTCCCCGAGTGTGTGTCTTTTTGTCCCCGAGTGTGTGTCTTTTTGTCCCCGAGTGTGTGTCTTTTTGTCCCCGAGTGTGTGTCTTTTTGTCCCCGAGTGTGTGTCTTTTTGTCCCCGAGTGTGTGTCTTTTTGTCCCCGAGTGTGTGTCTTTTTGTCCCCGAGTGTGTGTCTTTTTGTCCCCGAGTGTGTGTCTTTTTGTCCCCGAGTGTGTGTCTTTTTGTCCCCGAGTGTGTGTCTTTTTGTCCCCGAGTGTGTGTCTTTTTGTCCCCGAGTGTGTGTCTTTTTGTCCCCGAGTGTGTGTCTTTTTGTCCCCGAGTGTGTGTCTTTTTGTCCCCGAGTGTGTGTCTTTTTGTCCCCGAGTGTGTGTCTTTTTGTCCCCGAGTGTGTGTCTTTTTGTCCCCGAGTGTGTGTCTTTTTGTCCCCGAGTGTGTGTCTTTTTGTCCCCGAGTGTGTGTCTTTTTGTCCCCGAGTGTGTGTCTTTTTGTCCCCGAGTGTGTGTCTTTTTGTCCCCGAGTGTGTGTCTTTTTGTCCCCGAGTGTGTGTCTTTTTGTCCCCGAGTGTGTGTCTTTTTGTCCCCGAGTGTGTGTCTTTTTGTCCCCGAGTGTGTGTCTTTTTGTCCCCGAGTGTGTGTCTTTTTGTCCCCGAGTGTGTGTCTTTTTGTCCCCGAGTGTGTGTCTTTTTGTCCCCGAGTGTGTGTCTTTTTGTCCCCGAGTGTGTGTCTTTTTGTCCCCGAGTGTGTGTCTTTTTGTCCCCGAGTGTGTGTCTTTTTGTCCCCGAGTGTGTGTCTTTTTGTCCCCGAGTGTGTGTCTTTTTGTCCCCGAGTGTGTGTCTTTTTGTCCCCGAGTGTGTGTCTTTTTGTCCCCGAGTGTGTGTCTTTTTGTCCCCGAGTGTGTGTCTTTTTGTCCCCGAGTGTGTGTCTTTTTGTCCCCGAGTGTGTGTCTTTTTGTCCCCGAGTGTGTGTCTTTTTGTCCCCGAGTGTGTGTCTTTTTGTCCCCGAGTGTGTGTCTTTTTGTCCCCGAGTGTGTGTCTTTTTGTCCCCGAGTGTGTGTCTTTTTGTCCCCGAGTGTGTGTCTTTTTGTCCCCGAGTGTGTGTCTTTTTGTCCCCGAGTGTGTGTCTTTTTGTCCCCGAGTGTGTGTCTTTTTGTCCCCGAGTGTGTGTCTTTTTGTCCCCGAGTGTGTGTCTTTTTGTCCCCGAGTGTGTGTCTTTTTGTCCCCGAGTGTGTGTCTTTTTGTCCCCGAGTGTGTGTCTTTTTGTCCCCGAGTGTGTGTCTTTTTGTCCCCGAGTGTGTGTCTTTTTGTCCCCGAGTGTGTGTCTTTTTGTCCCCGAGTGTGTGTCTTTTTGTCCCCGAGTGTGTGTCTTTTTGTCCCCGAGTGTGTGTCTTTTTGTCCCCGAGTGTGTGTCTTTTTGTCCCCGAGTGTGTGTCTTTTTGTCCCCGAGTGTGTGTCTTTTTGTCCCCGAGTGTGTGTCTTTTTGTCCCCGAGTGTGTGTCTTTTTGTCCCCGAGTGTGTGTCTTTTTGTCCCCGAGTGGGTGTCTTTTTGTCCCCGAGTGGGTGTCTTTTTGTCCCCGAGTGGGTGTCTTTTTGTCCCCGAGTGGGTGTCTTTTTGTCCCCGAGTGGGTGTCTTTTTGTCCCCGAGTGGGTGTCTTTTTGTCCCCGAGTGGGTGTCTTTTTGTCCCCGAGTGGGTGTCTTTTTGTCCCCGAGTGGGTGTCTTTTTGTCCCCGAGTGGGTGTCTTTTTGTCCCCGAGTGGGTGTCTTTTTGTCCCCGAGTGGGTGTCTTATCTGATAAGAGCTTCCTAAATTCAGACGTATTAATATTGTGAGATTTTATTGTACCTCTCTACAGGAAGACTTGTTATTGAAGGGAGCAGAAGTTCTTGGTCAGTTCATGGGTTCGTTTAATGGGTTTATGAACGAATGGATAATTAAGTTTTGCAGAGAAAGGAAAGTTACATTAAGCAGGAAAGTACAGTCTTCATTTTGTTGCCATCTCTTTGATGTCTTGATGTGGAATGCAGAGTTTTTAAAGTGTCGTCTACTTAGTGGCGTTGGGATTGGAAAAGCTATAGTTGTTAGTTATAATTTAGTGTTGTTGAAATCGTTTAACAGAAATGAATTTGAATCACTTCAATGTTTTAGACGCTAATCTGCTGGGATCGATAAAATTAGTCTTGTTTTTATTTTGTAGAGATTTTGGAAAAGACCTAATAATCGTCATCTGGCCATGATATCCCTCTTAAGCTGACCTTTATTCACAAATGTTCATAGATAGGAAACGTTACTCATCTGTAATCCATGCACTTTTAGTACGCACATTTTTTGGACCTACTGAACTCAAAATTAAAATAAAGCAAAAACGGTATTCTAAAATTTTTTTAAATGAATTTGTGCAATCTAGTTAAAAATCGTAAACAATTCTGAAAAACTAAATGTATAATAGAAAATGCAATTTGCAGAAAGTGGCTTTAGATTATAGGCAAGATAGTAAATAAAACTTTAAGATGTATTCAGTTTCTTTTAGAGCAAACTAGACGCCAAACTGTTAATATAACCAACTTCCTAATGTATTAATCCCCATTAGAAATAAAATATGCGACTGCATGATAGGTTAATTTTTTTTTCTTTGAGATATCCGACATTGATTTTTGTGCTTTGTTGCATTAATTCGAAATCATTGTTTTCCTAATGGCTTCTTATTCTTACACCTTAATTTTAAGCATAAGTCTACAAAAGCAAATTTTGACTTTTCGTCGAGGGAAAATTCTCATATATACGAGTTCGAAAATGCGACGAACATTTGAAGTAAAATTTTCTGTTGTGCTAAGAGTAAGAATTCGTGTATCGGTTTTCTTATTTAATCCGATAAAGTAAATTCTCGTATTTACTGCGAAACTTTAAAAAAAATAAACAATCCGTACTAGTTAGATGCGTGCATTCTTCAGAGAAAAAAATTGGGCAATACCTTCAGCTTATAGGAAACTACATACCGGAAAATATGGATTCTAGTATTTCATGTATTTCAACATTGACTGAAATGAGAACAAAAAGCATTACTCGATTGGGAATCTTGGATAACGAATTTTCTGAAAAGTGGGCTGTTAGCTGTATGCTTAACACAATGCCTCCATATTTATTTCTAACTTTGTCATAGATATGACTGTCAATACATATTTAATGAAATGAAATTTTGAACTCAAACAAGATGCAGTTGAGTTTCAGTTGGCTGCAATATACGAAAACGCTGGACAAATACATGAAAATTACTCCCACTCTCAATCGTGTTCGTAATTTCATTCTTGATATGAGATGGTTCTCCTGTACTTGTCAGACTTCCATCATTAGGATTCCAATGGTTCTTTTTGCGCAGCTCTTTTGAAGGTTCCATACTTTAATAGTCATTCTTCCTTGGTCGTTTAAATGCTTGTCAGCTATTTTATTCACTCTATTCGATATATGCTTTAGTCCATATTACCTTTATGCTGGAATGCTTCAGAAGCGTTGCTGTTATGCATTTTCTATTAAACTGTTTTTGTGCGTTGCAAGTCTTTGTAAGTTGCCAATTATGCGTCGAAAATCAATTGGATGGGTCAACTATGGGAAATATCTGCTCTCAGATTATGCAATACATAACACCAACTACAAATTGGGTCCTGGAGTCACCTGTGTATACATGTCAATGTAAAACTGCAAAATGCCAGTCTCCAAGTGAGGTTTGCTCTTGGCCGAGGTATCTTGAGGAATTTTCTGTCCAAATTGAGGTTTTTGATTATGTAGGATTAATGTCAACAGTCTTAGTCCGCAGAGGCTGGTCATTCTATTTTTCATTTCTTGAGATTAGTCAACCTATAAATGAAATGGTGCTGTCTATAATAACCATAACCACAACTCTGTAATAGGCAGTCAATGTTCGGTTTTCTGACGTCCTATAATGTCACCAATGTGATAGGATGTCAATTTTAATGTGCATTCGATTAACTAGGCAGTGCCGAAGGTTAAAATAAAAGGTTAGCATTGAAAGTATTCCAGCTGGCTTGCATCTGTGAATTTTTGTTTTTCAAAATCCAAGGCAGCTACTTTCCAATTGTTTGTACTATCGCAAGTTTTTTAACGTTGGCTACCATATTGTCATTTGTTGTGGGAAAGTGAGTGGGAATTGCCTATTCTAAAATATTCTTTCAATACTTGCTTTTGAGTTTCTAGTTTAATATTTCAACTTAAAGTATACTATACTTAAATATCAAGTGAAAATTCCAGAAGCCAATGACTTGTTTGACTTCACCAATGACTACCAACAATAAGAGCCATGGTTATGGGCATATATTTGTCAATTCTTTGGACATATTATGTCCTAAATATTTAGGAATTCAATTTGACTGAGCGAAGAGACTGCATAGGAAACTTTTACTGCCTTCTAGCTGACAAAACAATGCTTTACTTCCTGTTAAAAAGAATCTTTTTTCTAGTCAAATCTTCTAACCTATTCGGCCGTGGTGCCTTTTGGTGTTTTTAATGATCGTATTTAGCATCTAAATAAAAATTCAAATGCAATTTTGATCCGAAAACTGCCTGAAATTCACAAGTCGCACGTGTTCTATGGAAGTGTTCTGTCTCCAGAATGAAATTGTATAATTGGATAGACTCGAACATTCTCTTATTTGTAATCTGATTTATTCCGTTTCGTAATGGAGATAAATATTGTGTATTTGAGGTTTGGCATTAGAATCATTATCCTTCTAAATACTTAAAGAACCCGATTTTCGATCCTTCTTGCTTTTAAAAGACTACAGGTGAAGAAACTGGCTTTCCGAGTCTTCATTTGCTCTCGTACATAAGAATTTCTCGGTGAATTATATGCCAATTCTAAGGCTCTTTATACAGATTTGTATATCGGATTAGATTTGTTCATAAGCAATTTTATAAGCCAGTTTTAAACTTGAATCTTCTCTGCCATCTTAATACTATTTTAAATGATTTGTAATTCTTATCTGTCTTAACAAATAAAAAGTTGCTTAAAAGGCAACGGAACTACCGATTAACAACCGGGTAATTATTAGTTGATCTCGGCAAATCTTTCTATATATGAATAAATTATATGCATGCACGAGATTCAATATCCTCATAACAATATCAGTGAAATGCTAAAGATTAAATTTTTCCGCACAGTTTTCTCTGCATACGCTTGTGCTGACTAGATGGTAAAAATTTATTGTCGGACTTTGTCTTAATATCTATTTGTAGCTTATCCTCTGCTCTTGTCTATTCATAAAAAGCTTTTCCGATTTCTTTTTGCATTCATGCATGGAAAAGCGTAGTATATCGTGGTTACTTTAAACTCTTCTAAGAATACCCGTTTAATAGGCTGGTTATCTACTAATTCAGTCTAATTCGTCATAGAGGTAGAATTGTGATCATTTAAATTTCAATCTATTTGGTTTAGATTACTTCAATTATCAAAGTGTAATATTGTAATTGAATAGTATATGCGTGTCTAAAGATAAAAACGAATCAAATGTATTCAATTACGAAATGCCACAATCAGCTTTAAAAGTAAAAGAAATATCCGAAAACACTCACTTAGCCGTTGTATTATTCTTATGGCATATGTTTCATATGTGTTTTCACTTTCAGCGTATATAATATAATATATAATATAATGTAATGTGTTTTCACTTTCAGCGTGTGTAATGTAATGTGTAATGTAATGTGTTTTCACTTTCAGCGTGTGTAATGTAATGTGTAATGTAATGTGTTTTCACTTTCAGCGTGTGTAATGTAATGTGTAATGTAATGTGTTTTCACTTTCAGCGTGTGTAATGTAATGTGTAATGTAATGTGTTTTCACTTTCAGCGTGTGTAATGTAATGTGTTTTCACTTTCAGCGTGTGTATTGTAATGTGTAATGTAATGTGTTTTCACTTTCAGCGTGTGTAATGTAATGTGTTGTAAATCGTAAATGGCGCCATTTAAAACGAGATATCTATTAAATCTTGTAAAATTGATATTTATGTATGAGTAACTTTTGTTACTCATTTAATTTGTTTAAATTTTGCATTGCTCGTGTATTCCCAAATATTCTTTCCATATATCTATAAATGCGTGTGTGTGTGTGTGTGTGTGTGTGTGTGTGTGTGTGTGTGTGTGTGTGTGTGTGTGTGTGTGTAATCTCGGTTCTATGTGTTACAATTGGTTGTATGCTGTTTCTAATTATCCTTTTATACTTGTGAACTCCGTCATTTTTTTAAGATAATTCTTGTGTATAGAAGACCGACTGTAAATGCCTTCTATTGTATGTAATAAAGTTGTTTTGTTCAATTAAATTTGTCATTTGTTAACTTGCATTATTCGTAAGAACTCTCTTCTTTGCCGTCTATTTAAAGTCATAATGAAATCAAAGTTCGAACTAAAGATTTTAACGTATTGACTATGTATTTTAACTGCATCCAAATCTGAATTAGCTTGTGAACCAAATTTCGCTTGTAAATTTATTTGTAAAAATGTTTAGAGCTTTTGAAGACCTTTTCTTAAACTAAATGTTTTATACATAATTGTTTCGAACGAATGCAATACCCTCTACTAATTTGAACTAAAATATTTTGTAAAGATTATTTCTTGGATGATTTTTTTTATTCGGTCATGAATATCTCTAACCAGCAAGAGTATCAAGTTTTGAAATTATCCAGTTTCCAGATACTTCTGAGAATTTAACTAAATACTGATAAGTATAATCCTATTCTAGGTAATAAAACTCTGTAAATCTCGGAAATCCCCAATTATTAAGGAGTAAATTTAATGTGTGTACAGTTCCCCAAAAAATTATCGAAAGATTATAATTACAAAATATCCTTGTAAACTTGTTGCTATCGCATCTACTGAAAATTGATATCGATGGAAATTACTCAAGACAGGTTTAGGCAGTTTCGGTTTTTATGATCTCCGTATTCAATGTAGGCATTAACTTCTTAAAAAATGTCCAATTCATAATAAGGAATTGACTTGTTTTAAAAAACGTGTTTTAATTGCATTTCCCATCGTCTTAATTATAACAAACCATTTCTAAATCAATTGTCGAAAAACACGGTACGTAAGAAAATACAAGCGAAGCTGGAGAAGTAAAATGTTCTATATTAGTTAAGTTGTTTAAGCAGAAAATACACATTTAACAATACAATTGTCTTAAAATGAAAAATAATACAAACGATTCTTCAATTTTGTTGCTGCCAATCCGCTACAAGTTTCTGAATGAATTTTTCTATTTAGAGTTAATTAGAATTTCGGAATTTTTCCAATCCAAAAATCCGGCTTTTTGATCATTCGATCCAGTGTTAACGAATTTTGGAATGAAATTTGATGCACATAGTGTGAGATATAATCAGTTTTAGATCTTTTCAGGTAGAGTTTAAAGCAATCCACTATGGACCATATATTAAATAAATCCCAGTGCTAAAAGCAAAATAAATGCATTAATTTTAATTTCACTTGGAATCCAAAGAATTGTCTAACGATCAGTCAGATTCAAGTTTAGTTTAAAACTCATTTCCAAATTCCAATTAATATATTTTTAAAAATTTCAGGACTTCAAAAATTTTCAGAATCCGCCTGTGGTTTATACCGCCCAAGATAATTTTATATCATGAAATTTTTATTGATTTGAAATTTGATTCCAATACTTCTAAGTGAAATTTTACTTTATAAAGGAACTAATTAGTTTAGTGAAGTCATTGGCTTAAAATGTCATTAACGTTGATTTAAACTCGGCCAATCATAAATTTCAGTAAGTCGTACATCAGCAGAAATGAGATTGCTAATGTCTGCTCTTTCAGCTTATACACAAGTTCGTGTTCTCGACAAGTACGTACTTGCTACTGTATAGTAGGGTGGAACGAAAGAACAAACTTTTGATTTTTAATTTGAAATAGCGCGGAAAAGTTGCCTTTTGGTGTAGATAAAATAAATAATAAATATGAGCAATATCAGAGTCCGTCTTGAGGTGCCGCAAGAGCGTTAAAGTGCCATAAAAGTAAAATTTTTGTCACATTTTTAAATTTTTACGAAGTAATCGGATTTTGATTTTTAATTTGTAATAGCGTGGAAAAGATGACTTTTGGTATAGATAAGATAAATGAAAATTATGAAAAATATTAGAGTACATCTTGTGGTCCTCAAGGACATTAAATTTTCATAAAATCAGTTTTTGCAACTTTTTAAAGATTATTGCGAGCTTCGATTAGGAAACAAAGAGCTTTAAATAGGCATTATAATATCAATAGATAAATAAAAATTTTACTCTTGCATTGGTATGGCATCCAGGAAGCTGAATCATCACTGAAGTAGATGTTATTGAGGGGAAGCTGAGTTATGTCTGCGTTTGGTGATGAGATCAGAGCTGGTGCCGAGTTCAGTTGAGTTTGAGACTCCGCTCCGTCTGTTGTGTAATGATTAACGTAACTGATTTGCGAATTTATGCGCTTGTATACTTTGTAGTTAATAAAAATGGCTAAAATTAGTGAAGACAAATGTCAGAATGCCCTATTTTTGGGAAATTGAGTGATTTGCTTCAAGTTGAACTACCTCCTTACGAATCTGTTATAAAGTGCTATTGTTACATTAGACATAACCTCAAAATTTCTTCAGAGAAGGATCCTTTTCTGTTAGTGAAATATGTGAACTTTTAGTTCGCAAAATAGAACAAACATGGTCAAGAGCTTCTACTCCCCTTATTTCTAGCAAAAGAATTTTACAAATGATAAAAGCTTATACTGAATACAGGAATTTATTAAAGTCTAAAAGCATAAAATGTTCGAATAAGTTTGATTCCAACCTCAGAAAATTTAGAGAAGCTAAACGCTTATTTGATATTGCTGCCTGTAAATTTTGCAAGGGATCTTTACACTAAAAATGTATTGTATCAAGAATTGACTATCAAATTAGAACATCTGTCTATCCAACCACGTAAATGTGAAAGCGATAGCACGAAAATTTGGATGAAATTTGGTATGACGTTTTATTAGCTCGATCAGATTGTAGACCAGTAAGCCAAAATTGAACGCCTCTTAGTCTATCGATTCCTAAGAGTTCCTCAAAGATTCAACGAGCTAGATGTATGACATTTGGTATGTAGTTTTGGCACAAAAACTGCAGTCATATGTTGAATTTTCGATTCAATCAGTGTCCAAAAGACGCATTTCTATTCTTATAAAGCGACTAAAACATCAGTTGCCTGTTTTTTTTTTCTGTAATATTTTCAGTAAAAGTAAGCAATGCACACACTATGTATATACCCCTGAGGACAATTACAATAAAAAAAAAACTAAGAAAATATTAAGTGACCCTTAATTTACAGTTAACGTTACGCTATTGCAGCTCCCCATTCGAATTTTATTAGACTACAAAATCCATAAAGAATTGTGAAAACACAAGTAGCCATATTCGTTGTTCATATGATACAATCTATCATCGGATTTTTTAAAATATACTTCTGTGTTAAAGCTTTCGTCGTTTTTAAGCTCTATTCTAGTTACCTTCTTACAACAAGGTTATGATGAAAGAAAGTGATTTATTGTCTAGTTATTGATATTCACACATATCCAAATGTATATGAGAAGATAATATATCTATATCCAAATCAATATGAGAGGATAAAAGGACATTCAATTTACAAGACCATTTATTCCATAAGAATAGATAGCTGAATCAGCCTCGAGAGGGATATAAAAGTAAATACATTTGAATGAAAAGACCATTTAATGTAGGAAAATTATCATAAAATCGATTATTCAGTATCGATTTTGATGGACATCACTTCTATAATCCATAGATGAAAGCTCTATCCATAGTTCCATCTCTACTAATAATAAAAATGAATGTGTGTGTATATCTGTCTGCTTTATTTTGTGGTGGTAGTATACCGACTTAATCATTTCACTTTCATCTACGAAATTTCGTACATATACTTTGAAAGGTTCAAAAATGCAATTCGCGTATTTTTTTATTCAATTTAAACCTTTGAGTTAGTTGAAAATTTAACTGAATTTTAAGTTTTTCCCGGATAACTTCCGAAAGTATTGCTGAACTCTCTTGTAGAATTGCTCTTAGTCAATGTACAGCGAAGCATTGTTTTAGTTCAGTCTACCATCCTTAATCGGAAGGTACACTGATGGCAGGCTGTACTAAAAATAATATATCTAGACGCTACGCTTTCTTACGAAAAAAAAAAAAAAATGGTGGAATCTGACTAGTGGTTCGGTCTGGACGACGGGTTTATTATTTCTTAATATTTTAAATACATAGATTATAAAGATTTACTAATAAAATTATAAGATGTAAATATATGAAAAAAAAACCTAATGAATCAAAATACTGAATTTAATTGAATCATCCACAAGATAACATCGGGAATATGTTAATAAATATATTGGACTAAAGCTTCAAATATTCTATAAATGCTTCACTAATTATGTTGAACATATTTTTTGTTCGATTACAATGTAACACCAAAGGGATTAATATCCTCAAAACTTTCTCGCATATTCCTTAATAAAATTATCCCCTCCTCCATAAAAGATTTTGCGCCAGCCACCACACACACGGACGGTCTTCGGCCGGTTTTGTTCGAACTCGCAACCCAAGGGACACGAATCGAACGCCCTACCAACCAGGCTATCCCGACCTGCAAGTTTCGTGTAAAGATCATACACGATGTTTCATTCGTCTGACATAAATCATGTTTGAGTTATCATGATGACAGACAGTGAGAATTAAAAGGATCTGCGCCAGGCACCACACACACGAATGGTCTTCGGCCGGCGGGATTCCAACTCGTAAAACAAGTGACACAAATCAAACGCCCTACCAACCAGGATATCCCGGTTCACAAGTATGGTGTATAGATCATATACCCTGTTTCATCCGTCTGCATAAAGCATTATTGAGTTATCATGATGACAGACAGAGAGAATTAAAAGGTTTTCCGCCTGCCACCACACACTGACGGTCTTCGGCCGGCATGGTTCGAACTCGCTACCCAAGGAACACGTATCCAACGCCCTACCAACCAGGCTATCCCGGCCTGCAAGTTTCGTGTAAAGATCATACACGATGTTTCATTCGTCTGACATAAATCATATTTGAGTTATCATGATGACAGACAGTGAGAATTAAAAGGATCTGCGCCAGTCGCCACACTCGCGGATGGTCTTCGGCCGGCGGATTTCGAACTCGCAACCCAAGGAAAAGGAATCCAACGCCCTACCAACCAGGCTATCCCGGCCTGCAAGTTTGGTGTAAAGATCATATACCGTTTTCATCCGTCTGACATAAATCATTTTTGAGTTATCATAATGACAGACAGTGTGAATTAAAAGGCTTTGCGCCAGCCACCACATTTAAGGATTTTATTCGGCCGGTGGGTTTCGAACTCGCAACCCGAGGAAAAGGAATCCAACGCCCTACCAACCAGGCTTTCCCGGCTCAAAAGTTTGGTGAAAAGATCATATACCATCTTTCATCCGTCTAACATAAATCATTTTTGAGTTATCATGATGACAGACAGAGATAATTAAAAAGTTTTTCGCCAGCCACCACAGACAGACGGATGGTATTCGGCCAGCGGGGTTCGAACTCGCAACCCAAGGAACACAAATCCAGCGACCTACCAACCAGAGTATCCCGGCCTGCAGCTTTAGTGTAAAGATCATATACCATGTTTCATCCGTCTGACATAAATCATTTTTGAGCTATCATGATGACAGACAGTGAGAATTAAAAGGCTTTGCGCCAGGCACCACACACACGGACGGTCTTCGGCCGGTTCTGTTTGAACTCGCAACCCTAGGGACACGAATCCAACGACCTACCAACCAGGCTATCCCGGCCTGCGAGTTTGGTGTAATGATCACATAAATCATTTTTGACTTATCGTGACGACAGACAGAGAGAATTAAAATCCAACGCTCTAACAACCAGGCTATCCCGGCTCACAAGTTTGGTGTAAAGATCATACAAAATGTTTCATCCGGCTGACATAAAGCATTTTTGAGTTATTATGATGACAGACAGAGATAGTTAAAAGGGTTTTCGTATTCGAAGAAGTCAAAAAGAAGAAGATTCGTTAAATATCGGATTTTTATAACATAAGTAAAACTTTTTTTTATACTTTGTTTTACAAATAACTAAAAAAATTTCAAATTCAAGTCAGAAATCGGTTTTGCAAATCAATAAACCACAGAATTTTTAAAAAAAAAAATCCAAATTTTTTATGTATTTTACTAAAAATTAATATTTATACATAACGACAGCGAATGAAATTCCTAAAGTAATGACATAGAAAAAAACTTTTTTGTTTAAATATCTGATATAATATTGTACTGCCAGATTCATAAGACACGGCTTTTAAAAATTAAATGCAATTTACGCGCACTTTTACCAGAACTATCAGACTATAATAATCCTACTAAGTGAATGAACAAATAATAACAGAAGTTTAGGGCTCTCTATTTGTAGTAGTAGTAAATCTCGAGATTTTTCTTATTTAAAAATAGTTAATGAATGCATGGTTGAAATAACAAGTTATTTGAAGAGATAATATATAGGTGACAATGTCCATGTGATAGATAAGAAAATATTTTGTACTTTTAAGGATTTCAAAGAGGTGGCCTTTTCCTTTTTGCTGTAATTAATTTTCAAAATGCTATTTAACAAGTCCAATGTGAAAATCCTTCAAGATCTTGATGACAGAGGACCTATTTCTAACAAAACAACAAAAATGGAAGATAATGTATCACCTAAAATTGCCAGTAACATTCCAGACCGGAATAATGGAGATTTATTGAAAACAGCTTCTAAAAAAATTGAAGAAACCGATTTTCTCAAATGGAAGACAAATAAAATTCGACATGAATTCGAATTCGACAAATTTCGAGAGATTCTACATATGAAACTAGCCGAAAAAGATGAAGAACTGCGAAAGATAAAGGAAGAAAATAATTCTCAGTTTCAAGATCTGCTACAAACAAAAAAATCATTGGACAATCTTCAAACAGAAATGAAAATTCTCAGACAGAAATTAAAGGGAATGGACTACTGGAAAAATCTTGCGAAAAATGCAAGCATACAAAAGGGAGAGTCTGAAAGTAAAATTCAAAAATTAGAACGAAGGAGGGGAACTGCAGAAGGGGAAAGCAGTATCTTTGCTTAATTTATGACACTTAAAAGCAGTAAACAATGTAGCAAATGTTAAACAAGGTAGGAAATAGAGAAATTCTATTTTGAAAGAATCGCATTTCAGAGCAATGCATAAGTATATTACGTCATCCATCCTTAAAAATTTGATTTAAAGACATTTAGATTAAAAAAAAAATTATGTTTTTTCAAAATATTTTTTTAAGAATACAAAAAGCCTATAAAAAGAATATAAAATTAGTTATGCTTAGAATAATCCATTCATCTAATGATTCTTTCTAATTGTGTAGAAAAAAGGAATGGTTTCTTTTCAAACGATCTATGAAATCACATTTTTAAAAGTATGAGAAATATTTACACGATAACATTTTTAAACTTATTTTCAAAATATATTTAACCGAAAAAAGAATATAAGGCCTCTTTGTTTTATAATACGTAGAAAAAATTCAACTTCAAAAAATTTGTTTTTCAATTTATTAATATAAAATTGATTATTCTCAGGTTAATGTACCATGAAACTCATGATAAACACTAGACAATGCTTCGTTATCAAAAACTGCAACTACAAATTCAAGTAAAATGAAACTCAAGTTTCCTCATTATTGATATTTTTACCTTGAAATACTAAAAAATGTATTAAAAAATAACAACAAAAAAATTCATAATACTGACAAATTAATACACTATTGATAATTCTTACTTGAATGTACCAAAAAGATATCGAAGGAATCAGTCGATTTCAATTTTATGTACGATATTATTGTAAAATAATTAGTTAAATCGTAAACCGTAATAGGCTTAAAGTCTGTAATAGGCAAATATGTTGTAAGTGGAAAAAGAATAAAAAGAGTCGTGGATTTTCTTCAACCTAAAACCGCAAAAGAACACCTCCCCATATTGACATTTCGCGGCCAGAGGTGACATCTCTGAAAGAAAAGGAGGGATATCGGCTGATCCCCGACACTCCCGGGGGAGGAAAGAAAATGCCAGAAACACAAAACATTCTTCTATTGTGTCCTCAGGGAATGCCCCATTCCCTTAACTAAAGTCATAAAGAGAAAAGCAGCAAACTGTGAATGGGTTGAAAAGTGAAAGGATCGGTAATTCTTCGAATTACCGTATTATTGAATCGCATATAAACCGAAATTGACTATTCACAAGAACTTGCCCGTAAGTGTGAAGTCATGACAATGCTGTATCCCATAAAAATTATTTCTACTTGCCTGTGACATGACCTAATTGCAGTCATTCTGCAGGCGCAATCTATTAGCAGAATATAGAACTAAAGTGAAAATTTTAAAGAAATGACATTATTTTTAAAATTCAGCTTTTTCAGAAAATACTTTACTCCAATAAATAAATTAAATAAATACATTTAAAAAAAATCAAAATTAAAAAGTACGCTGAAATAGATAAATTAAGTCAATCACACTTTACTTAAATTAGCAAATTAAGTATTAATTACAATTAATAAATTATATATTTAATACCAATTAATAATTTTTGATTAACAGTATGACTGAAATAACAGATACTTCGAACAAATATTTAAAAATAACAATAGCAAAATTATTTGTGATTAAAAAAATCGTGGATTATGCATCTCTAAATTCCGGTGAAAGTGAGTGCTATTGCTTTTCGCAAAGCAATTGGAAGCGTGGCATAAGTTTGAGTTTGAGTCTTGAGAACAGTTATACATTTTTCTAAAACATACCAAGTATGCTGGATAAGATTTAGGTCTGATGATTGAGTTAGCCACGTCATCTGCTGAATTGTTTCATGCGAAATATAACCATTCACGATCGAGCTCTATGTGGTCTATCGTTACTGTAGCATTACCTGTTACTTCGGCATGTGAGCTCACATAAGTATTAAGGATATAATCTCTATAGGCTTGAGCATTAAAGTAAGACATGGAAGTATGTGTATCATTCCACCGCAAACAGATATAATGTCTTCTCTGAATTCATCTCTTTCATGGATTTTTATTGGATGATAATGTGTTCCGGATCTCTCCAAATCAATTAACACCTACTATGGATTTGGAGGTTGAATTCGGACTCATTCGTAAAGAGAAAAATCTTCATCAAGCAGCCATCCGGTGAACATATTCCTATTCCCATTTCAAACGTTCCCTTCTATAAGGTGACGTGAACGTTTTCTATGACAGGTAAATGGGTTGTCGTGTCGCGTACTGACTACCTTCATGAAGTCTTCTATATTCGGTTGACGTGAACATCAACCTTTCAGCAGCTGCAGCAAGAGAGGATCTGAGTTAAGTTGGAGTTGCGATTTTATTCATTCATGGGCATATCGACAAATATCGGTCATCGGCGCTCGTCTTAGCGGTTGGCAGGTTTGGCTAAATCTCTTGGATGCCAAATCAATGATTAGAAATTATTTCCAAAGTCTATGAACCACAAAAAGCCGTCCAGCCACTTCTAAGTCTTGTCTCAAGTCTCTGAATAGCTATTCCCCGCAGTTATTCAGGCAAATGATGCCTGGAGGTCATATGTACGAATTGGTTACTTCAGATTTATTATCTCAGTGTCATAGCGAAATTTATAAGCTTGCTCTTATGCATGTAATTTTGTGCTTTAGCACAGTTGAATTATTCTGGTTGCAGCTCCAGTAATTTGGATATTGCAATTTTACACGGCAACTCTTATTTAATAATATATTCAAATTTTTTATGGATTGTTCATTTTAAGTGAGTATTCGCTATTTATTTTATTTTATTTTTTATTTTCCCATAATTTTTGTAAACCAGTGTTTTATGTTTCTTAAAATTATTTCGTTTTAAATTTGATTTGCAGATTTTTTTAATCATTTGAATCAATTTCTATTTTCAAAGGTGTTATTGAATTTGTTTTCTGATGCTGTTATTTATAAAAGATAAGACAATTACATATACAAATTAGACAAAAAGGTTTAACTCGCAGATTAATACAATATTTTCCATTTAACTATACTGAAAAAAAAAAAAAAAAGGAATTTTCAAATTAATCATCAAATTCTTCAAATTCCTCAATCAGTCTATAATTTATATCTTAGTGCAAGAGAAATACTGTATAGAATTAGATGAATTAACGATTTTAATTGATAATTTCAAAAACTTAGAGTTTTTAATTTTTACACAATTTATATCAAAAAATTAGTCGATTTTGTGACTTTCTTTTCCCTTTTATATTTGATTACATTGATTATTTGAAGCAGCAAAACTGTATAATTAATAAATAAATTTTTTACTCACCACTGAGTTATATTTCATTGAAGTGGGGATTTTGTAATAAGTTATTTTCGTATCTAAATATCTCCGAATTAAAATAAGACTTAATATGGAGCGAAAAATCTTATATTTTAATATTAAATTACTGAATGAAGTATAAATGCATTTATAACTCAATAAAATTACAAAAAAAAACCTTCGAAAAACAAATGAATATATCTTTATAAACGAACATAATGTACTTTTCTTGTTTTTATTGGAGAAATATCAACGATTTTTGGCATTCTAAATAAATTTTACTTAATAATTTGTAGGATTTAATCGATATGCTTTAAATTTCATCTGGAGATTATAACTGTAACTAGCATGTTACCCGAGGCTATTTATAAAATCCTCTAAGCCTTTCAGACACAGAAATATAAAATGTATACACTCAAATTCAATGAAAATAGGAATAAAGTCATCAACTTGTAATATCACCTTCGAATCTCATCTGAGGCACGTTTTTTTTAAAAAAAGATTTATATATGTTCATATTATCATCAGACTATTTCTGATTTTAATTTTTTATATGCTAGCACAAAAACTGCTATTTTATGGTTGAGAAGTATTTTACTTTAGGTAAAAATAATAAAAAGAACTGTTTTTAAAAAGTTAATTTTGATTTAATTTTTAATTTTCGGAAGTCTGCCACGTATCTGAGTATAAAAATTCATCAGTATTTATCATCAAAAGGAAAAATAAACTTTGAGTTTTATCTCAAATCATCATGAAATTGTAAACAATTCTGATGTCGAGGAATGTTTTAAATGTTGTTGTTTATTATCCCTCTTGGATTGAATCCCTATTCAAATCAAGTCAGAGATCGGGGAAGAGAGGTACAGTAGCTTTTGAGAGTAAGGACCCCCTGAGCAACCGAAGACAGAAGTCTGACTTATGAGTCCTATGAAGATGACACTCACTTGCAGAACCCCTATTTACAGGGGCTTTTCACACACCTCACACATTTTTTTCTAGTCATATTATGTTAAAATATTTTTAGACTTGAAATTAGAATAAGAAAAGGGATTCATTTAGCTTATTAGATAAATTTAATTTATTTAATTAATTAATTTGGTTCATTAATACTTAAGTAACAAATCAAGATACATTATTTTCTGTGAGATAAAGAACTGAAGCATCTAAGTTTCTGTCCGTCTAAAAAGGTGTGTCAGAACTTATGCCAACCTATATAATTTCATGCAAAGATTGATAAATTTGGCGGGAAACATACTTCCCACGGCCCTAGAAACGGTTAAACAGTAGGTATTCTAGACTAAGATTGTTCTAGAGAGTGGTATTATTATGAGCAGGGAGAGAATGGAGGAAGTAATAGGAAGGGTCAATAAGAGAAAATTTCATTATAAAAATAAAACAATTTTTTTTTTTTTTTACGTTAGAAAGGAATATTTAATTTATCTTAATAACGAAAAATGGAAGAATAAAATGCCGATGAGGAAACAATATATACTTGCAGTTATTATTTTATATTTTACTTTTGATCAAATATTAACATAATGCATACTGTAGTTCAAAAAAGGAATCCCCCGAGAATGTTAAAGAAAAATTCTTTTAATATTTATATTAATTTCAAATTATACTAAAACTAAATACTTTTAATATAAAATAGCTTATAAATATAGCGTGACTCTGACGAATTGATAGCCTTCTTTTTTAGACAAACTAGTGTACTATTTGCGTGAAATAAAAGTATGAGAAAAAGAGAGGACCATGCAGAATCGGGTTTTGTGAAAGAACAATAAACTTTGATTCACGTCTATTTTTTTTTTAACTTATCAAGAATAATAATGTCTCGGCTTGCAGATTGAAGGGTTAGAAATGCATTTTTATTACCCCCTTCCTTTTTTTTTATATGGGTCTGGTGCACGCTAAATCTGACATTGTGGATCAAATGATTTCTTATTCATGTGGTGCAGAGGGTTGGGGAGAGGTGTAATGGCTTTAAAACGGGATGTTTATTTAATTAAATTGCATTAAACCTAATTTATCAAAATAGACAAGAAATAGAAAATCACGCAATTCTTGTGTCACACAATCCAACTCGTCAAATCAAGTAATGACATATAAAATATCATGGATTTTACAAATAGAACTATAAAATATATTTAAATGCTTATATCTTTAATATTTTTTTGACTTCTTCCCTTCCATTGATTATCAGCGATCTATTGCATTTATTTATTTAAAATATCAAATATATTTTTTAAAGGCAAATATAAAAAAAAGATCATACTATTTTAAGAACATTCCTTATAATTTTTATTATAACTTCATATTTCACGAGCAAAGCAGTGCTGGAACGACATTAAAATTTCATACCATTCCTGTTGAAGAAATATTAATGAATCACAGTAATGAATCTGTATATTCGATGGAATCGTATTAAGGAGTAAAGTTTGCAATTGATTCAAGCTTGAAATCCGGAGTAATATGAAGAGATAAATATAAATAATGATTTAAATATAAAGATTCAAAACATATGTTTAAATGTTCTTGACTCCTATCACTATCGTTTGCCAATCTTCTATAAAATTTATATATTTAAAATATTACTGATATTTTTGAGAATTAGGATAAGACCAAAATCGTGTTGCCTTAAAGATGTATCTCATAATTTTTTATTATTTATATTTCGTAAAAAAAGCCCTATTAAAGCTGTTATTAAACATTCTACTTCCAAGAGCACTATATTAAAGGGTAAAGTTTGCGATTGAACCAAGTGCATAGCGAAATAAATATAGAAGACAATATCAGCCTTCTTGGAGTTTCCACATGTTAAATATTTAGGAAAATGCAACTTAGCAAAAAATATGAAAGCTCAATGAGTGATCCCGCATTTCCAACTATCACAATAAACAATGAGTCCATTAGTATAAAAGTAATCTTCTTCGAAATTGAGAAATAAATCTTATTACTGATTAGTATTGTTTTCTTTTATAGAATATCATACATTTATGCTTCTGTTTTTTCTTTTCATCGCCCAATAGTATTATAATTACAATAACTTCAAACTCTATGGAAGAACCATAGTCAATCTAGGAAAATGTTATCCATGAAAATAGGTATTATTTTTCATATTCTTATACTATTTTACAGATAAACTGACGTCTTTTATTTATTAAATACTTATTATATTCTTATTCTATTTATTTTACTCAAGTCTTCTGATTTCTTTCTTGTAAGTTTTCAAAGTGCGGGACACTGATAAGAAAAAAGAAATGTCTCTCTTTTAAAGTCTCAGCAACGTGGAAGCAAATCTTTTAAACATATCAAGTAAGAATAAAAAATAATTTTTAAAGAGAATATCGTTAAGAATTCAGTTAACCACGTGATCTTCCTGGGCGGATCTAGCTGCCAATCATGTATCACGTGGTCTTCCTGTTGTTGTTTAGTATATATTTTTTTCCCAATAGAAGCGAACTTGACTCCTGTACTAGGGGGAGTGTGATCTCGGCTCTCTCTCTCCCGAGAAATTTTATGTGTAGTTCTATAGGCCTACTACACTTTGGCGTAATCATGTGCCTTTTGTTGTTGATGTTACCAATAAACCACATAAAAGACAACATTTGCCTTCAAGTCATTTCACCCAGACCACAATCTTCACTATCAGATAAATTATTGTGCAATCAAGAAAAGCAACTATAATTTATTTACAAATATAGTATCGATATTATGTGAGCTGGATGGTTTACTAAAACCCCCAAGGAACAAAATCGAAGAATTTCTAATAAAATGATAGATTGCAAGATGAGCTTTTTTCTACACAAATATTTAAAAACTTTCAGAATGTATTGTTACTGATTTTTATCACCTCCGGGTTCTTTTGATAGTGTAATGTATGGTGTGAGAACACAATCAGCAGGCTTCAGTAGAAAACAACGACGTTTATTTACACGAAGAACACGAGTACACAAAGACGACGAACACACAGGCGACAAATATGTACAGCCGAGGAGAACACAGGACAACACACTACAGCAGACAGTAGCTCACAATTAGTGATCGCCCACAGCACACGAAGCGGCCAGCACATGAATCCACCAGGAGAGGGGATCCTCGCTCTACGGTCTCCCCAACGGCTGAACTTCTCACTGTCTCTTCTCGCTTTAGCTGCCGACTTACTACTTCTCACAACTGGCTACTACACAAAAGATGCGACGCTGCTTCCACAGTAGACAACAGAATTCGGCACACAGCAGTTCAGCACTCGCTCCACACAACGCTGGCACTCAGCTGTTTCTTCGCTATCCTCTCGAAGACTCGCTGCTTGTCGGCGACTCCGACTACAATTCACGACGACACCCCGCAACTTGAGAATGCCGGCCTTTTGTAGTTTCCGGGAGGCAGGGATAGAAACTTCTAGACCAATCAGACTTATCTCGGTTCGTAATGGACGGATCGACAAAATTCTCGAATTTTCGAGCATTATCCATTTTGTCGCCAAAGTCGCCAAATGGTAGCCAAGTCTGTCACCAGCTCTGGGATCAGCGGCTCGGCATCCGACAACATCCAATACACATGACCGTAAAATGGTCTTTCTTATGATGACACTATTCGTGCTGGGAAGCAAAATTAAAGGTTTGTAACAGTATCTATTGAAGCAAATAAATAATCTGTAGACTATATTTAGCAATAATTACCCAAGGGACGATTGAAACTAAAAGTTTATGCATTGGCAACATTCAATATATTTCTAAAACATCAATTCAATTTTATGAAGTGAATGCAATGATAGCGTAAGTACAAATCAATCGATTCGAGAAATAAATAAATGAATGAGTTTCCTGTGTTAATGAGAAATTGTGAGGATCTGAATGAAATTATAAATAGTAGAGTTACGGGTCTTTAACAGTTACCAGTTTGTAGCATGTTGCGAATATAGCCTAAAGGTACCCTTTTATACACTTCACTTATCTACAATTCACCAAATGCTGTTATCTAATTATGGCATTCATACCCTGATTTAACGTTTTTATTTTCTCGTATACGTAGTTTAAGGAAGAATTGGAATCGTCAAAAAATTTGAACTCGAGATTTTGACGAATCTCCAAATCTTAGACTTTCCCGAGTTCGAAAAACACATTTTTGGAAGATGTCCGTCTGTCTGTCTGTGACAAAGTTAACTCAAAAATGCTTAAAAATATGCTGATGAAATTTCATACCTACGAGCTTTCTCTAAATTTGAGGATTTCTATCAAATTTTGAGCAAAATAAGTCCAGATGAAGTGTGTCTGTCTGTCTATCTATTTGAATATAAAATACGATTACAAGAAGGAAAGATCAAGATAGTTAAAATTTGGTACACAGATTTAACATATATAGTGTTTACACCTATCAAATTTTGTGCCAAATATCACAAGAGGTTGATCGTTTGTTGGTCTGTACTTTCAGAAACATACAAATTCGGTAAATCTAAAACGCAGAGACATAAATATAGCGAATTTGGTATGGAATCTTGTAACTACAAATGTAGTTTTGTATCAAATTTTTGTTTCAATCTTTTGAGAAAAACTCGTATGAAACGCAAATTATGTTTTCGGATGCTATTAACAGGGATTAATCACCAAAAAACTCGCCAAATATTCCTAGATTCAATAAAAAGGCCGAATTTATGCCAAAGGTTTATTTCATAACTATTGTACACCAATACCATTCAAGGCATTCTGTAGAATAACATCTTTATTAGAAAGTACAAAAGAAAGTTTTGGGCAGACCACTCCGGCTTGTTTCATTTGCCACGTTAGATGTTTATGATGTTGTAAACATAGTATTTAAGAAATATATTTCAGCTACCTTCTTACCTCAGGAGTGAAAGTAAACAACCTGTTACGAATAAAAAAAGTCGCATTCAAGTTAATGATGCATATGTGAAGTGAACTCACACTTTATTCTGGTTTTCTTTTTTATTAGGTTCCTTTTTGCACATTTTTTATTAACGAAGTACAACATACTAAAATCCCTTGTACATAAAACAAGTTCAAAGCAATATGCTCTGCAGTTTTAGCTATTGAGTTTGGTGATTCTATTATTGGAGAAAAAAAATTGACGATGCCACAATGCTGTGGAAAATAAAATGCAGTAAGACATTAGATAATTCACATATATAAGTTTTTATATGAATAAGACATCACTCCTATTGATTTTTTTTATTGCTGTTTATTCTGCATGCCATAATTCTGTATTTTTTTAAAACTGGATTTCTTTTATTTTTCTGCATTAATGGTAATTAAAAAATACCTATTACCAAAATAATAGCTTTTCCTTTTAAATCTATTTCAGGGTTGCAACTAGGCTTTAACTTCTGAAAATAATCAAGGCAATAATTATAATCATAATCATAATAATATGTTATATAATAACCAATCTTAGGGTGTAAAAGGACACGAAATAAATTTAAGATGGTTGATGTCACGTCATCCAGAAGAAATCATGCGCTTATCGAAATTGAATCGTAGAAACTATTTAGATGATTCAAAATCTTCCCACGCAATTTTATCACGCAGTCTGAGCAGACCGTAAGTGGTGAGACATACAAACAGTAGGGCGTATTCTACTAACGCTTGTTTTGTTTCCACAAGAGCTCAAGAAGCGTAAACTTTCCCTCCGGTTGCTCTTCTGTTTGGCTGGAAACAGAAAAATGGGAACGAACGCTCCGTTCCACCAATTGTTCCACCAGAATGTTTGGTGGTTAAGGAACCGTATAGAAGTCATTCTTGGTTAAAGCAAGTGCTCTCTGCTCTCTTGGTGGAAACTTTAAAAAGATCTCTTTTATACTTTAAAGTTGAGATTCTTGACGTACTTAGTTTCACTTGACAGACAAAATTTATCCTTTTCAATATTTTTTTTTCTTTTAAAACGGTTGAAATTGAAGTAAGTGTCCATTTGCTTATTTTTGTTGTAAATGTGTCTCAAATTATTATGTCAGATTTAAGGAATTTTTTTAAGCATGTCGCTCTTTTTTTTTATGGATATATTTTCTATGCAACAATGAGTGTGTAAGAATTCCTTTCTTATCGAGGAAAATGTGTTGGGTGTGGTTAATTTGAAAGCATTTACACGAGAGAGTCATCTTCGCGTGTTGTATGTGCATGACAGAAGAGACACGATACCATTATAAAATTGTTTCTTTATTTTCAAAAGAATTTTGGAGCCCCTCCCACAAAAGAAAAAATCATTTTTTTCTTAAGAATTCTTTTTTCCTATGTTGATGATTTTTATTCATTAATCATATTTTAAAAATACAGTATTAGGAAGGTTGGATGTCTGATTTAGAAATATACACTATTCGGTACTCAGATGACTCTAATAAATAATAAAAGGTAAAATATAACGGTAATAATTATGAAGGTGACTCTAATATTTATAAGAACTCCAGATCTTGGTGATATGAATTTTAGAACATGAGAAAGCAAATGGCACAAAAATTTTCGAGAAGAAATGAAGACAGATGGACAGTTCCTTGTTCTTCGATTAATCATTCATTATCGTGATACTTGTTTACTACTAGCCGTCTGCAAATATTTGCTGTTTCGCATGAATCATTGGTTGCTTAAAAGTTACACTAAATATTTTACATGTAAATTTGTCTAAATTATTTTCTTTGCAAAATCTCCGAATTTTGATAAATAAGTAATTGATAGTATTTTAAATGTCTAATACTATTCTGTTGTACCATAAACCTTTTTAATTTTCAGTCATTTCGCCTAAAATTGATTGGTTGGTTTGATGGAATTTATTGGCCCAAGAACTATTTATAATTGAATTACTCCAAACATATGGTAAGGGCCTAACATTTGAACTTTAAGTTGAGTTTAACTTTTTGAAATCTAAAAACTTTCAAGTTAAATAGAAATATAAAAATATAAGAATTGAAATAATAATAATTTTGATTGGAAATTTGTATATACTATAAAATATATTTCAGAATTTATGCAATATCTCAAAGGGTTATCCAATAAAATATTTTTGATTCTACTTTGTACTACACTCAGAAAAAAATTTAGGCTAAAGGAAAGATAACCGACATTGGCCAGCATCTAGTTTGTATGAAATATTGATTTTATTTAATTTCAGTTAAATCTCTTATGCATATTTTGGAATTCAAATTTCCCATAACAAAGCAGTTTTAAGCATTAAATTGTGATAAACAATAAAACTGTGTTTATTTACATATCTATTTTGTTTATTGGTAATATGAACATTTTTAAGGGAGTCGAGTCTTCTGATATATCATTAAAAGCATAGCTGTCCGATTAATTAACATTTTAATTGTACACTGTCTTTCAGGGTATTGGAAATCTCCCTTCTTCATTTCTCATGTAAACGACGCAGACAATAATCAATGAGTAAAAACGTCTAAATCTTACTTTATATTTAATTAAAAATTTCAATAAAATTGCTCTAAGATGCCCATTTTCACCCTCCAAATGTTGCCAAATTTGGAAGCTGCAGTTATAACGGTCTTGACAGTAAAGCAACCGACAGACAAACAGACACACATTCTCATTTATTATAAGTAGTCAAGAGTAGTTGTAGATTGAGTAGTAGCTGAGCTGCAAATTGTGTATGAGTGTTTGAGTTTAATTAAATGCAAAAATTTTGAATGATGCGGTATACTAACTCCTTAAGTTCCGATGAAATATTGAAACATTTTGTAATAAATTATCATTTAATTTGCTTTAATAACTATGTAGCTTTTATTAAAGGTTTTTTTTTTAAAAAAATCCTGGTTAGCCTTTATTTAAATGTTTCGGTATTGTACACATTTTCTGCATGTTTAAACATATCGCGCATACTTTTAATTTTATGGCGAGTATAGCTTGTCACTGTTCAGTTAGTTATTAAAAGATCTTGACGATTTTAGCTCGCCTTTGAAGTCGTTATAAACTTTAATAAATTCTCCAATATAATTTAAAATATGTTTAATAAAAAACAGTGAACAGCTGCAATAAAACGATCATCAAGGTAGAAAATATTACTACCTGATTTTTTTTTATTTTTTATTTTATTTTTGTGCATCACTTTTTTATCGAATTTCAGAAATACATATCACTAATATTTGAGGACTTATCTTATTCTAACCATTCTAAATTATAGTCCGTAAAAAACGCGAATAATTATAGGAAGTGTTTTACCCTTGACTTTCATGTAAACTTATATATTATGGCGGGTATTGTGATTCGATTCACCATAAAGTAGAAATTTTGATTGATTTGGGTCTGAAATTTGACATTTATGTACATTTTTAAGATAATATACAAAATTTCATTTTACAAGCTTGTTGCACTTTAGAATAATTTTGTTTTCACATGCATTTAATAGTCAAATAAGTATACATTTTCAGAAATTTAATCAAAATATCCATATATATTGTTCCAGATACTACATCTGGCGATGTAAAAAGTATGTAAAGAAAAGTATTTAAAGTAATAAGTATTTCGACAAGTCGATAACGGATAACGACGCTAGAAAATACGAAACACAGCCGCAGGGTGCATAAAGATAGCATATGCAGAAGAACATAAAAGTATACATTAGCAACACAAACACAGGCAACAAATCACTAGTTAAATAGCAGCACATCACAATTAACAGCAGGCAACTAGATGCGATTTGCAGCTACAGTTCGCTTTGTGCCTCCCTCCGAAAGTAATTCCTCCGACTCACTGCGCTAGCTGCTGTTTCTCGCTCTGTGTTGTTGTTGCTTCTAATGGTCTTGTCTAGACAAGTCCACTGACTTTAAGAAGTCAAATTATGGTTTAAGCCAAGGGTGGGTTCTTGTTTTTTCAGTAGCGCCATCTGGAGCGACTTGAATCAGAGAAACGATCACCCCTGATCCAATACCCCCAGTTGTATTACTCTCGACATGGAGGACTTAGTGACCACGATGGGTTTATACTCGCGTCAGCCACCACACACGCGGGGAGTCTTCGGCCGACGGGCTTCGAGCTCGCAACCCAAAGGACGCGAATCCAACGCCCTACCAACCAGGCTATCCCGGCCGTATCGTTTTATGTAGAATTGTTGATAGGATATAGGAAATTTTAGAAGAATCGACAAATATCAATTGTAGATTGTAGATCAACAAATATTGCTAATAGGGATTTCGCCAAATAGTGGTCAAGTCTGATGCCGCCGGAGGGGAGGCGCATTGACCTGATATGTATATAATGTTCAATAAAATAGCTGTAAGTCTCTTTTCCTTACTGTGAGACTAACTACGCAGGAAATTAATATTACAGATTCGTAATAATATCTACGATTTTATTGTCAAGTTTATATACTAATTTTTTTTTCCATTTTCGAAATGCACATTTGCGTATACAAAAATAAAATCTTCAGCAGATAATTGGCCTAAACACAAAAAATAAATTATCTAAAGCAGACATCGGTCTACAATTCTTCGAATAGTTCTAGTTAAGAGCACAATTAAAAGATAACTAAGAAGAAAACTTTCTCTTGTGTTTTTCAGTTGTATTTTTTTGTCAGTAAGCTTCTAGTGAATTAAGTAGAACTCAGAAATTAAAGTTATTAGTAAAATTCGTTCAAATAATTACAGCATTTCCCGTTATGTGTTTATTTTGATGCTGATTGTTTGTTACTAACCGCTTTTGGTGAAAGTCTTTTCAAAATCAGTTTTGTACAATAATGTTTTAGGATAATTGAGGAAAAACTCCAAAATCCTTTTCTTTTAATAAATCGTCTCAAGTCCTCCCATTCTCCAAAGTTTATTAGTGCCAAATGGGTAACTCTAAATCAACTGTCTGGTCTGTTGACAATTTAAGGCAGACAATTTTCTCCCTTTCTTTATTATTAATAGTGATTTTTTTTAGTTTTTTTCATTCATTATTTTAACTTTTTACAATATGCTCCAGGGGGAACAGGTACAAATAAACTATGATAAAAAATATAATCACATTCAGATTTTTTTTTATCGAAAACATATATGTAATGGTATGCACATATATTTTATGAATTACATGATATTTATTTATTGCACTTTGCTACCGAAAGTATGCAAAGATTTTATTTTACATACCAAGAAAAAGTAATCAATTACTTGAATTTTCGACGAGTTTTTACTGGATGATATTACATTTTATACTAAGGTTTTTGAAAACATTTAATAAATTTAGTTTCTAACTTGAGTTACCAAGAATTCATTAAAAATTTAGAAAAGTTTTCGTCTTTATCTTGAATAAAAAATTGTTCTCAAGTTATTTGGTGGCCTTTTTTAAAAAAATTATTTTCCCTGCCATAAAATATTTTTGTGTTTTGCGTATTTTAAACTGTATAACTTAATCACAAAGTCTTTTAGAAGAATAAAAACCAAGACATTAATAAATTATGTTTCATTTAATTTTCTTGGCAGATTTGAATATAAATGAAGCCCTTTCGTAAATTATTATTCACCCCTGAGTTGGAATCTCTTTCTAGTAAATTCCTAAAAAATCCTGAAAATAAAATTTTTGCAGTTTTTTTGGAGTAACAAAATTTATTAAATAAAAGGAGTTTTGAGAAGAATTAAGGAAATTAACTTTTACTACACCACTAAATTTATTAAAGGAGATTATAAAAATGGTCTATTTTATGTATGTGATAAATTAGACACAGTTTAGCAGCGGAAATCAACTGTAAAGCGTATATTTTAGATATAGCTATTTTTTTAAAAAAAAATGTTTAATAGAAAAAATTTAAATAATCGAATGTTCCAAAATTAGTCACTGCTTTTTCAGTAGGATGATGAATATAAGATTCGACATGGATCAGTTTTATTCATTTATTATAAGGCAATAACAATTTAAAATAGCAGAAAAAGTGGTACTCACGTTGTTTATAATTTAATATTTATAACCAATCATATTTATTGATAGAATTTTATCATGGAGATCAGAGAATAACGGATTTGAAACTCAATGCTACGTTAGTAATGTCATGTATTTTTTCCTTGTTTACACAGCATTCATCTAGGTTCAAACCTCATCACAGTCTTTTATAGAAATTTAAAAAGGGGAGTATTGGCTTAAGTATCATTTTCATAATCTAATAATAGTTCAAAATTACCAAATGAGTCTTAAAAGTGGGTGCATCTGAGCAGATTAAACCAGTTGTTTTAAAATAAGTAAAAAAAACAAAAAAAACAGGGGCAATTTTTTTTGCTTAAGTAACTTATTTCCAAAATGTTCAATTTTATAGTATAAATCACCGATATTTGAAGGAGTCACAGAAAAAGAAATTTGCATTGAAGAAATTTTTCTCAAGGTTTTTTTCCCAGAATTATTAAGATAATTCGTAAGGAAGTAAAAGTGTTTGTGATGAAATTATAAAAATGCTTCAGATTTTTATTACATATCGGAGGGGTTGTTCTCCCCGTTATTTTTTTTTATATATTTAGGCATTAAAGCACCATCATTCCTGATTTTCTTTTTTCTGCATTCTATGAAAATATAGTAGAATATGGGTAGTGGAGGGACTGATCCGACAAACTCTAAAACGTCTTGTTAAGTTTGAGTTCCCGCCCATCCTCAGACGTTTGCTTGATGGAAATATGGGCGCTTTGTGTTTCTTTAAATAACGAAGAAAAAAAAAAGCACAATCCACTTATGAAATCCGCTCCAAATATTGCTAAATAGAGGATAGTTGTGAAGACACTTCTTCATATATGGAACACTAGTGATCTATCCTGTCAAATAATAAAAAGGAAATTTTGCATGTTATAATTTAAATGTACGAGTTCGGGATCTGATGATTTAAAAGAATAGAGCTCTCTCACAGTTACAGTTGCAGCGAAAAAATCGAAACGATCGAATGAAACACCCAGGTTTTCCTTGCAAAAATCGATTACCCTATTGAAAAACCATAAATGGTGCACATGCATAGTGAGAATTGGGGACTAAAAGATTTGGAAAGAAGATTACTATAAAGGACCAATAACAATATAGAGAGGAAATGTATTGACGTACTATATATAATTCCCAGAGATCAATAATCAATTGCAGAATACCATGTATAAAAGCATAGTTTTTAGATAACCTTTAATAAGTAGTGTGGGAAGATAATTTATTCAATCCGTAGTTCAACTGTGACAACAAGATGACACTTACAGAGAAATAACGAGGTGAGTTGATAAAGCTGCTTTATCTGACTAAGGAAAAGGTTATCAAAACTAATCAAGTTTATCGGTGAAATAAGCTAAGATGAGATCCAAGTTTCGTTAAAACAGTACGTTATTTAATTAAAAAAATTGAGGAAACTGGTTATACATGTGATAGACCGCAAACAAGGAGATCAATTGTTCCTCTTGAAATTGTTGGGAAAAAGCATAATGCGATTACTGCAGGTTCAATACATTCTGAAAGAAGTGTTGTTTGTAATTTCTATGCAAGAAAATAACGGTATTCATGCTCCTGCAGTCTATTGTGCTGATGTTTTCTTATCGGTTCCAGTACAACCTGCAAACGAACGGCAGAGTGATAAATTTGCGAAATTTTTCTTCATTAGATATGATTAAGATAGCAGGTGGTCATTGCGGATATTATGGTCGTGTGAAGCACATTTCTTAACTGGGAACGTAAACTGCAAGAACTGCGTTCAGTGTGGAAATTCTCAGAATATGGTACTGGCAATTTCACACCAAGTTAAAGTGACTGTGTGAAGTGGTATTGCAATCATATTCGGTCTCAGTTCATACTTTTCCGCAGAAGTGCGAAGAAAAGAAGAGAAGAAGAAAAGAAAATGTGCTCTAACTAAACTGTTCAGTATAAACAGTATTGTAGAATTGCTTAATTCCCGAATTGCAACGACGAAATATCGTTAATGGTATTGCATGGTATTATATGATAAGATGGTGCTTATCCTAATGCCATTACATGTGTTCGAAAAGTGTTTTAAACGCATTTTGGTGATGGAATCTATCCCGTAATTTGCAGTTTTGTGGCCAAAATCCACCGATCTCATTTCAATTGATTTCTAGTTCTGGGATTTTCTAAAATCTAAAGATTCAGTAAAAATGTTAATATACATACCACACTGCTATATTTCCATGCAAGGTGTAAGCAGCCTTACCTGACACAGTTTTATGTGGAGCAAAGGGAATAAGATCTTAGCTGAAGAGTAAGCGAGAAAGTTTGAAGGAGACTCCGCTGGGCTTTTTGTTATAGATTAACAGTTTTCAGTGATTGATTAGTTGTTTTCGCTATTGATAGCATCATCAAGCACTTTTGATGATCTAAATTTTGACAAAATTATGAAAACTATTATTTAAAATATTTTAGGTTATTTTTGTGTAATAAACTTAGAACATTTTAATTTGTTAGCTATGTAAGCAAAAGAACAAAATTAACTGTCGAATATAATTGAATCTGTCTGAAATCTGTCCAGTTGTTAAGGAGTTGCTACAGAATTCTTTAAGCTTTTATTTCGTGATATCTCTTAAAAACAGAAGGTGAAAGGGGGGTGTGAACAATCATTGATGACACATCTAAACGCCATGAGATTTCAATTGAAATCAAATTTATCGCAATAGTTACAGTGATTGGTGCTGAAAAATTCTGCCATATAAAGCACAAAAAAGTCATATTGTACTGGGAAAAAGGAAAATGTACAACAAAGTCATGTTTTTTGAGCTCTTCTTTTAAAATGTGTTTTGGTGGCCTAACGGCGACCATTCGGCGAAATATCTCGGGGCACAAATTTTCTTTTGAAATATAAATTGATGTGATCGGAACAATGATTGGAAGATTAGTTTGTCTAATTATTTTAAATACATAAATGAGATTTTCTTTGATTTATCATTTGGGGAGAAGTGATTTATTTTATAAATGATCCTACTTTCTATACTTATTTATTTTTTAAAGTTAATTTCGAATGATATAATAATTAGTTAATAAAATAGTTAAATGTGAGCATTTTTGACCTGAAATCGAGAATTTTTAACAAATTTTTACTAAACAAAATTATAATGATTAATTTATTAACACAAACTCACATTCTAAGTTACGAAAACATCTTTCAAAATTATTAAGTAATATTCCTTATAGAAGATTATATATAAAATGATATAAACGATTGCTTTTGATAAATAGAAATTAAATAGTTAATACTAAAATGATCAGATTTTTCTAAACTATAATCTGGTATGCTTTGGAAACCGAACTAGGAGATATGTCTAGATAATGGAAAATTCCCCCTAAAATATGTGAATAAATAAAAAAAAAATTAAGAAAAATGAATATTTGCTTATTATAAATTTAAAAACATATGACGTAAAGAGGCATCAATAACATGTTTGAATCTTTCTTTTTCTTGTTTTAGGCCACTTCATTTTTATTTTTTTATATTATTAACAACATTTCTCGTTTACTTAAATTGTAAATCAGAATTCTTCAGAATTTAACTACTGGAAAAATTATGTCTAACTATTTGTTTGATATAAATTATTTGTTAGTATAAAAGTGAGATAATTTATTCAAATACGAACCCTTTTTTAATCCGAATCAAGAGATGATAATCAGGACTAACCCTACTAATCTAGGACATCTGATCATTTTAAATGCAAAGCAAAATATAAAAATTTAAGTTACTTTTTGATAAATAAAGTTTGGGCAATAGTTTTAATATGAATTATTCACTTATAATTAAATCAAAATATAAACTGGAAATTTAATTACATTTTAGATCAATTCCGGACATTTTTTCAGTATAGGGCAGATGGTGAAAATAAGAGATTATCTCGGCTAATTTAAAAACTTTGCCACTTTAATTATTAAAATGAAATAGAATCAAGTGTCTCGAATTGAATGCTCTATAAATAACAGGTCTTCAAGAAATACAAAATAAAGTTTTCGCAGCTAGAATATTAATTTAAAACAACATAAACAATGTGACGCAATTAGACAAACATGCGGAAGACGTCTTCATTACCAAAATATCTGAAAGCTACCAGGCTATCCTTATATCTTTATTACACTACTTTTCATCCAAAAAGAGGAAATCACGCAAGTGGCAAATTATGCGCTACCTTTTATTTCCCCATACCTTCAAGCGACAAAGAAGATCAGCGGGGAAAGAAGAAATAAAGAAAGATCTGACCTTAAACTACTGAGTGCTTGCATTCACTTAGAGGTCAGATTAACAGTGCCCCACCTTTTTTGCTTGCTGATGCTCATCAGATAGAAGTCAGTTGGTTGCTAGACACCGGCCGAACAAGTTGAACGACCTCTGTCTTGTCACACAGAGCTTGAAAAAGAGATATTTTCTTTCGCTTGACCCGAGAAATCTTATTTATATATTTCGATAAAGTGGCATTAAAAACGTGGGCGAAACTTAGGATTCGCTTGGATTATTTAATACTACTTGTTGACACTGAAGTGTTGTTGCAGATATCTTCTGCGTGTGTTTACACCAACTGTTCTGTTTTACAGTCAAATTGGCGAATTTATCAGGTAAGTTTTGTAAAATATTATTATATGGATACATTAATATGCATCACTGCACATAGTTGGACTTGTCCAATATTCGTTCCTCTGGATATATTTTATCAAAGGTTCTGTTTCGGTTTAATTTTTGAAATTTAGCTGGAGCAGAGTCAAACTAATAGAAAAGCAAATTAAGCAACTACAGAGGTTTCCAAAATTTATTTGAGACTCTAGTGACATTGAGATTTTTGTTTACAGCATTTTCAGAATAATTTAATTTTATACTTTGTTATTTATTTAAATTTATTTAAATTCAAATTAAGTATTATTAAAAGCTTGGAACATTATTTTAGCAATTTCCTAATTATTTAATTTTTGCACGTTTCATATTATATTGTTTTATAATATTAAAAAAATGACATTACACATTTAAAAAATACTCTGTCCTGTATTAAATATTATTTCCTGAATTTTCTGGGGTTCCCAGAATTGTTTGGGGTCTTCGTGACTTAGAGATTTTTATTGAAGCCATTTCAGAGTAATTTAATTTTATACTTTGAGGTGCATTTAAATTTATTCACATTAAAATTAAGTGCTATTTAAATTTTGAGACGTTATTTTAACAATATTTCTAATTATTTAATTTTTGCATGTTTTATATTAGATTGCTTCATAATTCTAAAATAAAAAACAATATGACGGTACACAATTAAAAAAACAAGACACGATTCCATATTTAAATATTATTTAGATTGAGTTTAAAACGTTTTGTGAATTTTTTTAATCTATTTTCTTTAAAATTACCTTTAACTTTAAATTTTGAATTTTTCTTAAACGGATTTTTAAATGAATCTTCTTGAAAGTGATTCAGAATTTGCTACTTCAATTTATCAAATTAAAAAAAAAACTACTTGTACAGAGACTAAATTAAAACAATAATAAAAAAATAATAATATCTGGTTTTGGAAGCTGGAAAGTGAAAGTGGCGGAACTTGGATCGTCTTAGGGTCCCTTTAGGTCCCCTACTCTGCCTTGAATCTGATTTTTTACGTTTTCTTTAATGCAATCGAGCCTGAAAAGACATCTACCTTCGTTGTTTTTTTTTTCGCAGGAAATATAATAAGAAATTTTACCATGGCTTGCTCTAGTTATCTTATTCTGCACGATTTTTAGACATATTAGTTTGTATTAATTTTAAGTAGACGGATTAAATGATCTTTTATTTCTAATCCAATCTTAAATAAGAATCTTTAATATATTTTGACAAAAATTCATCCGATACTCTGAACTAAAATTATATTAAAAAAAAGAGGGCGAATTTTTTAACATTTTTATTTTGAATACTTATGAATTACTAGTTATTTTGGATATTTATTACTACTTTTGTGCTCCAAAAGAGTATGGTTTTAAGGTTGTGCAACTTTTTTGTTCTTACCTCTAAGAAAATTAGTATTTGTGATTATGTTCTCTTGAAGGTCATGCAAGGTGGTTTCAAAGTCTTTTTCTGATTAAAAAAGATTATTGTAAAAAACTTTTATTATTTGACATTTTAGTTGTTTCGACATAATGTAAAGATTTTTGTAAAGTTTTTAACAAAGCCACTTTAGAAAGTAAATTTCAATTTGAACACATTTAGTAGTTCGAAGAATGTCAAAACGGTATTCGATTTCCGCCGGTATTGCCAAACATTTCAGCGTTACACTAGACATCCTAATATCAATATTTTCAACTGATGTTCCGAACGCTCTGTCCTTCATGTAATCCCAAAATTGACAGTGAAGACAAAGCAACCGATTTGGAAACAACGAGCCAAAGAACAAATTGATCTTTTTTTTTTTATCTTGACGTCATTTTGATAACAAATGAATATATAATTATTATTTCACTATTAATTACTCTATCAGTTGTACTGAAAAAGTTAAGAATACGAGCACTGTTCCCTAATAAAAATTTTACTATATTACATTCAACAATTTTTTTCGTAATAATTTTTTTTTGTAAACAGGGAATGACTTCATGACCATTATGTATATCTTTTAACCGTTTAATTGTTTTGCTGTCTTTTATTATCTAATTAAATAAAAACTCCTTTTCGGTTATGCGTTAAAGTACAGATTCCATTAGGAATTAATAGAATATTTGACATGTTTGTTGATTATGTGCAATTTTTGCATTGAATTGACTTAACTTTAGTTTAGAAGTTTGAAAAGCAATAATTCAATATCTATATGATTGAAGGGGGCGACATTTAAGAGGTTAAAATATACTAGTTCAGCTTTATTCTAAATTTTCTATATTATTTATATTGCTTTTTTTGTTGAATGAATATAACACCTCTCAAATTTACCTTCTTAAATATTATTCTGAAAGATTTTATTTAGGCCAGCTTCTCTCTTAGAGTGATTTTCACAAGTTGTTTTATGCAGACTTCTCAAAATTTAAAATTATTCAAATTTTCTCTTGATATAACGGAAAATAAAACTAAAAGCCTGAATTTAGATGGTTTTTATACGTTATGAATTATTTATAATGCATCAAAAAATTGCACGTTTGTGCAACTTATGCATAGCATACAAAATATGTCATGTTTCATCAATATATTCAAAATTTTTCAGTGGCATTTCGAAAAAAATGCAAAATGTTTTCTTGGGTTTTCTTGATATAACTTGCCTTAGTAGATCTATGGTATCTTAAAATTTATTTTTCCTTTTGGGTATTAACGTAATCGCTAAGAAGAAAATTTTAGAAATTACTTCATTGAAATGAAAATGTTTTTGAAATGTTTTCAGTAGAAAGAAATTAGATTAAAGTAACGTGAATATTGTTTCAGCGAAGTTAAAGAGATAAAAAGCATTATTTTATAATGCAATTCCTAGAATAATTTTTCAAGCAGCTTTCTCAACAAGAAAATGATTAAATGTAATAAGTTTAGAAGATGATTTAGTTAAGTAATTTGTGTTAACTTTGCATGATTATTTATTGCAATAAAAACGCGTGCATAGATTGCCCATGGCATGATGACTGTTAATGAAATCAAGACCGCAATAATATAAAATAGAGCCATGTTTATGTAGTAACAAAAGGAATACTGATTTTTACCTTTTTTTTCCTTTTTAATAATGATACCTGCTTATGATATATGATAAAAATTGAAATGGTAATTCAGATTGAAAGAATGCTATAAAAATGGTTGAATCGAATACTTACGTTTTCAATAGTGCATGACCTCATGGGAATGATCTCCAATAGAATGTTTCATGTATATAATGAGTGGAGTATATGCAAGAGAATTAAAGTAAAATATTTTTAGTGCCTGGCGATTTCACGATATCATGGATATGAAGTTATATTTGAGCGATTTAATCGAAATTAATGATAACCAATATCCCCGTAAAATCAGCTAGTAGTCAAAGGTGATTAGTAAATAAGGGAACAATACACTAAAAAGCATTAATTAAATTTTATCACAAAAATAAAACAAATATTTGCACATGATTAGTTATAAATAATAAGATGGCAACTGTAAAATCTGTTTATAAAAGAATTAGTACAAAATACACATCATTAAATATATATTATAAAATACCAATTACATAAGAAATTTAGGAAAAAACAATATAATCAGTTTTTTAATAACGCAATATATATGCATGTAATTAAAAGAATATTTCCCAATAACTTGTTTTGATTGTGGTCTTTTCTACCCATTAGGGATAGAATATAGAGCGAAATTCGCTGTTCTTTTTCTCTCATTTCAAATCAGTCTGGGGGCATAAAACCGTCATTCGTTTTTTTCTTTCGATTCTGCTATTCTTGGAGGCAATTCTTGAAGAGTTGGGTAATTGAAGAAGATCGGTTAAGCGTATGATTCCATCGGAACTTGGAATGCATTGGCAGAGGAATCCTTCTTGCTCGAGGGACGGTTTCAATTCTTTCTTTTGGGTCTTAGGAGAATGGATTTCTCTTCAACGAACAAGTGTAACCTGCAATTTTTATTATTTATCTTTGGGGACGTGAGTTTTAGGCGGCATCGATTGGGTGGGTTTCTTCTGAAGAGAGTGGACTGTCTAAGTACTGCTCGGAAGATCTAATTTGAGCACAAGTTTGGGGAGGAACTAACTAAAACAACTTTTACTGGAAAGTGTAGCACAAAAGAACCAGCATTTTGCAGAAGATATATTATGTTATAGACTCTTAAGCTAATTCTTTTACTGAGGAGTGTATACTAGTATATATACAAGTTAATAGAAATTTTCTGTTGTTGGCCGTGGTAACTATACAAACTTCTGTTGTATTACTGGGCTAACTATACAAACTATTATAAGAATAAAGACAAATCCTTTGGTAAATTGAATTTTAATCATACATTAGACAATGCGAGATTAAGAGTATCTGTTCTTTTTTTCAAATAAAATAAATTATGAGGAAATATAAGGCGAATTAAGATTTCAGTTTGTTTAAAAATAAAAAAGCTTTGAAAATCTCGAAGAATCTTACACTAATACGAAGTTACTAACGAATACTAATTACACGAAGTTAGTTCAGCTAATACGAAAATATAGCTTACATCAGACGGTCTATCAATATTGCATACATTTTGTAGAATGAGAATCATTGTTCAGTATAAGGAAAGATTCAAGATCTCTACCTCTAAAATTAAAAAGACATTTTCCGTCAAGCTTCGATCGCCCATACAAATATAAATTTAGTGAATAAAATTTATTTATTACCAAAGTTTATGTACAATCATGGTTATCTTTTGACATATTCAGAATGAAGATTCAGGCATCGAACAAAATTTATTTATTACCAAAAGTTATGTATATTCATAGTTTTCTTTTGACATATTCAGGCATCTGTTATATCAATGGATCAGATTTCCTATATCTTATTTGCAAAATTTGCAGCCAGTGATGTGATGATGGGTTATAACGTTTCTTTGGAGCTCCTCCTTAATCTGAAAGTTCTTTTAATATTTTTAATTCAAGAATGTGTAGAAAGAATGTTTAAGCATTCACCTGGCAGAGTCAAGGCATGCCAATCACCAAGTTTGTTGCCTGCAATTCTAGCATTCTCTTTTTCTTTTGCATGACTTGATTCAGAAGAAAGTCCGTTCAAAAGGTTCCATTATAGTTCTTCGAAAAAGATCCTATGCTGTGACAGTGTAAATTGTGTAAGTTTCTCTTCAGGGAGAATGCGACTTAAAGAGGAGTGGTTTTTTTTTTATCTCTTTATTGAATTGAGAAATTTCTTATACTAAACAATTAATCAAGATTAACTAGGAGTTTGAAAGAAATGTTAAAACCCATCTCACATCATTGGTTGCAACTTTTATCGAAGATTTGTTTTATCTATCGATATAATAAATGTCTTAATCTTCATTGTGATTTTGTCGAAAAGTTGTTATTATTATATATAATATATACAAATCTATTTTATTCCAACACTTGATTTTTTTTAATAATCTATCGGAGTTTGAAGAAAAAGGGCACTGGTATATAGTTTTCGAGAAACATTTTATAGAAAAAGTATGAAATCACGTCAGGTACCATCGCCTTTGTTCACAAGTATTTACTTCAAAATATTTTACACTAGCCGCCTTTGGCGACCAGCCGGTTCGCCAATCTTCATGTTCGTTAAAATTTTAATAATTAAATATTTTATGCAATTCCTACTTTAATAGCTTCTTTATTAAAATATTTCAAAACTTCAAATTTTGATAGTCATATTATTCACTCATAATATTATAAAGGCCTTCAGTCATAACTTAATATGTATCTCTCTAATTTTCTGTTAGCTCCAGTAGAATTTATGCTTTAAATTAAAGTGGAAAGGATTAATCTGCAATTAATATAATAATATTTTTTACTGAAACAAAGCATTTTTTATAATATGATTACTGAAAACAGTGTCACTGAGCGTTTAAACTTTATGGGTACTAAAGAATATCTTTCATAATTTATGTAATATCTCAGGAATTTGTTAACAAAATTTTCTCAGATTCATCATGAGCAGATCGATTTATTAACAATGTTTAATTTTAAATGCATAAAACACTAAGAAAATAAAACGAATCGTTTAAAATAATCGGTTGAAAACAGGTTTTAAAAAAACTACTTAAAAAACGATGTACTTAAAACTATATGCATGTACAAAAAATATATAACTAACATAAATACAATTTAATTACAAAAGCATACACCTAAAAAAATTTAAATCAGGTCCGCATGCTTTGATAATATTTATCAACATTCAGAACTTAATGCGCATGCGTGAATTTTCAACGCCAGTTACGGTAACGCAAATGCGTGAATTTTTCTACGCCAGTTGGGGTAACGCTATGCAGATTAGAAATTTTTAATTTCCTTTATTTGGTATTATCTTAATTCAAAAGTACTTCAGAATGAATCTGAAAGATCGATTCATTAACAATGTTTAATTTTAAATGTATCAAACATTAAGAAAATAAACAGAATCGTTTGAAATAGTCGGCCGAAAAATGTTAAGCCTAGCCTCATTACTGTTGGGAAAAAAAACTGAAGCCTTACTCATTTGGCGTTGAAAATTCACGCGGTGGGAAAAATGAAAAAGATTTTTTGGCGGGAAAGTTAGTTTTTAATTAATAATTAAAATTCTAATTAAAAATTCAAAAAAAGGAACCCCAGGTGCATATTCTTGATCTTCAAGGTATACATGTACCAAATTTGGTAGCTGTAGGTCAAACGGTCTAGCCTGTAGAGTGCTAACACACACACACACACACACACACACACACACACACACACACACACACACACACACACACACACATTGAGCTTTATATAAGTATAGATTACTTAATAGGTAATTTTGAATTCTACCAAAGACAATCTTCCAGTCTTTTAGTTTTATTTCTAAACTTTAGATACTATCTAGAATCACAATTAGACATAGGAAATAGATGTGCATTACAATACCAAAACACAGCTGAATATTTAGAATATAATTTATATATTGACGTTTAGTACTTAAATCTATTTAGAAAATAATGATATTACCTTTAATATTAAAATACTTTTTGGTGATAAGGTTAATACATAAAAGGATTCTATATATATATGTATTGTTTTGATAATGTGAAGTTAATTTTTATTATTTTCTCAATATTTCAACAACAGAATGAAAATGAGTATAAAAATCAAGCAAATGATATTTTATTACATTATTTCACAGTATGACAAAACATAATAGTATTTATGTAACTATTTATAATATTCAGCAATAATATAATTATATTTATGTCACTAAGAGTTATTACAAATATAATAACTCTTAGTTGAAAACACATTATAATATTCTACATGCATCTAATTTTCAAACATGTTAAGAATACAAAACTGGTGCATTCCAGTTAATATGCCGCTAACTGGTGCGTTCCAATTAGCTCTTACAAAATATTTTTTTAATAAAATTAACTGCTCTTGTTTTGGGAAAATGAATAACCATTTTAAATGTTGTAAAGTCAAGCGTGTTACTCATAGTCTTTTAGATAGTGTCATTATAAACGACAGAACTGCTGATATGAAAATCTAAATATGTAAACTAACAATTAAAATAGTTAAGGCGTGATGTCTACAACTTTTTTCTTTTGCATATTAATTACTAACATGAGGAATGACAAAACACTTCATGTGAGTGCCTATCTAGGGCCCAGAGACTGAAGCCAGAATGCAATCTCTGCCCTAATGACTCCGTAATTAGTCTTTTGACTAAGGGAGATGCCAAAAATAACTCCCAGGAGAGCTAAACGACGTTTCAAATAATAACATCCTATAAAACGTAACGGTGATGAAGCGAAATAATAATGACAAGTAAGGAGAGTAACTTAGATAATGATAAGGATGTGCGAAGCTCCCAAATGTCAAGACGGTCTCTTACCTTCCATATTTGGCTTTCTAAACTCAGCATAACGTGGAATATTCTTGAATATAGTAATCTGACTATAAGTTTTTATATCCAAGAGCTATTTTTATTTTCTCGTGATCGACGTATAGAGAAAATATTACAATTTTCAAAAAAATTCGAACTCGAGATTTTGACGAATCTTCACGTTTAAAACCTCCTTGAGTAAGAAAAACCCATTTTTAATAAATGTCCGTCCGTCTGTCAGTGACAAAAAGGTTTTGAGCTAGAGGAATGAAATTTGATATACGGTCTTTACACCATACTTTCAGATTTCTATCAAATTTTGTGTAAAATCTGCTCAAAAGAAGTCCGTCTGTCCGGATAACACGATTATAATATAAGATAACACGATTATTATAAAACGAAGTACACAGATTTAACATCTATAGCTTAGACACCTGTCAACTTTTGAGCCAAATCCAAGTATGGATTGAATATCTGTACGTCTTTCAGAAACATGTAAACACGATAATTCAAAAAACAAACAAACCCTCAATGACTTAAATATATCAAATTTGGTATGGGGTTTTGTGAAAACAATTGTAACTCTATGTCAAATTTTTGTTTCAATAGATTGGGAATAACGCCTCTGAATTTGGTTTGGTTTGGTTATATTAACGTCCCGTTTGAAGCAACACTAGGGCTATTTTGGGACGGACCCCGTAATTTTAACCGCTGTCATATGACGAGGACGACAACTGAGCTGGCACCCCCTCTCCACACCACACCACACCAGCGGGAGGACGTTTGGTCATGACGGATTTAACGTGCAACAGACCCCTTTACACGATGGTTCTTCGGTGGAATCGGGTCACGAACCTGAAACCCTGCGGTATCGAAGTCGAGACCTTACCACCAGGCCACCGCTAAATTTGATTTTTTGATACTTTTGACCACATGCCAAGACAATCGCCAAGATTGATACGGTAGATTCAATAAAAATGCCAGATTTACGCTAAAAGTTAAGATTTCGCAACTATTGCACACCAATGCCATGCAAGGCGGTCTCTAGAACGACACGTTTATTAAAGCATGTGAGAAAAATTTGAAGTGACCACTCCCGACCTGTTTTTGGATAAATTAAGCTAATGATGATCTAAAGAAGTATTCAGAAATGTGTCATCCTCATATAGTTTTGCTAAATAAGTAATAGAAATTTTGGTGAACTAGAGATCTTTGGTTCACAATGCCGAGTAGAAAGTTATGAATCATTTTAAAGTGATTGGGAATTTGGATCATTTGTTTGCTCCATTAACATTGTGTGGTAAGGGAATCTTCAATTTTATGTTCAATGTGAAATTGTGGGCCTATTTTACACTTTTTTATAGTGTCTACATTCCTTCACATTGCAAAATATCTTTTTATATTTTTCATCCCGATTTTAATGATTTCTTTTCCAACTATATTTGTAGCTTTATATAGAATACAAAATTTTAGCCGATGTCTTGGAATAGGAGTAGCGCGTCTTCTCCTTGATTTGGGCGTTCTGGGCTTAAGTCCCGGTTCGGGCATGGTTGTTCTTCATCTGTTCTATCTGTGAGAGGTATGAATGTGCCCCCCTGTAAAAAGGGGCTGTGCAAGTGAATGTGATGCGTGAGTAGCTAAGACGTACTCTCAGCCCTAGTTGGCGCTACTAAAAAAACAAGAGACGCACCCTCGGCTTAAAAGCGCTGATTTCGTCAGCGAGCTTGTCCATGGCAAGTGCCATAAGAAACAAGAACAACAACAAAATTGTATAATCATATTTAGTTTTTTTTGTAAACACTACGATTAATCTAGTTTAGCCACCTATTCAAGAATAGAACATTTCGTACCATGAAACTTTAATGTTTGAAACGTTTTTCCTATAATGGATCTGCAGTATATTGGTGCTTTTGAAGTTTTCTTGAAATAACAGGGGTAGGATAAAGAACTATTGACCATGGATAGTAGTCTAAGGATTGTGAGAATTCATATGAAATAAAAATGACGAAATTAATACTTTAATTACGTTTGAGGGCATGGTTCGCAGGGTTTTCTGATTATTTCACATGTATAAATCATTGTGCCTTTTAACATTCATTTTGTCATCCAAAACCAACTTTCGTACAAAAAAAAAAAAAAAAAAAAAATCTGAAACCAAACTTGATGAAGGAAACAATAATTATTTGTATTAAAATTAAGATGAAAAAAATCAAAATCTAGTGTGGATTTATTTTAATGTTTATATTGTTGTTTCTGATGGTACTTGTCATAGACAATCCCGTTCTTACTAAGTTAGTGAATTAAGCCGTAATTTTTGCGTCTCTTGTTTCTCACTAGCGCCATCTAGGGCCAAGAGTACAATTTAGCTACTCACGCATCACAACCCTTTTTACGGGGCAGACTTCATTCATGCAATTCATTCATTCAACCACAGATCGTAATTTAGACCTGAACCAGAGAACGATCACCTCTGATCCAGTACCCCCAGTGGTATTACTCTCCACATGGAGGACTTGGTGATCACGACAGATTTGCACGTGCGCCAGTCACCGCCACACACGGGGAGCCTTCGGCTGGCGGGTTCGAATTCACAACCCAAGGGATGAAAATCCAACGCCCTACCAACCAGGTTATCCAACAACCTTCCAGGCATTCATGTTTATGTTTGTAGTAGCCATTATATTTACTATAGCTGTCTAAAATAAAGTTTAAAATTGCAACAAATTGAAAACATTGCAAGATTTACGATACATAAATTCTGTATGTTGCATAAATAAAGTAATGAATCCGAAACATTTTAGAAATGCGAAACAATAAGTATGATGAATTCTCACCCCACAAAGCAAGGAATAAATTTGAAGTTACTGGGAAATGTAAATATTGGATATTAAAATTTGAGAAATATATTAGAATAAAAATGAAAAAAAAAAGTATGGGAGCCAAAGCGTAAACGCATGGATAATTTTTTTGCAAGAAATAGATAGAAACATGTAAACATCATATGCACATACAAAGGAGTGAAAATGGTATATTTTTTTTAGTATGCTAAAAATTATTTATACGCTATACTTCATAAAATATATTTTCTTTTCTAAGTTCCAACAAGTTCTATGCAAACAATTCTCTCTTTCATGCAATTTTGCAAACAAATATAAGCATGAAAACAATTTGGAAGAATTGAGAATTTGTTTCAATTCTTTTATTGAAACATGTTTGCCAAGCATACACTAGTCACAGGCACATGCATTTCTTATATAAGATATTGTTTTCTTCTTGTATGTAAACAAAAGTAAAATAGAGACAAAATTAATATTTCTTTCATTGTGATTTCAATCACATTATATCCTGAGGAATAATGTGCGGCTCTTGAAAGCCAGTTTGCCATTCTTGCTTCTGGTTTTTCAATTTTTCATTGCTTCTATTTATTATTTCATTTTACTTATGCTTTTAATAGAAAATAATTCTCTCTAGTCAAGCGAAATTTTGATATTTTATTCAATTCTAAATTTTATGCTCTTAATCTGTCCAAGAATTCTTTCCAGTCTCTGGGCGGATGTATGTATAATTCTTCCCTCTCTAGATAAGCCGAACAGTTATCATCATTTTTCTTCGCTAGAGTGGGCCATATAGCTGTACAGAAAAAAATGCACAATCCTGTATTTAATTAGTCTTAATTAAAAGCGAAATTTGTAGATTTTAAAAATATTTTAATAAACTTGCATGGGTCAGAAATCCAACGAATCTGCTGTTGACCTGATATGTGTGAGGAAGGCTATAACGGTTTTCCTCACCTCCGTGGATTTGGTGTGACAGACCAATGGCAAGATGGTTAGATGGCTTTCTTCCGCTGATTCTGAAGTAATTTTACATTTTTTCATCGGTAAATCGGACCGTTGTCGTTATCCATGGTATTATGGTTATCAGCATGGGTCTCAATGAGGCAAATAAGTTAGTAACTTAATGCCTTTGACAATTTAAATTTCCTGTGGGTGCTTGGCCACTCGAACATAATCTGCAACGAACTTGCAGATCGTTTAGCCAAAGAAGTTATAGAAAATACACCTTGGATTCAATGGATCTTTCCTGAAAATATTATTTCAAACTTCAAAAAAAAAATGATGCATATGGCAAATATTTCATCTTCTTAAGACACATTCCTAACATTCAAGCACTCTTTTCCTGGTCCAAAATCGGAGGGAAGATGTTTTGACCAAACTAATCATCAAAACAATTATAACACCAGGACTTTTGAATCCTTTTAACCTTCAAAAGGATCCCTTTTGCCATGAGTGTAATAGCATTAAGGATATTGAACACATAATTCTTTCTTGCAAAAAATATACTTATTATAGGGATAAGATGTGGGTTTTTCTACAATTAGATAAACAAGACATCTCCTTCAAAAATGTTCTGGAAAAAATAACTGCAAACAAAACCAATCTTCAAGTTTCTCTTCAAGCAATGAAACAAATTCTGTTGTGCCCTCTATGGGTCTTTTACCTTATCATCACTCAGTGTTGCGTGAGCTCTTTGCTTTGTTGTACCTCATCAAATGAACTTCAGAAACCTGAATATGGATTGAATCGCATCAGCGGAACTGCTCTGTAACTCCTCAATGATTGAAACTCCAATTTATTTTTATGCGCGTTCTTGTGTTTGTCGATGAAATTTATTGCTTACATCCAGGATAACAGGGGATGACATGAATCCCTACCTCTTACTTCTTTCAACTCTTTCAATTTAAATTTGAAACCCTTTGCGTATTTTGAAGGAGGCGGGAAGAAGGAACATAAAAGGAGAAGAAAAAGAGGTGAGTAACTTTACAAAATATTGTTTCAGAATTCCATAACATGTGGTTAAAATAATATTCATTTGCTTCGCTTTTTTATTTTCTCTTTTCTATGCAGGCACTTACACAGTAATTGTTGATAGCAAATGCCGCACAGTAATCGTACACACACAGTAATGGTTGATTGCCTTAAAAATCCTTATTTTGTCTATTATATATATATTGGTTGCCCTGTTATGTTATCCTTGAATGACTTGTCTTTTATTGTTCGTACTTTCACCAACCATCAATACCTTTCGGGAATTGACAATACAACAATAAAGAAATACTGCGATAATAGTGCTTTGCGCATATTTTGTAAATTGCTCTTGTTTCTATGAATTATTATTCCGTAGAAGTTTTGCAATTTAAAGTTGTAGCGATAGGTCATTTCTCTTTCCAACATAACTTTATTTAAATTTTTTGGTTTTTTTTGAAGGACAGCTCCAACATTTTGCTATATATTCCCAATATGTTCTGATGGTTTTAGCGAAATTCGCGCCATGAATGTTTTTTACTGTATTGTATGCAAAAACCTAAAGTAGCAAAATACTACAATTTTAAGACCAACTCATGCTTTGGAATGTTACTTGCTGTTTTATTTTGCAACGATTATAATATGCAAAACGCATTATAATCGTTATAATACTATATAAGCATCATATAAGCAATATGCGAAGCATATTATAATCATTGTGACCTTTTTTTAATAACTATATCTCTTAAACATGGAAGGAGAAAAATATACAAAAAAAAAGTATTTTTTTCCTCCAAGGTTGTCACAAAACGATGCTTTTTCAAACACATTCGGAAACCTTAACACAAAATTAATATTAGCTCCAAGTCCAGAACTATCTCCAGATTTATCTATCTACAAAATTTGTTTTATTTGATGTTAGTTGACCAAAATTGTTTTACTTGATGCTAGTTGACAAAAATTGTTTTGCATGATGCGTAGATAAATTGCTATGTAAAAGAGATAAATAATTTTCCAAAAAGTTATTGATAAAGCTTGAATAATCTTATTTAGTAATCAGAAAATTATATGCATGTACTAACTTGAATCAGGAGGAAATCAATAAAAGTAAACTCACTAAAGCAATTTTTTTCATCAGGTGTCCAAAATTTTTGAAGAAATTAGAAAAATAATTTGGTGATCATCTTTGTTAATTAAAATAATGCTTTTAAATTATTGGATTATTGAACTCGATGAATAACAATAATAAAAATTAATCTAACTATTTTTAAATTAAGAATATCTTTGTTTATCAACTTAACTTATTTGTCTAAAGCATAAAAAAGAAGTGGAGTTTTAAAATTTTATGGATATTTATTTATATTTCTCTCAGCTAAAGTAAATTTCTTAACCAAGTAAAAATTTCTAAAAATTATTTTACAAATGTGCAATATGTTAAATGTGATTTAAAAATATAGCAAGAAAAATAGGATTATTTTTTGATCTAACTTATTATTTTTTATCAGCTGATATTAATTTTCAACAAATGGTTTATTATCTATTATTTGAAAATAATTGAAATGATCAACTAATAACAAGAAATAAATTTAACAATTTGTGATCAAAAATGGCTCCAGACAAGTCCAGATCTTAAAATATTCGAATAAAAAGTCATGAAGAAGAACTCATTATACTTAATCGAGTCTTTTCACTTTTCTTTCTAAAACTTTTTTTTCAATTTTTTTTGCCCTCTTTTCTATGGGGCGCCGGATCAAATAATTTGAGGACAAAGGCGAAATCAAAACCCCGATCCCTTTTTTTATGATGAGTCACTGCAATTTGCAATTAATTGAAGCACAGATAGTCATTGAAGACAGGTGAATTTTCCTGTTAAATGAATCTTTTTTCTTCGGAAAATAATTAATCTTTTAACCACTTTTAAAATCTATCCATTTTTGAGATTTATTTAATGAGAATCTCTTATTAATGGGTGATAAATGGTTGTTCACAAGCGAGCGAAAGTATCTAAGTTTCCTTTCAGGATCTTTTTTTTTTCTTTTTAACTACTTGCTCTTTGAGTTGGTTTTAGTATGAATTTAATGGGATGTAAAAAGTCAGGGTATGTTTTTTTTTTTTTTTTTTCAAATTGGATGATGATCGAAATTTGTCGCTTTTCATAATTTTGATGAATTTTTTAAAAAATCAAAACCTTGTGGAGAAGAAGCGAGACAGTTTTTTTTTGTACGTAACATCTTGATTAGCCTGCGTATACCAATTAGGCCCAGATATTGCCGCATAAATTTCCTTAGTTCGTTTAGTAGAATTTGAATACTATATATTGAAAATTCTGGGATCAGATAAAGAAATTTTATTTTAAAGCAGTTTGGAATGTCATTTTTTATTTAAATAACTTGTTATTACCGAGACATTATCACTGTTTTAACTAACATAATTTTATAGTATTAGGAAAAAATGTGAAGTGAAGAATAGTGTTCCCCCGAGTTTGTCACCAATATGGCAACCCATCGGAACGCTCTTCTAACAACCCTAATGCTGTTTTGTTTACTACTTTTTGCAATGGTTGTTGTACATGAACTACAACTATATTATGAAAAATGTTAAATTAAAAATATTAAAAAATATCGATTAAAGATTTTAATTTTGTTCTTTATTATAATTAAAAGTTTATTAAAGAAAGTTAAGCTTATAATTAAAAGTTATTTCCTTCTTTCCTTTTTTTTTAAATGTGAAAACGAAAAGAAAATATTTATTCTTTTGCAATTTTTAATTGTCAGTATGCGCTTTAAAAGATCGTCTGAATTCTTAATTTACGACATCGTCTGCATTCTCACTTTAAAAGACAGCTGCAATGGAATTCTTCGCAGTTCTTGTAATTCTTTTGGTGCTCTAACAGTTGGTTCTCTTGATAATTTGTTATGTCGGCAATTGTGCAAGAATGGATGTCGGGTAAATGGGATGGAAAACAGTTTTTCGAATCTGCAGAATGGATGAAGGGTGAGTGGAATATATTTCTTTTTTACGATTTGATGAAGTTAGGAGAGGATGCTTGTTTCCAATTTTGTATGAGTATGGTTTGATTGCATACGTTCCTATAACGTCCATTATTTCTTTTTAATTGATTACGTACTGTTCCTGTTATCCACACAGTCCTTATGTTCAATGTGCTAGCGAATCTACTAGGTTGCCACTCCCGCTGCTAGCGAAGCCGCAGGATGTTTTTTAAGTTAAAAAATTCTGCCCAGTGCCTACTACAGATGCCGAAGGCACCGGGTAGTCTCAAAAAAAATAAAAAAAAATAACCACAATACTTATCAGTAAAAAGTCGGCGGGAAATGGTAACCGTAACTGTTACCATTATGTTTATTTTGTCTTCCATCTTCATTGGCGACCTGGCATCGTTGGCGCAGCTAGGGGCACACTAAATTTCACTTTTACCGAAAAAAAATTAATATTTGGAACTTGAAGTTATTGTTTTATAGAAGTTACAAAATAGAATACTATGCATTAGAATTCCTAGGATCAAATAATGCAATTTTATTTTAAAGCAGGCTGAAAAGCGATTTTTTTTATTTAAAAAATTTAACCCGTATTGCTGAGAAATTCAATTCAGTAACAATTTTATAGTATGTGAAAAAAAAAATTAATATTTGGAACTTGAAGTAGTTATTTTATAGAAGTCGCAATGCTTGCTAGTTTCGAAATTATTCACCATAACGGTAATCTTTCAGATAAATTTTCATTCACAGATGTTATCTTCAATGCACACTATAATTTGAGCCAAATATTATGTACATGCTTGTTGTAATGTTACAAAATATTTTTCATAATAGTCTATTTTTTTTGTGTGCTAAGAAGTATATTGTTTGTTAATATTATTTTATTGGTTTAAAGTTTTCTCTTTAAAAATAATTCGCAATTTGAATTAATAACTTTTGATTATATTATAAACTGAATTTCCTATCTTGCTTATATTTTTAGGCACATTTGGATGCAGCTGTTTAAGGAAAGTTACCGTAAACTAAATTTACACTAAATTATTTCTTTCATTATGGTATTAATTGATTTCATGTGCTTTCAAGTACTTTGGGAAATATTCATAACTCCCTCTTGTCATACTTCATCTCGGCAAGTCTCCCAACCTATGCCAGTTTCAAATTCGAACTCTTCCATTGATTCTAAATCGGCAGATAAAATGGATGAAGCCAAGTCTGAGCTTGAATTCATGACCACAAATAAACCCAACCCAAACACTGACAGCGAAATAGAATCGGATAATGCAATAGAATACAACCCTCATGAAACAATTGACGAAACACCACTTGCTGTGGAACCTTCTACCGATTCCACCACAGTTGATAAAACTGTTTTTAAACAAAGTCCCCAAGAATGTCAAGTTAAATGGATTAATCTTAAAATTTTTTTAGTGAACCTTCAAGTACCCCTATACATAGCAAATACTTGAAGAAACACCGAATTGAAAGATTGCAATGATTTTTTCTTTTCACTTCGTTTTGTAATTTATTGTACCTATTTTAATGTTATGGGAGATGCATTTTCACCTTTTTAAATTTCATCGATATTTTAATCTTTTAACATTTTTGGAAAAATTTTCTTTACGGGATGTAATTCGCATTTTTATAAACGCTGATACTATTCATTATTGGATGTCTTTCATTTTATCACGAGAAATTATAAATTTAAACTGACTGAATTGTATTGTATTGTACGTGACATTTTTAATACCATTTGTTTGGCGCAGTTTAACCATATTTGGCTCTTGCGCCATTGAATCTCAAAATACCATACCATACCCCCTTCTCATACTCGAAGCTCGAAGAATTCCATCTAGAACTTATTTACCAATATTTTTAATCGTATATTAAGAAACATATTTACTAAGTTCCCTTAAAATTTCTGTAGAATTTTGGAACAAGCTCCCTTCCACATCTTAGGAGTGGTTTATGGAGTTTACAAGAGAAGATTTATGTCTATAGTTTTCTTTTTTCTGCTATTTTAAAACTTGGCAATCAATATCATACCATGTATTTAAATGACTCAACCCCACCTTATCCCGAGAGAGTTGTGCTGAAGCTAGTTACTTTCTGATGTGTTGATTAGAGAAGATTTATCTCCACAATAATCTTAGGTTGATGAGTGGAAATCTTTGAAGGACATTTCATATTAATGATGTTTTGATGGGGATTTTTTTAAAAATATTTTATACCACATTAAACATTTTTGTTGTTGGCACTAAATTATTACTACTTCCTAATAATCCTCAATACTTTAATCCGTTCTTTAGATTTAGCTATACGAATATATATTCTACTAAAAACTTATGAAATATTACTGCATTTTTTATTGTTTTACTTAAAAGCATTTTTTTTTGCATAAAGTAAACAGAATGAAAAATTTAATATAGGTAATCTATTTTGATATTTTTTAAAATTTCCAGGTGCTAATGCCAACAATATAAGCATTATTTGGATTCTCGCACTAAAAGAAACGAAAGCTTCTATATGAATTATACTATTTCGGATAAAGTATTTACATAATAAATTGTTTCTATTCCATAATAGGATTGAATATAAGTGATGCTATAAATATTTTTGAATAATTTTTGTCACAGATTTTTTATATATCCAGAAATAAAATTTGGCATACATGATGTAATTTTGCCGTTCATGTGTTTCATAAATGTTTAACAGACCAAGATTTTTTTTCCCATTAGGAGTTTGAATAAAATAGCTTTCGTCTATCTGTTCAAAAGATGTGATTCTTTCTGTTTCTAAATGGTAATGTAAAGAAAAAAAATATCCCAAACGATATGATGATCAAGGCAATGAAAAAGAAAGCGAATCGATTTAGAAAAGAAATGGAATGAAGTGAAAATCATTTCACCAAAGCAATTGATTTCTTTAAAGATTATTCAGGACAAGTAAAAAAAAAAAACTATCCAGGTGCTAGCGATTGACGATCATTGTTGTAATACTTTTTTTTAAATGTATTGTGAATCAAAGTAGGCTATAAACTGAAACAAAGTTTAAACAAATGATTTAAGATTTATTGTCCGAAAGGCTCTTTTTTGCAATATCTATGTAAAGTCTCAAAAGAGAAAAATTACAAATTAGAAAAGATTTATTTTCATAATAATTTTAGATTGTTGAGTTGAAATCTATGCCGGAAATTACATATTAGTGACGTTCGTTGATTTTTTTTTTTTTTTTTACATCTCATACCCCAATAAAATTTTTGTTATTGGCATTAAATTATTACTACTTTCTAATAACCATCAAGACTCTAATCCGTTCTTTAGATTTTGGTATACGAATTTATTCTTCCTAAAACTTATGAAATAGAAGATCAAAATCATTGTTGTAATGCGTTTTTTAAGTGTTATGAATCAAAGTATGCTATAAACTGAAGCAGTGTATGAACAAATGGTTTAAAATTTATTCTCCGAAAGGCATTTTATTGAAAAATTTAGGTGAAATTTCAAGAGAAAAGTTACAAATGCAATATCTTAAAAAGGTCATGATAGAGCATTTTAAGTGGAGATGAAAATCTTTGAAAGGCATTCAAATTTTTTTTGTAATGTTTGGGATTTAAATGACCAACATAATGGCAGTACCAACTTAGAGTTGATAATTTAAATTAAAATATTTTATATTTCAGAAAACGATTGAGAAAGATTCGCACAAACTAGTTAGAATATAAATGAACCAGTCTGTATAATGTCATTAAGGAATGTATATTATTCTGCTCTGTTAAGTACTTTTCTCATGAATTTTAAAGGAATCGAGTACTCAGAAGAAACAGATGGAGCACAGATACCTATAGAGATCCTGGGTATCGTTGATCACATTGAAATTTTACTTTCAGCTTTAGATTTAACTATCCCTTTCTGTTTCATGCCATTGCCAAGTTTCAAAGCATATATGTTAATGTAGGCAAATCGAAAAATATTTTCGCCTGCGCTTTAGCGTCATAGCCAAAATACGATTTACGAATAAGATTTGTATTATAGTTCAATTATTTATTTCTGTACAGCTATGGATTTTCAGAGATTATTTTTAATCAGATTAAATATTTCTATCATCCATCGATTACTAAAACTTTCAGTATTAGGAGAAATCGAAACCGCGTATTGGAAAACATTTCTTTGCTAAGAAATTTTTTGTTGCAATTAAGAAATTTCATTTGGCAACGTGTAGGAAGATATAAAAAAAAATGATTTTAGTATTTGGTATCTTTATCCAAAAACTAATTTAGTAGCTATAAGTCCAACGGTCGACCTGTACAGTGCTTTGAAAGATTTTGCGTGATATGTGTCACAATTTACAATAAGTATCTAACCTGTTGTCGGCCACGTGTGAAAATGAAGAGCCAGGATTTCTTAAAAACATGAATTTATTATTTATTATTCTGCCATATAAAGCGTAACTCACTTCTTGGAATATTTATAAAAGATAGTTAAATTTTTCACAAACAAAAAAAGAAACCCGGTCGGTGCATGTATCGTCAACGCACTGGCTTCTCGCGAAGTCACCTCTACTTTTAGATAAAAAAAGAACAATTGTTATTTTGTTTTTCGACACGTTTTCCTTCCACTCAGTGTTGCCAACGAATATTTATCAAACATGCACATATCGTATGCAAATTATTGAGATCATGGGATTAAAAAAATAACTAATAACTTCAAAATATCTAACATAACCTATAAACACTATTAAGTTGATTATTTTTTGTTTACATGTGAAGGAATTTATTGTAAATAAGTTTGGTTATTTTGAAATATTTATTTAACAAGACAGCCGAAACACATTGATTGCATCAAGCGATAGTATTTGGAATTAGTCATGGGGGAGTTGAATTTTATTAGAACTAAAATGGACAGGTAGACATAGTTTAGTTTGTTGGATTAACGTTCACTCAAAAATTATATTAGGGTTGATATTGAATGTATCTTATTATGTTGAGCCATGGGCAGATGAAGTTTGTATCAGTTTCTTCAAATTTTCATAAACAAATAGGGACGAGAAATTTGACTTTTGAAGAAATTGAAGTTTATTAGTCGATTTTAATATATTTCTGATTTTAAGTTTTAGGTAAAATAATTTAATATCAGCTTTCATAGTAATCTTCTGAAGGAAGAGAAGGTTATCAATCAGAATATTGATAACCTTAATTGATTTTTAACTTTAGTTAATTTTGTATGCGATCCAGTGTCAAATGAGGATTATCAGTTTGCCGAACAGTTTTGATTATAGTGATTGATAGAGAAATTATTAATGAAAAGTATAGTTTTAATGGAAAAAAAACTGAATATCTTTTCCAACGAGTAAACAGTATAATATTTTAGATTGACTTCTTCTGCCTTTATATTATTCTTAAAAATTTACAATGAATTACTTGAAGCGTAGATGTTTGCAAAATTTGCATCTAATGCCTTTGAAATATGCGTGAATATAAATTTAATTACTAAACCAATAAAAAGTACTGCTGTAAATTATACTAAATATATTTTTAAAAAATTATTAAAAATAGAGTTTTTACAGAAATAAAATAGACATTATTGTAAAGCTAATCTTAAAATTTAAAATGATGTAAAAACGGTTCTGTGCAATAATACACTCCGAAATTATTCAGAAAAAGTATCAATTTCAATTACTTTTAAATTAAATGAAAGTTTGAATAAACTTTCTCATTGAGTATCAGCTACTAAAGAACTATGTGCTAAATTTGGATCTCTGTCCAATGGTTCTATTTTTAGAGCCCTTTGAATGATATTTTTTTGTATCATTCCCCATTGCAGAATATATCCCATAATAGACAAATAGCATCCATATTATAAATATTGTCATTAATAATTAAGAATTAAAGTTTAAAACTTAATCAATCAATTAATTATAATGAAAAAATTTCGATAAATGACCAAATTCTGTATTTGTATTTATTAACTAAAATTATTAATCATTAATGCTTTCTGCGAAATTTTTTATGTAATAGTTTTAAAAAATATGCTTATATTTTGGGATACCTTGCGCAGTTTCAGAAATTCCATTGCTCCAGTCAAGTCAAATTAGGATCCGTATCTGAAATATCGGCAGTCTTCCAGCTCCACAACAGATGGCAGCACAAGCGCTTCGATTTTTCTCAAATCCAATGGTAGAAACTGGGTCAGAGCAATATATCAGTTTTTCACTCGAAAGACAATGATTTCAACACTATTAGCATTCTTTTTCTGTTTGAGTTTTAAGACGGAGCACACGTCATAAATCCTGTGATTTTTCATTTTCTTTAATCTTGCTACTCCTGAAACTTGAGGTATTTTTCCAAACCTTGGAGCTGAATTTCATCTTTAGAGAAAGGGAATTTCCAGATATTTCTCCCAAACTTGCTTAAGTGCCGTCAAGAAAAGGAAAGATACGTTTTCCAGGGATGAACGTAAATCATCTCACATTTATTTTTTTTTAGCTTTCTACTAACGTGATTTTAGAATCGCAGACGATTTTCCAAGCAATATATTAAATTTCATGGAACGCGTTTTGAAATTTGGGAACAAGTGGTTGTAACTGTTGAAAATTTGAAACTTATGAAACCTTTATTTTTTTTAATAAAGATCTGCTGCATCTTCAAGAATAAAAACATGACAAAATCGTTTGCGCTCGGCAACTTTCACAATATGGAATATTAAAAGTTTCGTTCGAAATTGAGCCTTTTATTTCTTGCAAATATTACTCAGCATTTCGTTCCGAACTCGGTTTAAATTTAAATAACTCTAATTATTTGCTTCAAGAGGGGGGGATGATGATTTTTATATATAATTTAATTCAAATGATGCATTAACTTTCTATTTTAGCAATTATTTTATAATTTTTGTCATATTTCAATTACAAATTTTGTATCGACTCGGTTATTAAATTAGGACCTAAACATTATTTTTTAAATTTTGAGGTATGCTTTGAAACTACATGCCAGAGAGAGGAGTTTGTTTTGTAAAATCGTAATAAGTTTACAGGTTGTATAACATATTACTTGAAATATATTAATTTTGAATGGATGCAGCATTTTTAAAAGTGATTTATGGAAAAAGTTAAATTGCAAGATGTGCTCTTAGAAATATTTCTGAATTATATTTATGTGTCTATTTTAATGAATTAAAGTTATATTTTTCCTGTTGGTTATCTAATGTTTCTGATGAGGTGTTTCTTTGGTAGCGCTAGTAGTTCTTTATGACTTCTAGAAACGGTTTTACAAAAAAAAAATAAGTGTAAGATTAGTACGCGCGTGTTAATGGGAAATAAAATTGTAATATCCTGCATTCTCATTTCGGGATAAGATTGATAAGAAGGCATTATTATTTTTAGATAATAGGTCACCCAAATAAGGCTTGGGATTCTTTCCATAGTTGATTTTGTTTAATTGGATAACATCCTGTTTTTAAATTACACGTATTTTGTCTTTTTGGAATTATGGTCAAATAACAAAGATAATCTGAACTAATACCTTTTATTTTTTATAAAACTTTGCATTATACAATCGGTAGATTAGTATCCTGTTTTTAAACTAAATGATTAACTCTGCCAACTTGAACTATGATCAAATAAAGAGGAAGCTAATTGAGTCACCACCTTCTCCTAGATTCGTGATGATGCTATTGGGCTGACGAACGAATCCAACAAATTTATCATCATCGATGATAAATTCGTTGGATTCGTTCATTGATACCAACAAATCATCATCATTGATACCAACAAATGTATCATCGTTGAATACAGGGTCAGTGTTTAAGAGAATCGGATCTTGAGAATGCAACCGTCTGGTTTCTGACAACAATGTTTATCTATTGCATTTAAAATCACCAAGGGATTACATTTCTACTGACACATTTTTTGACCAGTTTTCTGCCTATCGAAAAGTAATGACGCTTGTGTTGCTTTTCTAAATTACTAACAAAAAATGACTGATCAACTAACTCACCAAGTTCATCTGTACTGAGATGACTCTGGACAAATCGACCGGAATAACCAGAATAAAATTTTCTTAGATTCGAAGTATGATAGGTGGGATTTCCTGTGTGCTAAGTAGTTTGCAGAAGCGTAAATGCTAATTACAACGGCTTAACCTGCTGTTCAAAAGCTCAAGAACGGAAATACATATAGAAGCTATACTGAAATTTTGAGGGCCATTTTCTAGAAATTGTCTGGCTATTGCTTTTTGAAACTTTAATGAATTGACATTTTGAAGTTTCAGTATACTTTATTATATTCAATCTCATCTCGAATTCAATTTTCCAACCAGTGCCCTACTTTTGTAAATTTTCTTTAAAATGTTTAGCATCCATTCAGTCCAGAATTGAAGATAGTTAAATACCTTCAGCCTGAGAAATCATCTTCCATAGAGATTAAGAAGAAAAAGACGATAAAATGGGGCGAAAGGATGAAACAATGGATATTGCTAGTAGATATTATGACATTTAATTATGGCAATTTGACATTTAAAGCAGAAAAAAAGGATATGTTAAGCCACAAAATTGGTTAGCTCTTTGTAGAATTCAACGAGTAACACAATTACTATGATTAGTTCATAGATAGGTTGCTTGGACTAAAAATCGCAGCAGAGGAGATTTTAAATTGCAAGAATCTTGAATTTATGTGGCAGAATGCGGGAGATGACCTCGGAATCACGTACTTTTTAAGACATGAGTTGAAAGCTTTTTGATAAATGATTTCGTTCTATTTAACGATCTTTAGCCTCAAATATAGGGCATTCACTTCTTTTCTTTATACTCTCTCTTAACTTCTGAAAGATAGTACCCATAGTCATGAAAGCGGTGTTTAGATATTGCAAACTAGCTCTGCGCTGTCCGATGAGACAGTCTAACTCTGCCTGGCTGAAGACTTTGAGTTAGTGTTTCTATCTGAAAAATAATAGTGATTCTATTTGAAAATGAAGATTGAGAAAAATATCGGATAAAAAGTTGTAGAATGCCATCAATTTAGTATAAAAAGATACATTGAGCATATTAATACTAAGAAGTGAATGCTTAAAATACACGTTCGTTTGTCCGAATTTTCCAAAATTGTGACGCCAAAAGGCATAAATAAAACGGGAAAATGTTATTTTTTTGGATAAAAACTATTCCACTCTACTTTTTTTTCTGTGGGAAAGGCTTAAGCAACAAGTATTTGCGATTTTTTTTGTTTACATTGTAGGATTCTTGATGCGTGTTAATATTGGCTGTACTAGGACACCAATTGAAATGCAAAAAGACGTAGGCAAAATGGAATTGAAATGTGTCCCAATTTATATTATTGATAATGGGAAATAGTATGAACAACAACTATAAATGCATCTTTGCTATCTAGTTAATTTTTTTCTTTTTTTTAATTCATCATGTGGAGTCACAATTCCGAAAATTACAATGAAAATACGTGCATTTTGAGTACTTTGCTCTTAATATGGATGGACACCAGGTGACTTTTTGCACTAAATCGGAAACTCTACAGCTTTATAAGTGGTATTTTGTTCTTCTTGAACCACTTTTGAGATACCAATACCAACTCGAAAGTACTCCGTTCGATAGCGCTATAGCGGTCTCATCATGTAGTTCAGTCATTTTAGGTATCACTTTCTGGATTAAAAATGCTATCATTCATGAGTTAAGGTATAGAGTTCATTCATTTGTTTTTGTATCATATAGGATTTTCTAAGATAGTATATTTATGATTTGGCTCTTCTTCAGAGCATGACAACCATTTAGTAATTTTTATTCTTATTATAATTTTGATGTCCAACTTATCTACGAGAACTAGGAATGTGCATTCTTAACATACTGAATTTATTACATGATTTTAATTTACCGATAATTAATTGTTGAAATCTTTAAAATGATAAATTCATAATTAAAATAGATATACGTAAGGAAAATTCGTAGTTTTTTTTATTGATGTTTACATCCATAATATCTTTTTCATTTAATGCAAAATATATAGAAAGGGGCTTTAAAAGCATCCAGTAGTTGTTCTATATTTTAGTTTTCGTAAATGGCAAATTTGCAATTGATTTCTAACAACTTTTTTTATCCGTAGTTTAAGTCATTTTTGCATGAACCGAATACAATGGTAACCTTGAATTATTTCCATGTAAAGAACTTGAAAATCGAAAATAAAGTGCTGTCTTTTACCATATGAAAGTATTTACTACGCCCAGTTGCCAAGCTACTGCATTGTGAGTTGAGATTTATGTGAGGTTTGTGTTGTTGAAAGTATAAGGCTTCGGCAATAACGATCGAAGTTAACACACGCAAAACGGGGTTTGTTTCTGACTTAGAAATGCTTCATTGTTTTTACTTAAGCTTCAGTAAAGCATTAAATTTGAATTTTTTAACCATTAAAAGTCGCTTAAAACAAGTCAACAATAAAAATCATTCCCAGCGATAAAAAGCGAAGACAATCCTGTCTGCAAAGTTAAAATAGTACTTTTTGTTTATAAACTTTTAAAAAGTAGAAAATATATAAAGCACATTTACAGATTCTTTTGGATAAAATATTAGAAACCTAGTAGATTTAATGCAAGATAAAAGAAATAGAATAAACTTTTTGGTAATTCAGGAAATTCAGAAAGCAATTTATTTTAAAAGAACCCTTTTGACACAGGATTTTTCAACTTAAATACAAGGATTAAAAACAAACTAAAAATTTATTAATTGTTAACATTAAACTTGTAAAGCAGCGGTGGCTTGGTGATAAGGCCCCGGCTTCGGAGCAGGAGTGGTTCAGGTTCGAGACCACCAATGAAACGTCGTGTGAGCGGGCCCGGTGCACTTCAAATCTGTAGGGGCCAAACATTCTCCCACTTTTATGGAAGTTTGGAAAGGGGGTGACAGCTAGGATGTCGTCTTCGTCATCTGATCACGGTTCAAAATTATGTGATCCCAAAATAGCCTTAGTGTTGCTTTTAAACGAGACGTTAACCTAACTACACAAAACATTAAACTTGTTTCTAAAACAATGACTTTTGTTGATGAATTAATGACTTTTATGCTATGATTAGTATAAAATCAGTAAAGTATTTTTAATTGTGAGAAATATTAAACATATTTAATTTCGTAATATTTAATTTCTTTATGCATGTAAAGCATAGAATTTAAATATTTTCAAATGCGAATATATGGTGCTTCATTTTGGAATACTATTTATTGCTCGTGGAACGTTTACTCATCTGAGGAAGGCTAATACAAATTGAAAACTGTGAAAGCTGTTTCAAGTCCTAATATTTAATGACTTTCTGTTATACAGAAGAGGATTTTCATCTCTTCTCTCAACTGATAAATTGGCTAAGATGTCTAATTAATAATTCAAGACTAATGCGAGTTTTAAAGAAACGTTAAAGTCTTTCATCATTGAGGACAACTGTTTTTTGAAGAGGGTATAGAAAATTTGAACTCACCAATATGACAAATGTTCTGAAGCTTCACGTTGATTGCGTGCAAAGTAAACATGACTTTATGTAACTTTTGGCAATAAATTCGTTTTCTGTTCTACCCTTATCTTTCTTTTATTGTTTATCGAAGCTTGAAAAAAAAAAAAGAAAAGATGTTTGTATATATGGGGGATTTTTTGCCATTTCCACCCACCGAGTCTCGAGTTCGTCCTTCTTAGAATATTAAGATGGTAATAATAGAATAAAAAGATGAGATTTTGCAACAAGAACATCGTACATAGGCATCCTAAGAACAACCATACACACTTGTTTCGAGGGCCGGGATAGCCTGGTTGGTAGAGCGTTGGATTCGCGTCCCTTAGGTTGCGAGTTTAAACCCCGCCGGCCGAAGATTCCCCGCGTGCTTGGTGGCTGACGCGCGTATAAATCTGTCGTGGTCACAAAGTTCACCTTGTTGAAATTAATACCACTGGGCGTACTGGATCAGGGGTGATCGTTCTCTTATTCAAGTCTAAATTACGATCTGTGGATGAGTGAATGAAATGCGTGAATGAAGTCCGCCCCGTAAAAAGGTTTGTGACGTGTGTGTAGCTAAGTCGTTCTCTTAGCCCTAGATGGCGATTCTATAAAAACAAGAGACGCTTCCCAATCGGCTTAAAAGCGCTGTCTTCGTAACAGCGGGCTTGTCCATGGCAAGTGCCATAAGAAACAGCAACTTGTTCCGATATCCTTATTGTCTACAAGAAAGGCTTTTGACTATTAAAGGGTAAAGCTATGAAAAGCTGTTTATACAAAAGTTGTCATTATTATTTCATATCTGATTAATTTTAATTATTTTTCTGTTTTCAATGATTAAGGAAGTAAAGAGATAAGAAAATCAATTTCTTTCCTTCCATTTCTTCTCGCATACATTTCAATTAATCATTCTATTACGGACAGAGAATACTGTTTCAACTTGAAACTTTATCAGATTCTCAAAATCATCAGGTATACAAAACTGATACAAAATAAGAGTAGCAATTACTCGGTGCCAGTTCAATTTTACTCGTAATTCCATCGACTTAATTCATTTTCTATCAGGTAATACTATATCTTGAATGCAATGTATTTGGCTGATATAATCTAATTCATTCTCTATTTTATCGACACTAATAGCATGAAGATGTTTTTTTTAATTCATTATATTTTATTTTCAGTCATTATTACCCTTTGGCCCGTGTAACAGTGTACTCAAGTATTCAGTTTCTATACTAACTATATCAATAAAATCTTTTCCTCTTCTGAACCATCTGTCAATCACTGATAAAATCAAGGCCATCATTACACCGTCATTCTGTGATCCGATGATGCGAAATTCCATTTGTATTCAGACAGTCGGATCACCAATTAGACATAATACCAAAAATGTGTTCTTTGAAATCTGGGAGACCAAAACGTAAAGATTCCTAAAATTGTGAGTTTAAATTTTTTGGCATTGTAATATTTTTTTCTATATTTCATAATACAAAGTAAAAGCAGTAGACTAAAACTAAAATCAACGAGTTTCCAAGATGTTTATCACCCATGGCGAAAACCTGGACTCATTTCAAAAGCTATTTCTATATTTCTTCTTTTGATGGTACCTGCTCTACCCTTAACAAATTTCACTTGCGCAGGAAATTCGTTAAGTCAGCAAGACAGAGAGAGGGAGGCAATGCACAATGCTTTTCAGTAAATAATTAAGGAAGGCTCGAAACTTAGTCTCCTCCGCCGTCTAACAACGTAGTTAAATATTACTTCACGTAGCCCCGCCATTACGAAGCTTTTCTTACCCGTACATCGAATTACAGCGAACGTTGCCCCAAACAAATTTTAATTGCTCGCGAACGATACACACGGAACTTTGTTTGCTTTTCTTGAACACCGGAGAAGTAATTAGAGAAGTTTATTAGTTAATGAAGTTTTGGGTAATGAAGCTAGCCGATAGAAATTTTAAAAGGTTTTCTGTCCGACAGGGAATTCTGGGAAAAAGAGTCTCTTCCGTTTGACAGGTTTTGAGACGAGAATTGCCAAGTTTTAGAAGAAGATTTGATAAGGTTTCAGTTCTGGTCTTTCGTTCTGAAGATGTTCGGGTCAGTTGTTTTTTGCAGAAGCGTTTTGATGTGTTTGGGGAAAATTAATCAACTTTTTAGTATGTGGATTGAATAATTTAATAATATGGTACAGAAAAATTGGTAATGGAAAGATGAATTGGTAGAAGTGGGAGAGTTAAAAAGTGGAAATAATGAGGGTAGTTTTAATGTTATCTTATTTACAGAGACGATTAAATTAAAATCGATTGTTCCCTCCCTCCCCAAAAAAGTAAATCGTTTTCGGGTTAGTCACTTTAATTTAATGAAATTTATAATCGAACGCTTAATTCTTTTGAAAAGAAGTTTATTTTTAACACAATAAGCTTTTAAAATTTTTAAAATCCCCTAAGAAATACAAATAACGAAGTTATAAATATTCTTTAAAATCTATAAATTCATCGAAAAAGTGATTAAGCGGTACAAGAAGTTTTACTTTGTTATAAAGCATTCTTCACAGTTTTTCTGCATCATAAATTTTAAGTGACTTCTTGGTTGAAATTTCGACAAAATATTTATAAGGCACTGGCATTTTAAACAAAAGATTCACCTTTTTGTGACCAAAACTGAATGAGTTATGGAAATTTAAAATTTTATTATTTTAAGATAATTACAAGCCCATTTAAATAGACACCACCTGTTGATTCTTGAAGCTTTCTCAGGACCACTTTGAAATATTAATAATGAGCCTATAATGACGACATCTGAAGATTTATAATGCGGTCAATTTTGGCAGCAAAAGAGTGTCATCTATTCACCTTTTCTTAAACAAATGTACGACGATAATCATCAAAAATTAAAGCTTCAGAGTTAGCAAATTTCCTCTTTTGCGCTTTCCAGATTGCATAAAACACATTTTTGAAATTATGTCTGTCTATCCATCTGTAAACTCATTTACACGAGGACTCAAAAATGATGGATGACATTTGGCACATAGCCTTAACACCAAACAATGCTGATTTTCATCAAATTTTGAACGAAATCCATTCTGAGGAAGTCTATCTCTCCAGCTGTCTGAGTACAAATGAACACTATAATTATAAAATGCGAAAGGCTGGGGAGATAAAATTCAATACACTAGCTAATACCTATGATGTAGATTTGTTTCAAATTTGGAATCGGTTCTATTAAGGGTTTGACCATTAGTTGGTCTGTATTTATTTTTAAGTATATAAACATAATTGAAAAGAATAATAGGTCAGTGGTATTTGATTCACGTTTTTATACTTGTAGATCTTTAATTAAATTTGAATCATATCTGCCACGTGGTTGACCGTATGTTGGTCTATATTTTCATAAGCATGTATGACTTAAATATATCAAATTTGTTATGTGATATTAAGACTTGAACTGTAATTTTCTGTAATTTTACTTTTAATTGATCGTAGAGAAAACATCCAAACGGATATTAAGCTTTCATATACTTGCGTATTAACCACATCACAGCGATGAACTGCCAGGATATTTGCCACAAATCACACGGTTTTAAGCTTTTTGTACTTATTTTTCACCATTGGCATGTGGTTAATAAAATATATTTATTACAGAGTATATGAGACAGTTTCTCTGGAAACCACTCCCGCTAGTTATACACAATGTACGAGGGGTGATAAAAAAAATTACTAGCAGCAATATTTAGAAAGTAGAAATTGTGTATGGGAATATTGTTACCCAGAATGGAGATAGATGGCGCTAGTTGTCTTAGACCGGTCGTTCGAGTAGATAGTTTTGGTATTGAGACCTGAAACAGCCACAGTAATGGCAAGACGCCTAGAGAAGTGGTCTGAGCCGTGATACTATTTCTATGGGCCAAGAATATCCTATCGGACATTCACAGACAAATCGTTGAAGTGCACGGGGGCGAGGCAATGAATAGACAACAGGTGGCGAAATAGTGTCGTTCTTTTGAAGCCGGTAGAAAGATTGCTGGAAACGTTTAGGTGGGAGGTCTGGAGCCACCTCTCCCCATACAGCCCGCATTTGGCTCCCAGTGACTATTTCCTTCTCCCGGCATTGAAAAAACACTTATCCGAAACAAAGTTCGTATCAGACGGTGATATCTGATACGAACCAAGACGGGTTAAACAAACTGGTCCAGCAATGTGATAAATGCCTCAATAAGTTTGGTGATTATGTAGAGAAGTGATCGCCACATGTCTCTTAATTACCATTTGTATCCTGTGAATATTGTTAATAAAGTATTTTTCTTTTGCCTTGTAAACTTTTTTTGGATCACCCCTCGTATAAATAGAAACATTAATAGAGTAAGTAGAAAAACAGTATATCTAAAAAAAAGTACCAAGGAATTACTAGTTTTTCCTTCACAGAATGCATTTAGTTATTTTCTACAAGGTATTTGAAACAACAAAAATCGATTTGATAGAAATGATTATTTTTAATGCTGCATAATAGATGATGGCTTAAGATATGAATTTTATTTCACTGCTTACCATTAAATCATTCATTTCTCTAAATGTGCTCTATAAAAATTATCGGATATAAGAAATAACATGGTAATTTACAAGTAAAATAAGTTATCGACACGAACTAATTTTGACGTAATATTTGAATTTATTTTTGCTATTTCAGTTCTTCTGGACTTGGCCTTAATTTATTCATTAATTAATTTACATATTCTTTCGTTGCAGTTCTCAAACAGATGATACAAAAATAGGGATTAAATATTTTAACCTCTTATTTAAATATGTATTTATGAGATTAGCATAGATTTGCGGTTTTGTCAACATTTTATAAAAATGATGTTAATGGATAAAACAATGTTCATGAAATAATATTTCAAAGCTGGATTTTTTTTTCGAGAAAACATGTAACATTTGAAAATGACATGTTTAAATAAGAACATAACTTAAATGGCAAATTGCCAGTTTCTGAAGCTTATAAGTAAACATTTCGAATTTTTTTTTCGGAACAGAGACTTTAACTTAAATTACAAACTCGATTTTTATTATTCATAGAAAGAATATTAGATACTGAATAAAAATAAAAGATCGAGCAAATTTTTGAAAAGAATTATTTTCGCAGTAAATTAATCTTACATTGCGCCCATTTTTAGTTTTTTAAAAAGTGTATTATGTAAAGTTAGTATTTTAACTAAATTATGTAAAATAGTACTTATGTAACTATATTATGTATAGTAAATAAAACTATATTATGTGATAAAATGTATGTATATTATGTTAAAAATTTTGAAAAAAAACACAATTAATAACTAACATAATATTTTAATAAAAAACAAAAACAAAACTGGATTACTTGGTTTGCATTCCCTTGTTGGAAATTTTTCAATATGGTCAAATATACAATAATTTCTTTTGTTGATTATTAATTCATCAATAAATATTTTAAGAGAATTAAAATATATGAATTTATTTAAATATAATATCAAGGATAGTGAAATTTATCTTTTATTTGAAAAATATTTAAGATATAGTGAAATTTATCTTTTATTTGAAAAATATTTTAGTGCAAATTACCTTTTATTTGAAAAATATTTTTAAAATATATTGTAAAATTTATCTTTTGCTTAAAAAATGTTTAAAAGTTATACTGATAAAAATTATCAAATGATTGTTCTTTGCTTTTATGCGTTTATTTTTTTTAAAAAAAATTAATTAAGGATTTACATTAAATCGTTAATTTATTTTATTTAAAATATCAATATTTCAAATAAAAAATTTCAAATTTAACTTAATTTTTGAAATATCTAGACATATTCTCTTAACTGGTATAATTTTCAACGAATTCTATAGAATCCATAGCACAAAAATCAATTTTTCACAACAAATCTTTCGTAAACACTATGCATGACCGTGGTGAAATTTTCACGGCATTAAAATGGATCTGGTGTATCGTCAAACCCACTGTGAATGGGTTCCCTGATTCCTGTTTGCGCACAAAGTGTTCAACAGCTGCGATTGAACCCATTCATCAAACAAGAACAAGCATCAACTTCATTTGAAAGGCGTAATACGGTAGCTAAATAAAACCATCGCATTTCTTATTAAGCATCAAGGTAAATCATTGAGCAGTAATTAATCAAAAGAATACCCATCACTGTGTCCGCAGTTAAGTGATTATTCAAGGAGGAATCTGATTCAAGGCTTTGTTTGAAAACAAGGACATCTTTATCGAACACTCCTTTTGTTTTAGTCGCCGAGGGCACAAAAGCGAGCGTGTTTGCTTATCAATAAATACCCCTGTTGACACACTTATCGGTTTGACAGCAGCACTTGGTTGTCATCGAATATTTGGATTGGCTATTTTTTTGCTTTCTGGTTAGCACGGATCAGTCGATATTTAGTAATTAAGAATGTCATTTATTCCGAAAGGGCCAACGCCTTTTATTTGAATTTTTGAAAGTTTTTCGCCGAAATGAATAGTTTCAGTATTTGAAATCTACTGAAAGGTGACATGACAAATTTAATTTCATGTATCATTTGAAGGTTTAATATTTATTCTCGAAGTATTTTTAAAGCCAAGCAGTTTCGGTTCACAATTTTAATACGGTAACCATTTATAGGCTGACATGCCGTCTGTAACTTCCATGATGCGATCCGCATGAATAAAATTCGCTAAAGAATTTATTTCACAGTTTGTTGAAATTAAATCTACCAAATTGCTTATGAGATAATAGGACTACGGAGGCTTGGTGGTAAAGTCAGCTGAGGTGTCCTTGTCATTTGACTGCGGTTTAAAAAGTCTGCCTCAATATAGCCCTAGTGCTGCTTTAAAACGGGACGTTAAGATAACTGTTATTTATTACAAAATTTTAGTTAATTTTTTAATTTAAAATTAATCTAAATTTTGAAGTTTTTATTTAGTAGTTTTGGAGTTTCTATAGCCCAAAGCCCATTTTTACATTATTTTAAAATTAAAACCAGCAGAAATGATCTCACCGAAACTTTTAATCATACTCTTTGTTAAAGGTGTTATTCCCTTAATCCCCGCATGAAACTACTAACCTTGAACCAGGGTAGGAATGCAACGAGTAGTGAAATTTTTATTCTTAGAGTTCCCACTTGAGAGTTATGTATTGCGTAGTATAATAAAGGAAACCAGTACTTGTGTGTTAATTGCATAACATTGGCGTAAAATAGTTATGGAATATCGATCGTGGGCTCAAAACTCATTTTTATTAAAAACGTATTTAGACGCCTTATTTTTGATTTGAGCCAATATTACAATTGTAGTCACTAGAATGCATACCCAATTTCGTTGATTTAAACAATTGGATTTTTGAATTGTTACGTTTACTTGTACACAGAAGCACAGAGCAACTCGTTATCAACCTCTTGGTTCAAAATAAAAATCTAATTTGATAAAAATCTACATTTAGATACTAAACTAAATACTAAATTTTTTTAATGTTTCATTATTTTATCTACACTTCGTATGAGAAGAAGTAAAAATTAACTTTTCAGTTATACCAGTTTTGATTTTCGTATGCTTTTTCTGTAATTCTAATAAATTTTTAAAAATATTTTTATGTATTTTCGTTAAGCAATACTTCAGTTAAGCATTTCTTCAGTTGTGTTTATGTAATACTGCGTGTTGCGACGGTATTACATATATATATCTTATGTACGCATTTATAAAATATAATTACGAATAATTAAAAAAAAACATAAAGACAAAAAAAATTGTCATTTTACAATGTTTAGGATTAACTTAAATTTTTCAAAAAATTTTATTGTTTGACTTACACGAAATTATCAAAATATTAATAGAGCAAAATATTTCAAATATTAATAAATACATATATTTGTCTTTGTATGCTAATAATCCATCTGCACTGTTAAATATAATAATCACAGAAAATGTCAGTTAAATAGTTTAAAATATTCTATCGTATAAATGAATAAAATGTGTTTAAAAAAGAACATCCAAAAACAAGAGTACCGCTATTTTGCCAAAAATTTTCGAAAGTTTTTCGAAAAAGCATGAATGGATGTGAAACGGTATTCTGTAGTTTATTCCTTTCTGTCAGAAAATATTCATTATAGAAAATTTCTGATATCGGAGCCAATATTATATTGCCTTCGAATTTTACTTTAAATATTTCTGTTTCTTCTATAGTAAAAATATCGATTTCTTTTCTTTTTTTTTCTTCTATGAACTCTATCTTATTCTACGAATTCACAGATTTGATTTACTCTATTCAAGAAATCTACTTCGTGGTAATGTTGTATCAGGGAATGTCTAATCAAGGAATCAATGAAATGAGGCACAAAATCTTGATTTCCTTGTCCATTCCATTTCTAGGGGTAGTTATCTTTTTATAAGTCAAACTTCAATGAACGTCTAATGAATGATTGTTTGAGTAACTTTTATAAATTGAAGTTATAGTTTTTTTTTAATTAGTCGCATATGAAATATAAAAAAAAGTATTGTAATCGCTAAACTCCTGGTCAAAAAAATTTTGATGAATTTTTATGTTTGAGATCTCTATGAACCCGAATAATACATTTTTAGAAATTACGTTTATCTGCTTGCCGTACTGTCTTTGTTTGTCTTTGAACATGCTATCGCAAAAACGATTTGAATTATACGAATAAAATTTGGTATATGGCCCATATATCAAATTTATACATTTCTATATTTTAAACAAAATTCAATCAGAAACCTGTTTGTCTAGACTGTTCTAGTATAAGTGATAATTATAAAATGCCAAAAGAAGGACCTATAAAATTTAATACTCAGGTTTAGAAACTAGTATGTAGATTTGTGTCAAATTTGCCAAATTCGAACGAAATCCTCAAAGGATTGATCGTTTGTCTTTGTGCGTTTTTGTTTATATGCAAACACGATTACTAAATAAAGTATCAAAATGAGTAAAAGAAATTCGCCAGAAAGCTTCAGAGTTAACTTACTGGTTTTTGTACAAATGATTTGAAAGGCGAACCTTATTTTTATATGCTTCAGCTTTCTTTGTGGTTGTTATGAAGAATAGAGAATATTAATATCTGACTGCCATATTTGTTCAATATTTTTCATTTAAGGCTTATTGACATTAACACATTAAATCTATAATAACAAACCATGCAGATATGTTATTGCACAAAAATGAAGGCTTATGAATATGTATTTTTACTGACTATCATATTTATGCTTACATCACCTAAAGAGATTGAAATCGACTATAAGTGCAAAAGAATTAAGAGGGTCATTTTTAATAAGCTATGTTATATATATATCTGAAATATTGTTTTTCAAATCAAATTTTTTTCATGTGAGAACATGAGGTTGTTTTGATTTCGTGTTTTTCAAACCTCAAAATGCGTAAGCAGAATATAAAAGGAATCTGTCATAAGAAACTATTGCTCGAAGAAGCACAAAGAAGTAAATGGTAATCAATGCGAAATGGTTAGAAAGATATTGAAGGGTATTTATATATTCCAATATTCTCAATTAAAGAATAGAATAATTAGAATAATAATATTAGAACAAAATATTAATAGAATACAACATTCTTATTAAGAATATTGCAATTTCAATTACAATAGTCTTAATATTAAGAATGGAATTTTATTTATTTTAAAATTTTCATTTCTAATTTTTCTAGTTGGTAAAAGAAGTTTTGGAGTTCGAAAAATTTTGAGGATTTGGGGGGGGGGACAAAAAATCCTATTTTTTAAAAAGAAAATTTTGACGTATACGTAATCTGATAGTCACGTGACTATTTCAAACCGGTTTAAACTGGCTTTCCACGAAAAAAATTCTGACCTTGAGAAAAAGATTTAGAACTCGATTGATTTTGAGATGATCAAGAGTCATCTGTTTTCTAAATATTATTGCGAAATCTGTGTCATGTGAGAACATGATGCAGGAGAAAAAATACATAGCTTGAAATGCGCGATATTTTCTTTTTAATTGTTTGGTATATAATTTTCAAATTTTATGTAGTTTTTCTCTGTATGATGGTAAATTTCATCTATAATATTGATAATAGCCAAATTATAGTACAAACAACATTTTCTTAAGATGACAAAGTCCGTTGTTTAGCATTTTCCTCAAATTTTACAACAAAGGCGATAACGAAACTATTTTTGAGACAGAATATTTCAGAATTCTATGGCAATGAGAATATTGTACAAATGCTTCCAATTTACGAAGCGGTTCTCTTCCGGAAAAGTCGACTAATAATTTGTTGGAACGCAACCAGGAGTCTCATTAATTCATTCAAATAACTCCTTCCCTCGAAATTCTGCACAAACCGACGAATTCCAAAGTACCTTAAGCTCCAACTATCTTTCTCCAAAAGCTTCAAAAATTCAACGCCGAGAAAACAATGGGGGGAAAAGGTTTTAATTGTGAAGGCGATAGGTAAACGCCTGGTGTGGGTTACGGTTTCAGTTAACGAAGCTGCTTTATTTGTTTTCGAAGTTTACCAACTTGTTCGCTATCTTCTCGGGAGAGATAATTGGCGTTATGGTTGCAGCGGGAATTGTTTAATGAAGCAGTGGTTCCAAGTTTATGATGGATTGGAGAAAGCTATTGAATGATTAGGCTTCTCATCGGGGAATCGTCAGAGCAGCTTTGATTGGCTGGGTGGATCTCAGAAAGTCATCGTTGTTCAAGCAGCCATAATGACCTAAAATTCACGAAGTTTACAGTTGAGGGAAATTTTGGCAATTATAGTTGGTTGTAAATAGTGCGTAACATTGTTGAGGAGTAGTTTTAATTTGGACAATCATTTTGGCGTTGTGGACTACTTAAATTATATAAAGGTCCAGGATAAAATAAATACTATCTAAGGATATTAATCAGAAGTTTTGAACAAGGATGGAAACTATTATTTAAACTATTAAAACTATTTGTCCTTTATAAAATTAAATTGTAAAAACCGTGAATCAGTTATATATGGTTATGTGTTGAAAAAAAATGAACATACATTTCGAATAAACATTACATAGACAGTTAATAATTACTAAAAAGCTTATCAAAGTTTCCAAACCTTAGACAACAGGACCTTTGTAATGCCATTGTAATGTCCTATTCAAGTGGAATTCTGGAGAACTGATGATTACAGCGAGTTTATGTTTAGTTATATTTTTATTCCATTTTAAATAAGACAGAATGATTGTCCTGGAGTGGATCTGAAAATTTTGAGCAATGGTCATGCGACGAGGATGTCATCGAAGATAATACTCCCACTTTTTTTCTACATCAAATCATCAAGATGGATGTGGCTCATATTCTTATAACTTATTTTGAGTACCTCGAATAGATAGCCACGTAAAAGCCCATTGCTATTTCGATTTCGACTAATTAATTTTAGTGGGGAAATTTCAAACATAATATTTGGCTTATTTACAACTCAAGGTGATGACGACGACATCGTCGAAGACAACACTTCTCCTTTCTTTCCGCATCAGAGAAGTTCGAAGGTATGTGGCTCGTAAGGATATAATTAGCTTTGATTACGACAGACAGGTAGCAAAGCAAAATTCCATTCCCACTATTCGATTCCGATGAATTTATTGTTTGTATGAACTTTTAAAAACTAATATTTATAGTTTAATTCATAACTCAAGGCAATCTATGAGTAGCCAACATTTCCTAAAGAACACTTTCTTATTTTTTTGGAGGTGTTGGAGTGGCCACAGAACAAAAATGCACCTTAATTCTAACTGACATGCATCATGATATTTTTAGCACTATCTGGTTTTATCAAAAGTATATGGATGAGGTTGGAATTTTTTTTTAAAGTCCTTCTTGTAACCGAGATATAATTTCTCGATAGTCACTTTATAATTATCAAGAACTTATATTAATCAATATGAATTAATCAGTAAGTATTTATGCAATTGTTTTTCAAACTATATACATGAATGTTTTGAGATACATTGTATTTCTTAAAATTACTGAAGAACGAATGATGGAATAAAGAGGATCACTTATTGTATCATGTCCTGCATATCGTATCATATAATTTACAGATAGTATTCCAACTTGTGAATACTATGGAATCAAACGAATTGCATGTAATAACGAAAAATAATGTAGGAAATGAGTACACAAGATCGTATCGCAAAAATGATTTTAAATTCTCTAATTCTAAACTTTAGATGTCCTTATGTCCTTACCTTTAGCACATTTTATTCAGATAATCTCTAATAGGTAACAAAGGATAGTTATGAATGGCGAAGAAAATTAATCAGCTATATGCTGTTATCTTTATTCTGATATTTTAATAATGATCCGCCTTTATTTTAGCGCTATTCAATGAATATTAATCACTGTTGGATTACATTGTGCAGAGAAAACTTTGCTCGAGATGCGTCCAGGATGTCTGCGCAATACAGGTGGTTTCCAAGGAGAACCTTAATTTATTTTCCCGTGCCATTCAGTTCGTGTCAGAATCTCTTTAATATTTAAGCAAGTTGCGTGGATGTCTTTTAATCCAACTTCGTATCATGATTTCTACTTGCATTTTATGACAGTACTGTCAACAATGTCTTGTTAAGATTAGAGATGAGAACTTGAGATTTCGTGTTACACGTGAGATTTTCTGAAAGAGTTTAGGATGAATTATTTGTTTAAAACTGGCTTATATGTTCTCGGTATTTATTCATATTTTAAACAACAATGCGCGTTTTGCATTTTATTCCTTCTCGGATAAAAATATTTTATAAAATCTTCCACAAAAATACAGTATTATCGAGCTTCAAAAATTGTATTTTTGTCTCGAACTAAATTTATCATATTGATTGCAAATGAAAAATTCGCGTCTATTTCGGGAGAAAAAAAAATATTTTAATTTCATATTCACATAAGATTAGATTGGCTGAAATTGTTTTTTATTTTGAAATTTATTTGACTGATTACTATTGATAAACTGTGTGGTGGATGAAATGTGCAATATACGCGATGTAAAAATCATTGAAGGTCGTTGGTTCTAAAACCCCTAATTTCGGCATATAGTTTACTTCTTGGAAGTAGGCATTCACCAAAATTGCTGTCTTAAAAGTTATAGATTTTTTTTGATTAGAAAATTAATTGAAATGTTAAGTTTTATCACAGTGAATGCCAGTTTATGATACTACAGAAAATTAGTTTTACTCCATTTTAAAATTAAAACCAATAGGTGTGGTCATTTGAAAAATTTTTCGCAATATCTTTAACCCTTTAAAGGGTCATTTTTTCTAATCATATTATGTTAAAATATTTTTAGACTTGTAATTAGAATAAAAGGGATTCATTTAGCTTATTAGATAAATTTAATTTGATTCATTAATTAATTTGGTTAATTAATATTTAAGTGACAAACCAAGACGTATCATTTTGTGTGAGATAAAGAACTGAAGCATCTAAGTTTCTGACTTACTAAAAAAATGTGTCAGAACTTATGCCAACCTACATAATTTCATACAAAGATTGATACATTTGGTTGGAAGCATACTTCTCACGGCCCTAGAAAGGGTTAATAAAGGTCTCATCTCCATATATCCGCATAAAATTGTGGACCTGGGTAAAGTTGCTAATTCCTTGCACGGCATTGGCGAACAATAGTAACAATAAATAAAGAATCTATGTATTTTTACTAAATCTGTTGTGAGAATATGTACTCTTGACGCCTTTTTGCTGGCCGATTGACATCGAAATTCGACACAAAATTATAGTTGATCATAGTATAGAAATTTCGTTCTTTTTGGAATTATGTCTATTTGTCTGTCTATGAACAGGGTAACTCAAAAACACTTTGAGCTAACAGAGAATTACTAAATTATTACTTATTAGCTAAATTCGGTAAGTGGTTTTCTCCCCAAACATCAAAATTTCTAGTAAATTTTGAATGAAATCCATTTACAAGAAATCTTTCTGTCCAGTTGCTCGAATAACAGCGAACTCAATAACAACAAAAGAACCGCAAAACGCTAGATAAATAATACCGATTCATAATAATCAATTCTTAATAATCGTGAAGTTCTAAAGCACGGGGTGACTAGAAAAAAGCTGCCAAAAAGTAAAATAAAATGACAAAAATCAACAACAGATGAATAAATGTTTTTTTTTTCCGATTACAGAAAAAAAGATATATATTCTAAATCTGTGTGTTGGTATTGCTTATTCCCAAAATTTGAGCGATTTACGTACAGTGGTTTCTTAAGAGATTACAATTCGTTATTGGTGCGCTTATTTCTTGCCGTTCTGTATGTACATCATACTTCAAAATTAAATTAGAAGTGCTTCATATTGTGTAAATGTACATGAAAAATCAAAAGGGAAATATTCCTTCTCAATTTTTTTAAAAGTGACAAGAAAATCCTCATTAGGATATCGATGGTAATGTAACATTTTTAGTGGCTGTTGCTAAGATATGATTGCTTTATTACTATCTCGTACACAAAATATATAAAGAAAAAGTACTGTAATAGAAAACAATTTCGATTTCAAAATTTTATTGAACCTGTGTTTTATTTCTCCCTATATTCGAAAAACACATTTTTGGAACTATGTCTGCCTGCCTATTCATTTACAAGATAATTCAACCAACTGAAGGGGTCTGCCCAAAACTTTCATGTAAAAAATAATTAATAAAATTGATGTCCCTTCCACCCACCTCCTACATAAAATATATGGACCTTGGGCCAAGACAAATTATTTTTATTTTCGGAGTACCATACATGAATGTTTTTTTTTTATTCGTAGTACAACACAAACTCTCCGACTTTTCTTCGAACGGATTGAAGTAAAAATTTGACTGAAAAGTATAATTTTGACAACATGATGACACTAAATATCATTTGTCTAGTTCATTGAGTTTTATCGCGTCTGCATGCGTGCGAGTGTACAGATTGACAGATGGTTAAAACGTCGAAAAAAAATTGTGGAAAATTGTTTGCGAATCTACATTTTATATGCTAAAACTGTGTGCATTTTTTTTTTCTTCTTCTAACTGTTTGCGATTTATAAGTATCGTGCTCAAGATACAAGGAAGGCAAGCAGACAAACTCTATATGTATTAATTTACTGAAAATTTGATAAAAATCTACAAATTTGATATAAAAATTTATATCGAATTTCATCTGTCTAAATCGGAACAATTTTGAATTATTATGTTCGCAGACAAATATATTTCCAAAAATTGTGTTTTTCGGAGATCGTAAAAATCTCGCATTGGAATATTTTGACGTGTACAGTATTTTCTCTTTGCATATACGGGAAGCAAAAATGAAATGATCAAGACAGTTGAAATTTTATCTGTAGATTTTAAGGAAAAAATGTAAATATCTATCAAATTTTGTGCAAAAACAATTTCGAGGAATCTATCTCTTAACCCCTATGCATGTGAATACTATAAATGAAAGAGCTAAATCGAGCTAAGAGCTAAATCGAGGAAACTTGATGCATAGCTTAATTATCGAAATTGCATATGTGTATCAAATTTTGTTACAAATCCGTTCAGGGGGCTATCATTTATTGCTTACTTATTCACTGTCAAAGAAAAAAATATTGCTCATTATGTCCGCATATTGTGGCAGCGATCTTGGGATCTGCAGACTTCCAACAAGCTGTATTCGCTTGAACCAATGATATGTTTATGGTCTACCATCCCAGTGTGTGGGCTCGATGTTAAATTAATATGGATCTTTATTGGTCAAACTCGCTTCAGCCACAAACATCTATTATTTAGTGAACCATGCCCAACATGTGCGACATGTCATACAATTTTAAGTGTGCGTCATATTTTAGTTGAGTGCCCTTTTTTAATCTTCGTCTATCAAGTTTTAAGACTGCAACCATGGACATGCGTGAACTAATGGGTGATAATCCCCACACTAAATTTAAATGTTTACAGACCATTAGTTTGTTGCATTTTATTTAGGTTTTTTTTTATCCATTTCAAAAGTTTTATTCATATGTAATTAATGCACTTCGACTTTTTTCTTGAATGTTTTTAAGGTTCCTTTTCAATACATCTGCTTGCTATTGCAATTTTAACTTTGACTTAGTTTAAAGAACCTTTTAATATTAGAATACTTTTACCATTTGACTGGCGCAGCATGGCCAGATCTGGTTTTTGTACTAGAAACCCTAACTAACCTAACCTATTTATGAGCAAAATGATTGAAAACATAACGACTATCGCTATGTTTTCAATAATATAAGCAAAATGATTGAAAACATAACGACTTAGATAATTCAAATTTGGTTTGTAATGCCGCGGCAACAATTGATTATTTGTATTAAATTTTGAGTCCAATCGATCGACAGGAATGGGTTCAGAATGCACATCAAGCTTTCTTCAGAGCACAAAATAAGTCGTAACCTGTCACTATACTTGTAAATTGGGGTGAAAAAGAATATCTCGTGGCAAAAATTGAATATCTGTGCTAAATTTTTGTCCCATTAGTCTGATAGGATTGCGTTTAAAATGCATATCCTGTTTCCTTCGAAGCATAAAAGGCGTCATATTGTGCCTATATACGCGAAAATTGCGACGACAAACAATGCATACCTGTATTGAATTTTGGACCCAAATGATATACTAATGCGCCCAAAATGCTTATCTAATTTCTTCGAAGCACAAAAGGTATCATTGTGTCACTGTACTCGAAAATTGGGATGGGGGAGACACTACCTTTTCCAAACCTCGCTACTTCCCTCCATTCTTTACAACACATTCTAGCAATGCAGACTCTTATAAGAAAAGTCTGTATTATGGAAGTACTTCTTGTTGTTTTGAACAATCTGCCACCCTGCCACCACTGAAAGTAACGATATCGACAGGATTTGTTGAGGCCAATTGCTATCTTTAGCACTTTTGGTCCATAACACTGACCGATTCACCAAACTGACATCCTCTTTGGTCCCTAGTCGCAAAGAGGTCAATCATTGACTTTCCTCCTCATCTGCCCGTTTACCTGTCATCCTATAGTGGAAGTACTCAAGGAAGTCAAAACAAAATCTCTCGAACTGGTATATTTTATATTAAAATCGAAATGAGATTAAGACGGAGAAAGAATATTATGATCTATCTCTAATAAAACTTGCAACACTTTTTAATATTAAACAAATAAACTGCCCGCGGAATGATTTGAAACGTTTAGAAATTAATTATTTCAGTGCATGCTACAACGGAAATCATAAAAACGAATTCCAATACTTTATGCGCTGTAGTTTGAAGTTTAGTGATAAACGCAACCTATGACCTCAAAGGTGTGCGTTAAGACATTACAAGCGGCAGGGGACATGCGATGGGAACAAAGCAGTAAGTTGAAACAAATGCTGGAAAAGAACTACTATCTGTCCCGATTGTGGCGGGACAAATGATCAACCCTCTTTCTGCTGCTGTAAATATCCCAGAACCCTATCATTCTTCCGTCGCTGAAAGGGGAAGGGAAGGGGTGACGACGAAGTGATTTGACTCTCCAGGTGGCGCTGGCTTCGAGGGGGCGGTCGCGAGCGGCAAGTCCGCATCGCCAGTCTGCGATGCTTAAGCGGCGTGGCCGGTGAGAAATAATCTTCCCTTTTCTTCAGTTTCGGGAGCTTTTAGGAAAAATAAGGATCCCCCTGTGTCTCTCTCTTCCTTAAACCTGTAGACTTTTCCTGGATTTCTCCCGTAGAAGACATCTGTTGTTTTTTTTGCCATACCTCTTCTTTAATTGCAATATCTACAATGGGAAAAGGTAAGAAAAGTTGTATTTAAGTTTTGATTTTTCTTTATTATTTATGTGAGTTTTGCGAAGAAGTGATGCAATGGGAAAAGAGAAATTTGAACTTTTGCGGATTTTGGCGGAATTTCCGTTTTCGAACTTTTGGGGATTGTAAATTGAATTTTCAGATTTCTGTTCAAGCTGTGATTGTCCAGAAAATTCTGCAAAAAAGTTGCGCAAGTTGCGCTCTTTATTAAAATGTCCAATTAAACGCATGTGCGCCTGTAAGATGAGATTGGTAAAAACATACTTTTTTGAAAACGAATGGTTATATTGAAATTTAAAAATGTTGCCATTATATTTTATATCGCTTACAAGTTTAAAAGATGTCAATTAGTTACTTTATTTTAATTCAAGGAAGCGAAATTTTTACTTAGCAATTTAAACCAAATTTTAACTTTGCATAATTTATATACAATTTGGACTGATGACACAAATTTATTTCAAATAATGCTGAATGTGACTGTAATAGACTTTTTTTAGTAAATGTATAACTTTCTTACAATGGTATAATTTTATCAGTTTCTTTATAACAGTGAATATATTTTATCACAAATTTCTGTAATAATTTAGCACTTATCCAAAATGGAAATTTTTTGAATTACATACAAGAGCTTTTTAAACGAATCAAATAGCTGTACTTTATATAATAATTTTATTCTTGTAAAATGCCTACAATTTTAATAATTTATTAGAACTGAAATCAAGTCCGAAGACCGAAATTTTCACCTGTTACTTCCATCGGTTTGCATTAGTTATGTAGAGAAGACATTTTTTTGTTTGTGAAAAAATGTAATATTTAAATTTTGATTTATAAGACATGAATTTTCTTTTTATTTTTGAAATATCACACTTTTTTAGAATAATGTTTTTTTTTTAAATTTGTTGAATGACATGCCCCAAAAAAGAAAGAAAAAAATTAGCTTTAATTCAAGAATTGCTTTTAATATTATAGTTGTATTGCATTTTAATTTAAACGATGTGTCAAAATTTTGTACTTTTTAAAATTAATTATTTAATTTTTAAGAAGGAATATTACAGAAATCGTATGCATTTCATTTTCTTTCCGACAGGTACATACTTTCTAGAATATTACTTTAAAAAAAAAATTCCAAAAATAAAATGTGAAAAAAAAAGAAGCGATTTAATATTGATTCGTTAATTTCCTGAATATTAAGTCGGAATGACATTGATGAATTTATAAAGAAGTGTCAAAATCCAATGCTTTATAAAATTTTACAACAAAGATTACCCCTAAATATTTTACCTGAATAATATCTTGAAATGTTATCTAAATTGAAATTTACGAAAAACTTTTAACGAAAATGATATTTGAAATATATTTTTTATATAAGCATTTTGGAAAAGCAAATATTTGAATGTGTTTTGAAGTGTTTATTCTCACAAGAAATGGAAAATTCTTAAAATAAATGCAAACTAATTCAATATAAAATTTACCTGCATTCGTACGGAAAATTGGATCAATTGTGACTTCAAATGGAAAGAGAAATACTTTTCTTCTTTTCTGGAAATCGTTTATTTAAAATGGAATTGATATTACTAAGAATTCAGAATCGTCTCTACTTGTATAAAAGAAAATCTCATTAGATTTTTATGCGAACATAAAATGTCAACGCATTTTTTAGACTAGTTATGGCTGCTAACCAATTTTTCACATGAAAACAGAAAAAATTGCAGTGATATAGATTTCGAAATATGGTTTTGGTTTCTTTAAAAAGAAATTATAAATGAAAGCTGATTTAATTCTTCCATTTCTTTTGAAAAAAAATGTAGAATTGATAAATGTTTTTGAAACTTTTGAGCATGAACAACTTTTTACGCGAAATATTTTTAAAGTGTATTAATAAAGAATAACATTATTCGGAAAATTTTGAGTATTACAATATTACGTGCAAAAATTTTCAAAGTATATTGATAAAGAAAAATGGCCCTATTCGGAAACTTTTCAGTATGAACACTTTTACACGAAATATTGTTAAAGTATATTGATAAAGAAAAATGGCCCTATTCGGAAACTTTTCAGTATGAACACTTTTACACGAAATATTGTTAAAGTATATTGATAAAGAAAAATGGCCCTATTCGGAAACTTTTCAGTATGAACACTTTTGCACGAAATATTGTTAAAGTATATTGATAAAGAAAAATGGCCCTATTCGGAAACTTTTCAGTATGAACACTTTTGCACGAAATATTGTTAAAGTATATTGATAAAGAAAAATGGCCCTATTCGGAAACTTTTCAGTATGAACACTTTTGCACGAAATATTGTTAAAGTATATTGATAAAGAAGAATGACTTTATTCGGAAACTTTTGATTATGAACACTTTTGAGCCAAATATTTTTAAGGTGTATTAATAAAGAAGAATGACCTTATTTAACAACGAAAAATGTACAAAAACTCTTGCATATTGTAGAATCAAAATAATTCCAGTTTGTGTAGTAATTTTCTGTGTTTAAAAGTTTCTTTTTTTTTCTTTTTTTTTTTTTATAAAACTTCTTTTACAAATGTAAACATTTCCTATAAATATGTCATTTTTTTAGCATTTGAATTTTAACATGGCGATATATTTCTCTTTATTACTAATTCGCTGTGGCCGTATGCTGGGACCGTATACATCTCGGCACCCTCTATTGTATTTATTTTAGGTATCACTAGCGTGTTTAGACGCTCTCGATTAGTAAACTCGGACTGATTTTATTATGAATATGTTAAAATGTTAAAAAATAACTTTGTTATTTCGAAGATAATCATTTCATTTAAATTTATTTCTTTGATTGAAATGCATTAAAATTAAATTTTCGTTATGCATTGCAAATCTCAGAATATCTGGATGTTCTTGGTATATATCTTGGAAATAGGGAGCATTTCTACGCGCTCTATTCATTTCTTTTTGGTGCGGCGAGCGTACCAAAATTCTCTCTATTAAAAAACACACTAATTTTATTATGAACGCGTTGATGTTATCAGAGGCGCAATTCTGATCAAAAGTCAATTGAAAGTAATCACGCTGTGGTAAAAAATAGACAATATGACAGTCTCTGTAAATGTGTTAATTGATTCCATATAGGTATTTTTATTTGATTAAAAATCTAAACTTTGTATAAGCATTATAAATTTTATTATTTATCAGATTTTTCTACGCGTTTTTGAAGTAAGACCAGCAAAAAAATTGTCCGAAAAAATTCACATTCCAGGCTTAGTTTTTAATAGAAGAAATAAAATTATCTAAATACTTATTTAATACATTTTATCATAGACTCCCATTTTTATATTTTTGCATTTTATATTGAGTATTTAAGTATATAATAAAGTTAAAGTAGCTATTTATGACTTGAATATTCATTTTGTATTAAAAAAATGAACAAATTTTTTTGGATGTTATAATGTCGAAGAAGTTTATCTATTTGCTTTATTTTAAAAGTAAAGAGAGTAAATTCGATATTATAAAATTAATTTTTATATTATATTAGATATAATTTAACTTGAGATTTTTTTATTTGGAAAAATACTCCAGAATAATCGTTTTTTTTTTTTTTTTCAAAAAAATTATGTCTTTAAAATGAGATTTTTTTGTACACATTTTTGAACTGGCAAGTTTTAAAATAAATAAAAAAAAATCCCGAAATAAAAAATCCTGAATAAATTCAAAATATGTCCGATTTAAATTTGAGAAAAAAAATGGAAGTTTTCGATTTTAGAGAAACAGTCGAGGAAAATACTACTACCTTTGCGGAATTACGGCAGGATCCTTTGCCCTGCAGTAGAGTTTTCGCACAACGTCGAACATTTTAAATTGAATAAAGAAAAAAAAATATTCAAAATTTTAAAAATATAAAGTACTTTTTTTTTTGAAAAATTTACAAATCGAATCGTAATCGCAGTATATCATGAGGGGAAAAAGGTTTGGGAGCATTGACGGAGACGAGAAAATTGTGGGTGGTTTTTGTGAACAGGACTTCCTCCTCTCCTCCCATGTTTTTGTAACAGCATGAAAAGGATAAATTTTTATTTCAAAGAACTTGATCGAGGCCGTTCAAAATAATTAGGAAAAAATAATTTGATGTTAATACTATGGTATTTCTATAATTTAAAAACGATCTCGGTGACTAAAATAGAATAAAAATACATTCTGGGCTAATTAACATCGTGTATTATTGACTTTTTTCGCATACTTAAAAATGTTTTTGTATTTCTTTTCTGAAAAATATTACTTACTACGACAATTTTAATAAATTATTTTGTGAAATTCTACGCTTAGAAAATTTCTTTTAAAAAAATCTCATTTTAATATTGATTTCGTAAATTTAATGAAAAGGAAATTAATTAGATAATTTTTTAGAAAAGTGAGTATAATTTTAAATGTATTTTTTTGGGGTTTATTAATGGTGTTATTTGGTGTTTATTAATTTGGTGTTGTGTTAATGCTAAGGAAGGGAAAATGTATAATTTATCGGATCAAATAATTTATGCATATTTTAATTGGTGTTACATGAATAATTCCTTAATTGAATTTTTTTTTCAATCTGATTTAGATTCATTTAAGCGTATTGAATAACAAAACAAACTATTATATGATGAAAGGAAATTATATTTTTAATGTTAATCTCTGCTCTGTATTTGCGAGAGACAATAAAAGTTGGAAGAAAAAGTGTTTGCTAATAATAAGAGAAAATGTGTGTGTATTGGTAATCTGTATGTCCGATCATTTAATTTATATTTATGAATCTGTTAGACATATATTTTGGAAGACGAAATTTCGCAATTTGAAACGATTTTATTTTTGAAAATTAAGCAAGATTTTGGCGTTTATTATCCATAATTCACAAAAATATTATTTTACAAAAATAACTTTCGCACCGTTTAAGAATTTAAAGTTTTCTAATGTTTGCAATATATTTGATGTGTATTTTTCTGCTAATTGGAAACAATTTTTAAGATTTCATTTTGCATAATTTTCAACAATAATTTGCATTTCAAACCGTTTCATAGCAATCATGTGATTCATTGTTTCTTCGAATATTTAATCATATGATTTTTCTCCATTCTTAAAAGGAAGGAAGTTATTATATCTGCTAAGTAGGAGCGAAAAGGAAATAGCGGAAAGCAAATGTATAAGTGAAAAACAGATTATCTACATAGTTAGGTTGCTACGGCTGTTTGATATCATGGGGCGATTCTATTACGGCGTTTCATGTGCATATTAAATAGAACATGTGTAAGGCTATTAACATAAAGATTACAAGTTGATGCAATAAATACACTTTACTGAACGATCATGACAGGTTTATTTAGAATTCAACTTCCGATTACAATTTAATCGATGTTTCCGATCAACTAATTGGTCGCGAAAGGCGACTTGTTAAGAAAAAAATAAAAGCATGCCTTCCTTTTTAATTTACATATTTTTGAAGCTCAGTATTGAATTTTTATGATATTGTTTTTATATTTAATCGTCAAAAATTTGATATTGGGATTTTAATTAATCTCAACATTTCAGAACTCCATGAGACTATTTTTGTATCTGTCTATGAATATGATGACTAAGAAATACAGCCTGCTCATCGAATTTGCGCATTTCTATCAAATTTTCTATGAAATGTATTTCCGCTATGTCTGCCGATTCACCGTGTGCATGTGCACATGATAAATTATAACCATTTTCATGTTAACTTATTATCAGATAACCGGTCAGAGATTTTCTGTGAATGTATCACATTTAAAATCTAATAGAAATTTACAAATTTGGTATAAAAATCCCATACAAAATTGTGTTCGTCTGCATCAAAGAATTTTTCACTTATTGAGTTCGCTGGCAGCTATACTTCCAAAAATGTTTTTCAGTCTCGGAGTAATTTGAAGTAAAAAGATGCGTCAAAATCTGGACTTTAAATTTTTTTAATGGTTACGATGATTTCTCTTTTATACAACTTATAAAAAAGTGTTAAAAAAATTCAATTTTAGGATTTTGCATTCTACCGATTGTTTATTTGAAAATTGGCGAAATATTTTTTCCAGCGTATGAAGGTTTTAATTTTTTTTATTTCTACTCTGAGTATAAGAGTGATAATAAATCTAAAAGAAATTTTTTCTGAATCTTATATATCTTTCGAATTATATATTTTTTTAATAATCCTTTATATTTTTCCTTTAATATTTAAAGAAAATATATATTCATCAGTTAGAAATTCTTTTAAATGTAATAGAAAAAGTGTTAAATTGAAATGACAGTAAGTTTTCTTTTTAATTTTTTAATTCTAGCAATGCTCGTCATTTTTATATTTTCGACTTTGAGTCGGATGCGCTTTTAGTACTTTTTTAAATCCAAAATTTGACTAATTAACGATAGAGACCCCCTCCTACTGATTAAAATAATTAAGAAAACGCATAATACATTAATTTGTGAATAATTAAATCACCAATACGTGCTTAAATTCTTTAATCATATAATATGTAAATAAAATTAAAATACGAAAAAGTTTGAATTTTTAAAATGAATCGTTTGGAGAAAGTTTAACTTACTCTCTAAGTTTTATAGACATGGAAATTACAATAGGGCCTACACTGAACTAATGTTTTATTATTTTAAAAGAATAAGTCAAAGAGATTTGTTATACATTAAAAATAATAATTAAGATTTATTAATTCTAAAATAATTCATGAAAATATGCCTATGGAGATGCAATAGTTATTCAGAATATTGCACACTAGAATTTTAGAATCTTCAACTAAAACTATTGTAGTTTCACAAGATGTGAAAAAACAGCAAATGATGATATTCTAATATTAATGAAATTTTAAGCAACAACAACAACAACAACAACAAAAAATGTGGATAATAATTAACAACATATAAAAAATGTTTCTTGAATTTTTTTTAGTATTAACGCCGATAAGGAGATCGAGGATAAATATTTTTCACAAAAAATTATTGCTATAAAATAAACTGTATTAATAGGAATTAATAAGAACTATGGATTATAAAATGGAACAATTTACTTAATTAAATCGAACATTCATTTTAATTAAGAAACAGTTTAATTTAGTTTTTTTTATTTTGATAAGAACAGTATCTTGATAACGTTATCTTTGGTAAATAGAAAATAAATACTCTAGAATAATCTAAAGTTTTTTAATTTAAATTAGAAGAAATTTTTTTTTCCTATTATACAAAAGAGAAAAAAAAAATTCTATTAACTTGAGTATTAATAGTTTGAATTATTTTCCTTTTTTTCAATAATGGAATAACTTTTGCAGTATAAATATTTCTGGTCTTCTGATGTAAATATCTCGGATGCATTGATAGGTTTAAGATAAAAAATTCCGATTCTTCAGAAGATACACAGCGTTTGCATGGACTTATTGCATGCTAACATATCAATTAACAATTTCTCACAACTATATTGTGAGAAAGAAACGTTTATATATGGTACTAGCAAAGATATTTGAGGGTCTATCAAAAATCACTACTGCGATGAATAACCGGCGAGTTTCATTGCAACCAACAAGTTAACTCTAATGTCGAGCTCAAAATTTCCTCTGTTTGTGCGGTGTAGAAGGTTTTTTGGGGGAAGGAATAGCAAGAGTTAGTTTTTTCCTTGTTATCTAATTCTGGTTCAGAAGAAAGTTCGTCACAAAGTAGGCTACAAGATACTCCTAAACGTCACTTTGAACTAATTAACCAAAGTTGAAAATTGATAATTCAACGTATCTTTAATAAAAATCTTATTCTTTTGTTTTGTGCAGTAATTTTCTTTGACCGGAGATTTATCTTTATAGTCTTTACTTTTAAAATTATATGCTGTCTGATGTAATGAGTATGCTACAAAAACAAACAAAAATTGAAAATCTTAAAAAAGGAATATTCTGATATCTAAAATTCTAAGATATCAGAATATATTTTTGTGTTAAAGTATACATCTACGTTAAAATAATTATTGTGAAGATAATTTTGGATATTTCTTCTAGATTAGTTTAAAATAGTAATTTATAAAGGATGTCCCAAAATCAACGCAAGATTTGAATTTGCCACCATTTGTGCAGTAAAGTGTTGGCAACCCTATTAAAAAACCCCCAAACCATAGTTTAGTGTTAGTAAAAATGGAGCATTATACTATAGAACAACATGTTACACACAAGATTTGAATTAAATAAAAACACAGTTTGTTTTCTTTAAATTGTCATATTTTTATTGAATTGTAAAATACGCAGAATAGGTTTTTGTATGGAATATCTCATAGGGCAAATGACCCCCATGACTTTGCTGGTGAGCACTCTTTCTTTGAAATTTTCCATGACCATTTTGCATAAATGGGGATGAATTTCGTTAATACAGCTTTGAATTATCTCCTTCGATGCACGAGTGCTTGTAGGCTTCTGCGCATAGACCTTTGACTTCAAATAACCCCATAAAACTCCAATGGTGTTAAATCACACGATCTAAGAGGCCAGTTCTCAAATTTTCGAACTGCGGCCTCCAGATTTTAATTATTTTTGAAATATTGTTCAACAATGAAAATGATTTGTTTTATCATGTAACGCTCCATTTTTATTAACCTGAACTATCAAATGTCAAATGGGTTTTTTAATAGGGTGGCCAATACATTACTGTACGAATGGTGGCAAATTCAAATCTTACTTTAATTTTGGGACTCCCTTTATTTGTGGAGTTTCCCTTCAGAACTTAAGAAATTATAAACTTCCTCAGCGTTTGCATGGAAATTTTATTATTATTCAAATTCATTAATTCGATAGATTTAGAAAATGATATTGTTGTAATTTACCTAAGTAAAAAGAATCATGCAGCTCAAATAATTTAGGAATTTTTCATTTTCGAAATATTCAAACTATTTAAACTTGGAAGCTATAAATAATTATAATTAATATTATAAAACGTCTTATCTAAGAATGAAAATAAATGAATACAAATTTCAAAATAAAAAAAAAAGAATTAAAAAAAAATTAGATGTTTGGAAACAACATGAATGATTAATAACATTGTGTTGGTTTCAGATATTTTAACAAAAGTTTTTTAAGTTTTTGTATCATGTTATAAACAGACGATTTTGTAATTCTTATTTTAAACTGATGCAGTGAAACAACTGAATATATTTTGAACTGAAGGTGTTTTGCCATTTAATCTATTTTCCAAGTATAATGAATGTGTTGAAAGAAATTGAATTTTCCATTTATTTCTTTTTACAAAAGAGTGTAGGCGATTTCTTAAAGATTTTATTCTTTACTGTATATTCTTAAGAAACCTCAAGAGTAATAATTCTAATATATTCTTTTTTCTTTTCAAATATACATAAAGTAAAAGTATTTTTTTTTGTCTTATAAGCCTTAATTAGTTTTTTTTTGGAGGTTTAGAACTTTTTCTTAATCTTTGTAGCATTTCATTACGCTTTCTTTTCTCAGAATAAGCAAGAAAAGAGTATATTTGCAAAGAAAAAAAAATGTTTTTCAAGGAAAACTGCGGAATTTTAGTAAGAACATAAAAAAAAAAAGCTCCCCTGTCATATTTTTTTTATGAGTTTCGTTTCATTAAAGTATTGTGTAGACTGGTCTTATGAATCCTAAATATTAAATATCCAGAAATAAATAATCCTTGTTCTGTTTCATATGACTTGCAAAAAGTTATTAAATCTTTAGCAAATATAGCAAGAAATTCTATTTCTATTCCATTTTTAAATAGTTGTAAATATTTTCTAATTTTAACATTAAATCATTAAGAATATAACATTCAGATTCAACAGAGAATATTTAGTCGGGAAATATATTTACACAGAAATCTGATAAAATTAGAACTCTGAAACTTGAAATTAGTTCTCGTTTCTCATTGTGTACATTTGGCCTCCATGTTATATTAAATTTTAGAACATATAATTATTTGAGAATAAACAGACTATTTAAAGTGGAGATTAAATTCTATATTTTATGTTCTATCTTGCATGCATATTGCTAAGTATAATTATTGTGATTTTATCGTCATAAAATATGTTTCATTTATTTTAAAATTATATTTTGCTCATAGCGTTTAAAATTAAATATAGCTTTCTGAATTCATTGCCACCAATAAGTGTTGTTTTCCAACTATTTCCATTTAAACAGAGTTTTGGAATTTCACTAATAAATGGTGTTTATGTGTCACAAACTAGTCAACACGAGAAGATTTAATGTGTTATTTGCTGTAGTTGCAACTTCTAAATCATTCTTTTACGCACACTTTCTTGTGTTTGCTTTTTACGTATAATGATGGCTTACTTTTAATTGTCTGTAGTCGTTTCTTTATATTGTGGTTATTGTAATTTTTGTTTATAATCTGATTTTTTTTGAAAGACTCCTATTTGAAAGCAATTCATAATATTTGTTGCTTTTTCTTTGTTTGATAATGAAGGCTAATTTTTATGAATTGCTATTTAAAAATCTAAAATCAAATTTGGAATATTTTTCGTCAAATTTGGTACAAAACCAGATATTGAAAAATGTGGAAATATATATGTACTAGATTTTTACACTAGGAATTTTTGTTGGATCTCCGTATGTTGTACAAATTTTTATGAGATCTTCATTTCTTATTTGAAACTTTTACAAATGAATGTCTGGAAGATAGTGTTTGATATCTACCATAGAGATTGCTACGAACTCTTTCATCAATGGTTGATTTTACGAAAAGTAATGCTGCTATTTTAGTCTCTTTGGACTTTTTGTTATATTTATTTGTATGCATAAAAAATTTTTCTTCAGTTTCTTTCTATGATCATTTGCAACATCGATTCTTTTTGTTTTGTAAGTAGAGATGTGGCTCTCATTTTTAATTAAAATCAAATTAATAGTTATTACACAAATGTGGCTATTACATAAGAATGATATTTGTTTCCAAGCCTGTTTGTTTGAAACAACAGGCTGATTGGAAATCTTTCAATATCATCTTTTGTTAACTGACTAATTCTGCCACACGATAACAAAAGCAGCCCAAAGCCGCAGACTGAGTCACAAGGAAAACTAATATTCTTAAAGCAAATTGCCAACAGGCATTCTGCGGTGGGCATCGGTACCAGCATGCGCTTTTGTGAGGATTTGTGTAACTATTTTAAAATTTCTGCAAGAGCGAATGTGAAATTTTTTATCAAAAGCAACAACTTTACTACAGAGACGCTGCACATGACACCACAGTTTTATTTCAGAGACGCTGTACATGGTGTATCTGGCACTTTGTGAGTCGTGCCAGATATTTTGAGTGGCACATGGGATGGATATCAAAGGAAGATGATAACAGAACCACCTAAGAGATCTAACGTGAATCATAGAAAGTTCCTGACTAGATTCTAAAAGTAATTCTTCCAGAACATATTTTAGAAGTGGCATGAAACCTGAGGATGTTGCCCTGTGATGAAATATGAAAAATATTTCAGGTACTCTTGTTGTTCTTGAAATGTTCCTGGAACCTCATTTTTTTGAAGCGTGCCAAGCACTTACTGTGATATACTTTGGATCTTCGCAATGATTCTTTGATCATCGTATTGTATCATGTGCAATGTCTCTATGGCGTTTCATCCAGAACGTAATATAAACTGTTTATTTTGATATCGATAAAGGTATAATACACGAAGTTACAAAAGCATAAACTGGATAACTTCCGATGCACCAAACAGTATGTCTCTAGGCACATTGATTCATGAATGTTAATACTCCTTGTGACTGTGAGTATGGCTTTATGTTGCTATCTGCTGGTATGTTGGCTTAGACAGTTTGGTAGATTCTTGACTTAATTTGGTGACTATAACCAAGTTAAGTTCAAGAAGGTACTGTATAATTATTGTGAAATACCAAGCTCCAATATTTATTTAATAAATTTTCTCTTTTCTTTATCGCTCTGTATATAATATTTATTAAAATATTATATTCGTATTTGTATTAGTACAAATGGTGTCTACTCTAATTCTGAACTAAAATACAGTGCATTTCTAAACTGTTAGAGATAGGGGAAATGAATTATATTTTGCATTGTTTCAAACAGTAAATATAATGATATAAAAGGTAGAAAATCTAAATTTTTGTGATCTCTCCGTTTCAGTCATAGATGATAAAATAGTTTTGGCATGCAAACAAAAAAAAAATCTTTATTCAAAATTGATCGAGTTATGAAGCTTGGAATTTAATAATTTTAGATCAATCAACGACATCCTCAAAGAAATTGATTTTCTTTATTGGAAGATCTTTCTCGGGGGGTCATTTGAAATGATCTAAAATTGTCTAAATCAGTGATATTCAAAGATTTATAATCCTGCCAATAATCACTTGTTGTTTAAAATTTTAGATGAAAAGCATGTTTTACCAAATGGGACAAATAGAGCTAGAAGACTAAATAAAAATTTTAAATTTCATTATTTTTTTTGAAAATGAATTTTATTGATTGAAACGAAGTTAAAAATATTTCTTTCAAAGCATTTTTATAACTTAATTCTGTGTCAATTTCTGGCCGTTTAGTAATAAGCTTTTGGATACAATTAGAGTACGCACCTTATACTTTATTATCATACTGAAAGGAAATCATGTAATAGTAGTAATTTTCTTTTATCTGAGGTTTAAAACAAAATGCTGATTTACTTTGCCGTATTTATACTCCACTTTTTAAAATTCGACGATACCGATAGCATTTTGAAAGAAGTATCTTTCTTATTGAAAATGCAGGTGTTTTTGATAATTAAGTCAAAATAGTTCATATGAATGTTTTTATTGAATAATAATTTAGTAAATACATTTAGGAATTGAACCAACACGTATGTCTGCATATTTTTAATGCCAACATTTATATTAGAATTGCGTTTAATATTTAATAAAAATGAAATACATAAAGAAAAATTTTAATATAAATGTAGTTAATTAAAACTTGCTACTGCATATTTTAATTATGAAGTCTATATCAACTTATCTGTAAAATCTGAACTTAATATTATTTGAATAAAATATTCTCGCTTCTTTTAGAAATATTTCAGTTCTCTTCCTGTTAAAGGGATACAATTTTAATTGCTTTGCTTAAGAAAATAATTAAAAAAAAATTATTTACATTGAAGATCTTGGATACTTTACATTTTATTTACGATTTACAGCTTTCGTTCATTAAATATTCATAAGGATGATATTTAGTACATTATGTTGAAAAAAATATTAAAATTTCAGTTATTATTTTTATAAAACCCAAGAACAGTTGGGAAGCTCTGTTTATCACTTAATTTTCTATATCGGAATTGAGTTTTACTTTGAAATTTGCATCCATTTTTTATTTCATATATATGTCTGTATCAATTTCTTTAAAAATATTTTTGTTCGCTTCCATTACTTTGCAAAAAAAATCTATAATGATTAGTATTTTTTAAAAGATAGTTACATTTTATTATTGAAGAAGTACGAAAGGTAACATTTTAGAGTGATTTCCCTTATATATATATTCTTGAAGGAACTTAGATTATATATATATACTCTAGACAAATTCTGAATGTGCACTTGCTATTTCCATTTTCTTTGTAAAAAGTATAGGAATAATGCCTCGAGTTGGATAACGAAAGAATATAATTAAAAAAAATTGCAAAGAAGTCAAGTTTTAGATGAACAAAGGGCCTGCGTTACGTCATTTCCTTCGAGGGTTAATTCAAACTGACATTAATTATAAAAAAGACTGCACTTTTGAAATATTTACTGTTTTTTCGCGGAGTAGAAAAAGGATTGTTAATTTTAGAAACGATTATCAAAGAAAAGAAAAAAAGCTTTAAAATTTTTTTAATCTGTATGAAACAAGTACCCATATATATCTGCAAGTATAGCATGCATTGTAAGTAGTTTCTTTTCAATTTATAATTTGGAAGTTAATTATAGCCTTTTCTTTTTGTAAAAAAAATCAAAATGTTCTTTTTTGTATCAAAATTACATTATCAACGCAATAGGAAGAAGAGTAAATCAACAAATAATTTTTTGAGATCTGTTTTCAGAAACGTTATTGAATAATTAAATTTGTATCTCTATGAACTCAAGAAAAATTTGTCTTCAAATATAAGCCAGATTTTTTGTTATTTTGAAGCATGGATTCGAGAAAGTAGAACCCTTGTGTTTTCATTTGTTGTGAATATTCACTTACATTTCGTTTGTAAGTTGTTTATTCCTTAACGCTAAAAAGTTTCGTTATAGAATCAAATGATTCTCCGCATCCATGAGAGAAATTTCAAAAAGCGGAATTAGATAGAGAGAATATTAAAGTACAGATTCTTTTACCGAGAATATTAAATACAGTTAGTCTGGAAAAATATGCCAGAAATCAAATGCATTCCATGCAAATTTTATAATATTTTCTAAGATTTGAATACAGAAATCATTTCTAGTATATCTCATTGAAATTTTATGATGTTTACTAAAGTATATTCTCAGATTTTATGTCTTCCATTTTCAAGATAGAAGGTAATGTATTGTTATAGAAATTGACCGTAGGCTGTATGCTGAAGGAAATCCAGCAAACACCATGAAGCTTTATTCCATGAAAATGAAAAGCACGCAGAATAGTTAGAAAAAAGACAATCGAGATATGCACAAAGAACAGCACACATTGAAATAACATTAGCATTCCGAATACAATACCGCTCACAGTGTAGCTAGACAGCTCGCTCCGCGATCAACACTCTAAAGAGGATTCATTTCTAGTGTGACTCTTTGCCAATTATAGTTTCCAACATCTGAGAGGGTCTGAAAATTTAGGTATCTAAAAGAGACATTGGTAAAATTCTTTTATTTTCTAGACCCTTAATTTTTGCCACCAAATTCGTCGCAAAATTATTTCCAAGTTCATCGATGTTGAGTGTCATTGAGTGGCATCCATTCAGTTTCTATTAAGAATATCTGTAAATCTTTCTTCCGTACTATGAGAATAACTGCGGGGAAAAGCGATGCTACAGAATCGTTACCATGTTGAAAAAACGATGATAAATTTAATTTAATCCTCTAGTTTAAACGAAGTCTATTTCTGCTGCTAGATATTAGCAGAATGGAATCTAAAGATTATTATTTAAAGACATCTAGATGAGTTATTTGATTTACATGAAATCTTTAACCTGCTCCATGCTGACAAAGTAGATTTCCAGTAGGATAAACTTCAGACATTGGATTCTCTTTTCTCGAAGTAAAATCTCTCCGAAAATTGATGAACACTAATTGATTATGTATCAATTCTGCCGAAAGTTTAATAAGAATCAATATTTATGCGTGTTGAGCCAAAAATATATCCAGGAAACACTTATCTTCAATGGTTCAAACTTTCTGCGTAGTTTCCTAAAAGCCATATAAATGTGATGACTACCTGCTGTTATGCGAAACAAAGCTGTTGTTTGTTCACTTCTTCATCACTTCTCTTTGTTCCTCGAAAGAGCAACTGTTACTTCTCTGATTCTAAGACAGATCAAACTTTAGAGTGGGTTATCGGCTATATATGCTGAAATAGTCTTTAAATTTACTTCTTTCCATTATTCGAACACTGAAATGATATGGAATATTGCCAATTATACTCTATCTCTAACATTTGATCACTGATGGATTTCTTTAATACATTCATTATTCATGTTCGTTTGATAGTTGTATTTAAATCATTTTCTTACAAAACGTTAGACGAAATACATTTCCTTCGTATTTATCTGATGATAATTGTATTTCCTTTCCTTATTTTCACGGCCATTTGGTGCCTGTCGTATTTCCTTCACCACTTCTTCACGTGCACTTTTGATGAGTAACGCCGTATTTTCTTCAAATGTTTACGCAAGTCTTTGTTGATTGATGTATTTTCTTCATCAGTTCTTCACATTCATTTGATGAGTATAGCTGAATTCCTTCATTGTTTCTCCACATTCACTTAATGAATAATGCTGTGTTTCTTTCATTGGTTCTTCGAATTCACTTGTTAAATATTGCTGGATCTCTTCATTGTCTTTCCGCATTTATTTGGCAAATAACATTGTCTCATCAGTTCTTATTCACTTGATGAGTATTGCTAAATTCCTTCATTGTCTTTTCGCATTCATTTAGCGAATGTTGCTATAGTTCCTTCATTGGTTCTTTAAATTCACATGATGAGTATTGCTGGATTCCTTCATAATTTCTCCGTATTAGCATAGCGAAAGTTGCTGTATTACCTTAATCGATTCTTAGCATTCACTTGAATGTTATTTCCGTTATACATTCTATGTAAAGGACTTAGTGACTGAAATAAATATTTCCCTCAAAGGTTCTTCGCATTCATTAGACGAGTATTGCTCTAGTTCTTTCATCGTTTTCTTGCATTCACTTGATGAGTGTTTTTGCATTTCTTTTATTGTTTCTTCTCATGTACTTGATGATTGTTCTTAGTTTTTCTTCTTAGTTTATTTACTTCATGAATTTTGTATGTCCTATATCTAGCTCCTATCATGCAAAATATTTGATAGGCAATAAATTCAAATCTTTTAAAATTTTATTTTTTTATGTCAGAATCTAAAGCCCTAATATCCTGTACAAATTTCTTGGAGGTTTTATTTTCAGATCATCCATAGTTTCCCACTTTTCAATTTATCTATTTCTTGAAATTTTCCCTTAATTTGAATGACATAAAAATGTTCCCTTGTATTCAAATCATTTACTAAATCATTATGGCATTTACCATATAAAGCGAAATGAATTTACATAACTTATAGATAAATGTTTAAGTATGGATTCTAATAACATAAATATTATATCACGAATGCTATATTTTAAGAAAACTAACACACCTGCTTTTCATGTGCATGCCAGAACAGGAAAAAAGTGTAGTAGTTAGTATTTTAATATTTTTAGGACATATTAAGTCAGTCGAAAATGGCGACAGAGTATTCTAACAATTTATTTCAAATGTTTCATGCTGACTGCATTTCGGTATCTATAGAGTATAAGTTAATTTAACTATTTTTTTTTTTTACTTTTTCGGTTATATAATATAAATCAGAATTAACGGGCAAAGCTTAAAGGAACAGTAGAAAATATATCAATAATTATTTTTGTATGGAAATAAATGGGGAAAAAGAATCCTTTAAACAAAAACAAGTAATTGGTGTTAAAGTAAACACGATTTCTTTTAAAAAATTAGAGTGGTCTTGAAGTATTTCTGCATAGTTTATTTCAGAAAAAACGCACAAATTTATATTCATCAACAGCAATACATACTTGACAGCAATAATAGAGAATTAGCCTACAATTTCAAATATAGCAAGTTTTCCTCACGAACATATAACTTCATTGTAAATTTGAACAATAAGACCCTCTATGGAATCTCTTCAAGAATGTCGCTCATTGTCGATATTGCTTCCTAGATTGTGTGTGTGTGTGTGTGTGTGTGTGTGTGTGTGTGTGTGTGTGTGTGTGTGTGTGTGTGTGTGTGTGTGTGTGTGTGTGTGTGTGTGTGTGTGTGTGTGTGTGTGTGTGTGTGTGTGTGTGTGTGTGTGTGTGTGTGTGTGTGTGTGTGTGTGTGTGTGTGTGTGTGTGTGTGTGTGTGTGTGTGTGTGTGTGTGTGTGTGTGTGTGTGTGTGTGTGTGTGTGTGTGTGTGTGTGTGTGTGTGTGTGTGTGTGTGTGTGTGTGTGTGTGTGTGTGTGTGTGTGTGTGTGTGTGTGTGTGTGTGTGTGTGTGTGTGTGTGTGTGTGTGTGTGTGTGTGTGTGTGTGTGTGTGTGTGTGTGTGTGTGTGTGTGTGTGTGTGTGTGTGTGTGTGTGTTGATGAATGCAGCGTTTTGAATAATATTTATAAGCTTTACTGCAAAGAAGCCAATCACAATCTTTCTTTATTGATTCTTCTTTTTGTGCTTTAATGAATTCATTTGTAATGAAAATATGCGGTGGAAATCTATGTCTCCTTCATATCGCGAAGAACATCAAGCCACAGTTCTGTTCGTAGGGTCTCTAGGAGAACCATTTCGTTTGCTTATTTGCATTACCCTAATGGCTGCAAACTCAAGCTAATGATTACAGCAGATTTTAAATGTAACACGTATGTAAAAAAAAGAATTTAAATGCTTTTTCTTTATCAACGAATGCTTTTTCTCTATCTATTCTCTATCTCTAGAATAGAAGTTTTGCCTATGCATTTTAATTTATTCTGTATAATAACATATAGAATATCTCTTAATCGAGTATCAATAATTAAATTCCAAAACGTAAAAGAAAAAGAAAATTAAATACTTTCAAATATAAAAAAATTATGATTGAGTCAAAAAATGCACTGCTTAAAAAAAACCTAGAAGTCTGAATATTTATGCTGCCCAGTATTTCCTGTCAGGCATACTTAATAAAATATTCATGACAAACTAAAATTTTTAAAAAGTTAAACGCTTCTGTGATTTAAAATCTGTTATGAAGCTTTTAATTATATCATTTTAAATAAATCACCATTTATTACATCCATGAGGCGTCCATTTATCGGTTAATATTTCACAAAGTGGCAATTGAATCCTTTAAAATAGTAAATCCATGATTTAATCAGCTATAATTGCAGAATAGTAGAGCATTTTTTGTTTAAAATGTTAACATATCATGCTTTTCTTAACATTAATATTAACATATCGCATTGTAGAACTGGGAAACTATATAAAAGCTTAGATTTCGTAATTTTTTAAACTGTAAATTGTAAACTGGAGCATACGATATATAATAATTCCTTTTATAATTTAAATTTATAATTTTATAGTTTTTCCTATTTAGAAGTATATATTTAGTCGTGATGTTTGGAAATTATCTATTAGACCACTATTAAATTGGACATCCTATATAAAAACTATCTATTTCAAATATTTTAACTTTCTTTTCTAAATAATTGTCTAATAATTTGTTAGAATAGAGATATAATCTACGATTACAGCTAGAGTAATATACACAGAATATATGAAATAATTTTGAATTTTACACAAATCTGAAACACATTCTCTGAAGATCTATAGAACAAAAAAATGAAAATAGCCATAGAAAAGAATTACTTAGATAGTCTAATAATTTGTTAGAATAGAAATGTATTCTGCGATTACAGCTAGAGTAATATACTCGGAAGATATAAAATAAATCAGAATTTTACTCAAATAAGGAAGTATTCTATAAAGTTCTATAAAGAAAACAAAAATAAAAACAGCCATAGAAAAGAGTTTCTTAAATTACAGTCTAATAATTTGTTAGAATAGAGATATAATCTACGATTCCAGCTAGAGTAATATACACAAAAGATATAAAATAATTCTAAATTTTAGTCAAATCTGGAACGTATTCTCTGAAGTTCTATAATGCAAACAAAAATGAAAATAGCCATAGAAAAGACTTACTTTGGAATTCAAGGGCTTTTAACCTATACAAAGGAAACGCTGATCCAAATATGCCAAATAGAATAGAAAAGAATTTGATTCTCAGCTTGAAAAATTGAAGTAAGAATAAAGTGTGCTGATGCCAGAAGTTTTCAGAAAACTTGTATCTCTGCGCTAGAATCCAGCAACAATTTTTAAAATGTTTTCCAGAAACATGTATGCAAAGACAAGATAGAAGCCGAGGGAAAAATTCCATGCTATTTTCAGCTGCACTAGTTTGTTTTCAGTTATTTCACTTTCAGATTCGGTCTGCTTACTCTTTGGCTTATTTTATTGACAAAACATTGAATTTGAAGAAATTCCAATCAAACGAGTGCCAACTTCTTTGTTCCTCAATGGAATACAAATTTGAGTACCTTTTCCGTTAATATATAGTTATTGATGGAAAATAAAAGATTATAAGGTATCGAAATGTTCATTTGAATAATGCAATCAAATTTGAAAAGTGTGTATTTGTATCTTAAGTTTTAAGAAAACATGCAGATTTAGAAAAAAAAAAAAATATAGTCTGTGTATTTTCTTTAGCCGGTTCAAGGTCACATTTTCTACCGCGTTACTGGAATCAGACAACCAATAACGAGGTAGAAGATGTGACCTTGAACTGCCTACAGAAAATACAGGCTATAGATAGGTTGATTACTATAATTTTCTTTAAGGCAACTTTTTCCCCAAATTGCTTTATATATTTGGCATTTGCCCATTTGGTTCGTTTTTTAAGTATTAAGATTTCGACCATTACATCCAGTAAAGAAACATGTTCAAACATTAAAAATATTACATAACAAAATTACAATTTCGCAAAAAATCAACTTTTTAACGACTTTTTAAGTCGCTTACCTTGAATGTCTTCAAAAAAGCTAATTAAGTAAAAGAGCAAAAAATTTCCAAGATTAGATGGTCAAAGTACATTTAATTTATCAATTTCAAAAGCATTAAATGAAGTTTCATTTTATTTAAGTGTGCTAAAACAATATTTTTGAGGATAAAAACCTCAAACAATGAAACATACATACACTTACAGATCATTGTAAAGTATTATAGATTAGAAAGTTGCAAACGTGTTCATCATTATGGTTTTTTGCGTTAAGAAAATAACTTTTTCCTGTTTTATTTTAAATAAACAATAATATACAAATAATTCAAACAAAATAAATAGATTTGATGTTTCCACATTGCAAAAAAATTGCAACATTCTATCGAAGTGGTTCGATAGAGTACTGCTATTCGTTTGTATGGTATCTCTGCCCAAGTCTGGATTTCTCACTAGGTATTGTAGGCACAGCACCCGAGGCCTATAAAAGAGACATACAAATTGAAAAACAGAAATCGATAGGCGAAAAAAAAGATGGCCGGAGACACATTCAATTTACCTGAAACTTGAAAATAACGTCGCAGAATACACAAATAAAAATATCCTTACGTTTCCAAGAAATTCTATTTTTCAAAACTTTCTTCTGCTTTAGCAGTTTGCTGCAATGAATCGGCATTTTGCTTTAGGCTATATCAAGAAAGCGATTACTTCCCGGAATTAAATGTAATAGCCATCCACCTAATTTTGCAAACTTACTGTTTTAATGAAATGACAAAGAATAGCGATGAGATGATTTTCCGAGTTCATGGCATAGAGTTGGAGCGAAAATTAATTTGACATAAAGAGAAATGTAAGAATTTTGGAGACTAATTCTAGTCTCTGAATTTCACATTGAAACTTTTCAGACATTCTGATTTCAGCAAAAAACCACTCATATTAACTTTATTTATTGACTTGTAGGTCGTTTTCTTTTCTATAAAACTCTTGATTTTCTTATTTTATTATATAAATTATAAAATCTTAAAATCAATTTAATTCTTAAATTTCACACCATGTGGCGCCAATCGTATATAAACCAAAATTAAATTAATTGATCAATTAAAAGCTCGAATGTACTTGAAAAATGTAGGAATTGATACAAGGGAGTAAAATATTGACAAAATTCTCTATTAACAAATAGGAATTTATGTCGATTTGTGTTTAAAGAATCAAATTTTTGCCTTGACCTCCAGATTTTATGAATAGTTTCTACTTTTAAACAATGTTATAAAGACGTGGTTTACAACTATTTTCTTAATATTAGCAGAAATTCATGACAAATAATACAGATTTCGCTACAAAATTACAGAATTTCGTAGGAACTGTTAAATTAAAATTAAATATTAATTTGTAGTTAAATATTCAAACTATTGAAATACTGTATTTACATTTGAATCGTACATTAGTTCTGAATTTCAGAATCTTAGCACACCTGAATATGAATTAAAATTTACAAAATGCAGTCTTTGAAAATATAAAATTTACAAATGTGGAAAAAGTAAATAAAAAATGAGTAATAATCCATAATTAAAAATGAGTAATAATCCATAATTAAAAAACGAGTAATAATCCATAATTAAAAAATGAGTAATAATCCATAATTAAAAAATGAGTAATAATCCATAATTAAAAAAATGAGTAATAATCCATAATTAAAAAAATGAGTAATAATCCATAATTAAAAAATGAATATCTTCCTATTTCTTCCTCTTCTATGTCAATTAGAAGCCATGTTATAGCATACTATTGACATGTAAGTGATACTTATGTATAAGATTTTAAAAATTTTAAATGAATTTTCTGAATGAATTTTTTCATAATTCTATTGTAAGAGTATCGTCATATCTCAAAAAATAATCAAGATATCTTAATAAAATTTATAATTAGGGCTCTTTATGTTATGCAGAATGTAATGAACTATGGATTTACAATTGAATTCTCTATTAATAGATTTATGGTTATTTAATGTAAATATTGTCGAAAAAATTCCTAAATTTCATTGATAATTTCATACATTAGACATGATATTTTATTTTTAAATATAGCTATTAGATAATAGTTGGTTACACTCTAAGATATATTACACATGTAATGTTACAAAGAAAAAGGAAAAACTGTAACAATTTTTTTTTCTCTAGAACAATTCTAGTTTTCATAAATAAATGCTAAAATTTGCATCAGAATTTGTTTTTTCTTAAAAAGTTATATATATTTAACTAATTTCATTTTTATTCATCACTTTATTTATATAAATACAGCCTCATAGAAACATTAAAATATTTTTTTTAATTCCCTCCCAAACTAGTCCGATAAAAAGCCCAGATGGTCTTTCATTGGTATGGTGCACACGATTACAGAATGAAGGGATGGCTCCATTAAATGACATCAATTTGACGTAACCAGTTTCGACTTAAAGTAGCTCTTGAGTAACCTCGAAACAGGAATGTTAATTCAACAATCAAAATTAAATATGACGCCCTAATAAAATTATGAAGTGCTACAAGCATATTCATAATTCAAAGTTACGCAAGAATAAATGAGTACCCATTTCTTTAAGAAACAAATTCATTTATTAACCTGCGCAATTCATTTTTTCATTTTTTTTCTTCTCCTTTAAAAGCGAAGCTGATTCAACTCTTCACTTAAAACGAGTACCGTAATAATTGCAATTGCCATTCCCCTTGTAGCAATCCGAGCGTGAAGGAGCCAGCATCAAATTGCCAGCTTCTCGAGTCTTTTTCTTAATTGTTTGAACCCTTGTTATTCGGAATTTCGCGAGATTTTCCGAATTACAAAAGCAGCTGGTTCGGCCATTTCCAGACTTTTTCGAAAAGACTTGTCTTAAGTATCCTACTTAGCGCTTTTTAAAGAATCATAAATCGGATTTACGCTAATGAAAGATGCGGGGCATTTTTATGTTTGCATGCTATTTTCGCTGCGAGGTCTAATTTTTATACTAATATGAGTATAAAAAGGAATTTTGAAAGATGGGTTTTAATAGGCTACTTAACGTTATTTGTTATCGAGGCATGTTGAAATCGTAATAGTTAATCGAATTTTTTAATCTCCTCATTTTTTTGAAAAGAAAAAAAAAATATAATCGGAAATGAGTTTTTTTTTTTTAAAACAGAATTTCTGTTTATATTATTTTAAAGATTATTCTTAATGTCCTCTACTGCTGATCAGATTAGGTTCTACCTTTATTTAATGTAAATAATGAAATTTAGAATTATTTTTTATCAATAAGGGACAAATGTTTTATACGATATATATATAATGCGTGTGTATCTATGCATTTATATATGTGTGTCTGTATGTGTAATGATATTTTAAAATTTAATTTCAATCTAAATTGATTTCCAAATTTTTATTTTAAATTTGTCCAATTTTTAATTCTAAAATATACTCTTATTTCCTGATTTAATTCCCATTTTTATTTTTATTTAATTAAGTATACTCACGCTCAAGAAAATTGATAATTTCAGTATTTTCCAAGCTCCGAACGAAGGGATGAAACTCCGTGATTAAAACATTATTTTAAAGGTACCAAAGATTGATTCCCTTTCCTAAGTCGACACGTATTGACTCTATCAAAATCTCATAATACAATAACTGGAGGGAACAATTTGTCTCTTTTGCTTTTGTGTGGAAGTTAAGAAATTAAAATTCCGAAAGTTTCTTCTTCTCGGCCAAGCACGCAAAGCAACCCTCACCCCTACACACATTGTTAAGAATCTGTAACATTACTCGTTGTGTTGTAGATCTCATAGTAAGAGTTTTACCTATATTTCTGCATGATGTTGATTGGATACTAACGGCAAATCACCGACTCCGGCTTTGGAGACGAATTTGGCAAAAAATAAGGAAGTTCTCGAAAACACAGGAATTTTGGCAATATGGCAGTTGAGACTCGAGATGCGTATTTCCTTCACAAAAATTCTATACATTGCCACAGACTATGAAAATTCAAGAGAGTCAAAAGTGAATCAATCGAGTAAATTTTTTAATTCGAGTGTTGATCGTGGAAGCGAATTTTCTGTGAACGTTTTGTGTTATTGCGGTTATTAACAGAGCTGCTATTTCTGCTTTGACTACCAAAGTTGTATGGATAAAATTTCTATTTTTCGTCCTAAGAAAACCGTGGTTTAAAAATTTTTTTGGCATTTTATTGATACATTTCCGCGAGTTACAACAATTTAAAATATGGAGTTTACTTGAAATGCAAGCGAGTTAGATTATTTTGCTCTATAGAATATCTATTGATTTAGAATTTTAAAATTTAAAATAGTCCCTTTATTTGCTACGCAGCAGGAGAATGGCACACACACACACACACACACACACACACACACACACACACACACACACACACACACACACACACACACACACACACACAAACTGTCGATTCAGAATTTGCTAAGGGAGAAAATCTATTTTCTTTTTAAAAATTTATCTTTTATGATGCATTTACTATTTAACACTTAAAATACATATTCACAAAAATAATGAATACAAGCAACTGTGATTTTTCTTTTAAAAGAAATACAAAGAACATGTAGATTTGCAATGAAATGTTTATCATTTAATGTATCCCTTATCTTCAACCGCTTTCATGAGATTTCCATCATCCTATTCCATTAATTGGAAGCAGCATTCATCATAAGTACTTCAAGCCCGGAAGTTTCTTCCACTGCACTGTAATAGATTCGTCGACAACGGGGAATTCACAGATTCCGAGATCCTTTTCTTCAAAACTAATTATTCATCAATCTCGGCAGCAGCTCCCACTGAAAATAAATTGAGTATCTCAATTAATTTGTGAACACGAAGAGAAGGCCGGGGCAAAAAATAAAGGGATATAATCTCCGTTTTATCAGGATACCTTGTGTCTCTGATATTGTTATACACTCTAATAACTTAATTAATGACTGGGATCTTGCTGCTAATGACGTTTTGTACTTCATTAATTAGTTGGCTATTCACTTAATGGAGGTTTCGAGTCGATTAACGGAGATTTTTTCAAGGGCCAGACAAGGAGAAGGGATGAAAGGCGATATTTTGATTGGATTGGATTGTGCGATTTCTGGCGCTGATAGCTTCTGTGCAGCTCATTACGAAGCAAGTTGGTTAGTGTTATTATCATTTGTGGCGTCCTCTAATTGGCTGATAAGAGTATTTTATTATAGAAATGTCTTATCAAGTAGCTTTGTGGTAACTGCAATTTAGGGATTCCCTCATTGTCTCTTTTGATTGCAAATTTCTTTCGTCTTAACTCACTATAGGAGGGGTCGCAATGGCTTTTAAGTAAGCGTTACTGTCTAGAACTATAATGAAATTGTAATTTAAAAATTCTCTAATTATTTCTATTGACTGCAGTATTTAGCTTTCCTATTGTTTGTTTTATATTATTTAGCTTTGCAATCTAAAGATTCCCTCATTGTCACTTTTAATTTTAAGTTTCATCTGAAACTAACTGTAGTAGGAGCAATAGTGGCTTTTAAGTGTCACTCTCTAGAGCTAAAATGGAAATAATTGTAGTCTAAAAATTCGCTAATTGTACCCATTGATTGCAGTCTCTACATACCTTTGTAGTACCTGCAATCTACGGACCCCCTCATTGTCTGTTTCGATTATAAATTTCTTTCATCTGAAACCAGATGTAGCTGAGGCTACAGCGGTCTTTAAGTGTTATTGTATAGAAATCCAATGGAAATAATTGTAGTCCAAAAATTCCCTATTTATTTCTATTGACTGTAATCTCAAATTAGTTTTGTGGTAAGCTACAACTACAATGGAAATAATTATATAGAAATTTCCTAACTGTTTCCATTGACTGCAATCGCTAGTAAGGGCCAAATTGATCTAGAAGTCAGTATTAAATTCTAGAATTATGAAAGAAAAGAATTATTGTCTAGAATTTCAATTATTTCCTTTGACTAGAGCTCTAATAGGGACCAAATTGGCTTTGAAGTAGGCGTTATATATATATGTATCTCCGATAATATATGTCGTCGAGAAATTTCCTCACTGTCTGTTTTGACTGGAACTACAAGAGGAACTTCAGTGGTATGGAAGTGTGTGTTAAGGTCAAGACCTCTCAATGGCAATATTTGCCGCTTCTGAATTTCTTTATATTGATTTATAGCCAAAAAACTTTAGAAGCCAAGTAGCTGAATATTAATAAATTGAAAGTACTACATAAACTGATGATAAAAATTGTAATTTCGTACTAGTTTTCAAAATTTAAAAACATAAATGTTGCTCTCTTGATATATAATCCCATGTTTTTATTTTATTCTATACTGATATATTTATGATGTACACGGTTCTTAATTTATTTTTCTTTCTGATCCTATTTGCGAGTCTTTATGCCAGTCAAGGAATTCAACTATCTTCTTATAACTTGAATACCAGGCAACAGATTTTAATACAAAGATATTGTATCATTCTGCTCTGTAGATTAGTTGTCTTAATAAAACACGACGTTATAGCTATGTAAAAGATTTACTCATACTGTTTTGTAAGACCATGACTACGATATATCGAAATGGAAGTTCGATTTCTTTAAATTTTTTAAATCATCCCATTTGCTTTATCATCCATTTTTAAATCATTCTCAAATAGACAAATTTCTTAATTTTTTTTTCTTATTTTTGGGATTTTATTTTGTTTGAAACAAAATTGCCTTATACTATCTGCTTTCTAACACCTTGTAACACAAATTCTTATATGATTAAGAAAAAAAATAGGCCCATATTATTTAATGATGAAAAAAAAACATAAATTTAATTAAACACATTTATTTTCTAAAATAATTTTTCAAATCATACAAGATATATTAATGGGTATTAAAATAAAATAGAATTAACAAGATAGAAGACAATGCTTCGAATAGTATATATAATTATAATTTTAATATATATGTATTATAAACCCGAATCAATTTTTTCGCTATCTCATTACTGCGGCATTCATTATAACGGTTTTACAATTCTGTTGAAATAGTTTCAATAATTCACCAATTTATTAAGACATTTTCAATACTTTCTCAATTTCGTAATATTAATGTAAATAATTTATTACAATCATTTCATAATTTTATTATAATGTTTTCAATATAATTTCACAGTTTAATTATTTCACTCGTAATATGAAATCTTTGTTTTTCAATGTTTCAAAATCAGATCATGAGATCTCGCTTATTTATATATTTACCATTGACTAAATAAATAGCAGAAATCCAGAAAATATCTTACCAAAGATTTTGTAAGATCTATTATAATGTTTATATATACTTTCAAAATCCCAAAAAATGCACTCGCTAGCGGCTTTTTACCATCTTAAAATCCTTTTATATGATCCCATATGTGGTCGAGTTCCGTTGTTTAGAAAGACATGTCGGTAAAAAAAGTATTTTTTTAAGTTTTTTTTGAGTTGCTTCTTTTGCCTGTGATATTTGAGCCATATTCTGCTCGAAATTTGCCATAACACTAGCTGCAAAGATTCAATAACAAATCACTGTTGTATGAAAAAAATCGAAATTCGAATAACCTCTATCTGTGTATCTTATGCATAAAACAACAGGCACAGAAATGTTTTATGCATAGAGACAATGACACTGTTTTTCTCTCTCCGTTTTATGCATTTATTTAATATCATGGTGATGTTTTCCCCCCAACATAATGATTAATTTTACCACATGCATTTATTTTCTCGTATACGAAGTATAAAACTAGAAAATAATACAATCGTCAAAAAATTATAACTTGGCTATTTTCACGAATCTCCATATTTCAGACCTCTAGATGGATGCAATTTGTTAAGTGGTCTTTATATCTGCGCTGAAGATTTTTAAATCATATTACTAAGTCACTTCACAGAAAGTCTGTTTGGTTATCAGAAGTGAACATGATAATTACAAAATATAGAGCTGGCTAGATGAAATTTGGTACAAAGATTTATCCTTTAAATTATGGATGCGTATTAAGTTTTGAATACTATCCATTAAGTGGTTGCCTGTTTGTCGTTCTGTATTTGCACATACATGAAAACACGATAATTGAAAAGTATAATAATTACGAAAATGAAATTTAGTACACATTTTTATTGTCTAGATTACAGATATTAAGTTTTCAACCAATTCTTCAAGTGATTGCAGTGTATTAATATATGACCTCACACGAATGTAATAAATATTACTCAAAAGTGCATCGATTTAAGTAAATTAAATTCGGCTCACAATTTGTAGTATCTTAAAATTTAGCTTTGTATATCCAAAAAGCTAAATTTAAAATATTGTCAAACATTTGCATTTAAAACTTGCAAACATGCTTTATATGATAACTCAAAAGTGCAGAGAATTAAGTAAATAAAATTTGGAATGTCGAAAAAAAAGTCTTAAAAAATTAAAGTAAAATTTAAGTCCATTTTTATTTTATTTTTAAAATTTAATTTTCATCATAACGACAATAAAATTTTAAAAAAATTTGTATTTGTTATCATCCCAAGGTACTTATCCCTTAATACAGTATCTAAAACACTAAGAAGAATTTGGGAAAATCATACTTAAAATTATTTCGAAAAATTTATTAAAATTAGACAAAAATTGTACGAAAAAAAAACGGATAGCAACGAAAAAAAGTTTTAAAAATCTTGATGCAAAATTTGTGCAATAAAATGCTTCGAAGTTATTTCGAAAATATTTAAAATTTAAACGAATTTGTAACTAAAAATCTAATTGAAATTTTCGAAATTTCTTTCCCGTTTATTATTCAAGAAATAAAAAAAAATTGTCTGCTGTATAGAGCGTTATCAACATTTTTTTACAATAAGCAGGTATGTAATTATCACTTTAATATGTTTCTGTAATTAATCTGAAGTACAATGGTTTGATTTACCTGAAATTATACTATTAAAAAATCATTCTAGCCTTCTTCAATGACTAGTTGGTTCATTGGAATATTGGTAATATTTTATATCAGTTAATCTATGATAATTTCATATTTATAATTCGGCCAACAATCCGTTTACAGTCATCAAATTTTCAGTCACTGAAGTCTTTTTATGTTGATATTCTTATATATGTTCTGTATATTTTGTACATGAACCCTTTATAATGGAAATCAGTTCCATGGTGTCATAATGTTATTAAAAACACAATCATAAAGTTCATCCATCTTCTAAATTTCATGATATTTATTACGAAAGATTTTTGTAGTTTTAATTTTATTTCTGTCGCGTAAACTACACAGATATTAAACAGAATCCTTCTTCTTTAGCTTTTAGCAAATGGAAGCGAATTACGCTATTTGATGAAACAAAGAAAAGGGTTTGGATTTCAGAATAAAATAATATTTTTAAAAAACTGTCGAAATGCAGAAAAAATTTGCTTGTTAATTAAATTCTTATAATTTAAAAGACATTTTTTTAAAAAACGAAACTGTGTAAAAATTATTTATGTGCAGTATTATTTGTACCCAAAATATCCAAGTTCAACTTAATTTTTAATTAAAATTTCATAAATATCGTTCTGAGATACTAATTCCACCTACCAAAATGTCTGTTATGTGTCAAATTTTACAGCTTTCGACCCGATCTTCCAATTTTAGTTTAAATCATTCTAAAAGATGAAAATAAATTCAAGAACTAGTTGCTTATTTCTTTGTCTAGGATAAACAATTATCTTATGAGTAACATCTAGAATATGTGATGAGATATGCAAGTAGACATTTGATCAAGATGGACACAAAGATATTGGTTATCTCTGACAACAGTATAGCTAATCATCATTTCCTTGTATGCTTAGGTCAAAACGTAAACATGCAGGAACGTTTTCTTACCCGTTAGCGATGGTGACCTTGGAAAATACTATCTTTTCCTTTTGCCCTTTTTGATTTATATCTTAAAAACGGGTACGATTCCCTCAAAATGTCAACAAATTCTTTTTAGTACTAACCAGAAAGTCAATGAATCTTTATACTGTATTAAACAAAAAGTCAACAAATTCTTTAAACTATATTGGCAAAAAAGTCAGCGTATTCTCTAAAAAGGCAACGAATATTTATACTTTTGTGACCAGATATTTCAGCCTTAATTCAGGAAGCTCTAGGTGTTGAAAAGGAAGATTGAATATCAAATCAAGGCAGTCGAGATAGGACTCTTCACATTGTATTAAGAAATCCCGTGATTCAATCAATATTAAATGACAAATTGCAATCTGGTGTCAAGGATATACGTAAACGCAAAAGGATAACGTTAAGTTATATTAAAATCGCAATTTGGGGAACGCAAAAACTTTTTTAGTACGGATTTTGTAAGTTTGTACCGGTATTAAATGACCTAAAATGGAGGGAGGATGGATAATGGTAATTTTATTACCCTTCATTCTTTCGAATGTCATAATATTTCGAAAGTATTATACAATATTTCATTGCCTACAGAAATTATTCAAATATAAATCCGATCATAATAATAAAATTTGGCTTTTTCATTAATATTCATACCTAGAAAGGGGTGGTAGTTGACTAAAAATATCTAGAGCTCCGAGACAGAGGGTAGCGGATATTGTAAAAATATGTTGATTTTGTGGATGATTCACATGTCATGCTTACTCTAAGGACTGGCAAGGCTCTCAGTCTCTTCCAAATAAGTTGGCATATTTTTGATCATTTATAATAGGGATGTTAGGGATTTAACCAATTTAACAGCGCAATTAAAAAAGTTATAAGATATGAAAGCGAGAAGATTCCCTGAAAAGTATGTTGTATTCTTTCAAGCAATATAGATATGTAAAAGTAAATATTTTTATTGCTTGTTTCAATTACAATCTACTATTATTTGCTGACCAATTCGGATTACTCTTTCTTCTTGGATCTGTTCTATTAGGCATATAATTACCCATAAGTGCTAATAATTACTTGTTCTATTGTACCATGATATACCTGTTAACAGCTGTTTATGCCGGCATCCTGGCATAGGGATAGCGCGTCTTCCTCGTGATCTGGACGACCTGGGTTCGAGTCCCGATTTGGGCATGGTTGTTCTTCCGTTGTTCTATCTGTGAGATGTGTGAATATGCCCTCCTGTAAAAAGGGGTTGGGCAAGCGAATGAATGATGTGCGAGTAGCAAAGTCGTACTCTTGGCCCTAGTTGGAGCTACTATAAAAACAAGAGACGCCCCCCCCCCCACCGGCTTAAAATTGCTGTCTTCGTAACAGCGGGCTTGTCCATGACAAGTGCCATAAGAAACAACAACAGCTGTTTATTAATGGGAAGTCAAAAAAGCTTAATCTGCAGTTGATGTAACGGGATCAAAAATCTTCTTTCATAGCTTTGATAGAAGTAAAAGTATTTTTCTGTTTAACTGTTAAGATATTGTTTTAAAAACAGATCAAGAAACACATCAGTGGACTGGTGGTAAGGTCTCAGTTTGAGGTACCTGAGAGTTTCGAGATTGATACCCGATTCCACTGAAGAATCAACATGTGATTGCACGTCCTAGCGCTCACCGAATCTATCACGCCGAACGCATTTCTGCTCGTGCCGGTGCTTGGGGAATGGGAATCAGGTGTCGTCCCTGTCATCTGATTATAGTCAAAAATTACGAGATTTCTCTCAAAATAATTCCAGCCTTGCTTCAAAAACTGAACCATAATTCAACAAAACTAAAAAAAAATAGATATGGGAGTTCATTTAACAATGTTTAGATTCAAACTCTTAAAACTATAAAACATAAAAGTTGCACAAAAATATATCGGAAATTTCAATTTCTTTATGAATGATTATTAAAATACTTAAGAAGATAGAAAAAGAAGTATTTTAATGATTTCACAATTATACAAAGAGTATTTCTTTCAAAGGAAATTGTATTTTATTTATCTTGGAGAAGTTAATTATTTTTAATTGTTTTCTAAATGATTGAATAAAAAATCTCAACATTTTAGCTTATGCATTTAATCATATTCATGGCTGGCCTAAGGTAATTAAATTGTAAAATAAAAGTTTTATTCTAATTTCTTTTCGTTTTCTCTGCAATTTTGAAGAGGTGAATATTATGATTTTTTTTTCTTTCTTTGATAAAAGAAAAAAAAAAAAAAATTCAAGCGAAATTTTATTTGCGTTGAAAGGACACTTATCTTCGAAACATTGAAGATGTTACTTTTTAATTTGAGTACAATTTTCAAAATAAGTTGTTAATGGAAATACAAACGTAGCAGTTTTTCCTCAAAGAATATTTCTAATTAATCGATGCGAAAAATAATCCATTTTTGTGTTCTGCTGATTATACAATAAATCTTATTTTTGGGAGCAAGAAACGTATATTGGTTTTTGGATAAAAACTTTTATATTATGAGATCCGGACATCTTTCATTTTATTTCCTAAAAAGGAAATAACTTTTTATTTTGTTAAGAATGTTTCTTTTTGTTTATGGAAACAATTCAAACTTTTTTTCGGAAAAATAAAAGAAACATAATTATTTTTCAATTGCTTGATAAAATTAAATGAACAATTGTTTTGAGGAAGATTAAATTTGTTTCTTGAATTCTTAAACATGGGCATCAGTTATTCACGAAAAAAAAAATGCTATTTGTTATGCCTTTTACAGTAATAACCTTTGTGTAGTTGTAAAAATGATTTAAAAACAATTCAGCAACTAAATTTAGATTTAATAAAATAATCAATTTATTTTAAGGAACGGAAAAAAAAAGTTTATTCTGAGAACTAAATACAAAAGAATAATTTTTAAATATTTTAAGATAGTTCCGAGAATTATTTAATCAATCATTATACCTTTAAGAGGAATTAATTCTCAATTTAAAGAGAAAAAGATTTTAGAGACTTTAATCAAATGAAGTGAAATAAATAAAAAGATGTTATTGTTCTTTATTTTCGTAATTTAATTTTTGTAAAAATGTTCAAATTTAAAGATGTAACATTAATTTAAAAGAAGTTCCTTTCAAGGATTATTTAATCAGTAAAAAAAGAATGTAAATGTTTAAATCTGGATTATGATTTTCAAAGTAATTATGATGAAATTAATATTACTATTAGGATGGCATTCTTTTTCAATGTTACTAAAAGGATTACGGGAGAAAGAAAATAAATCTCAATATTTATATCTGGATTTTAATTTTTTTTCGCAAGGAAAATTGTGTCATGATGAAACAAAACTGAGTAATCCTAATTATTAATAGCATGATTTTTGACATGCAAATTCTTAAAGTTTGGATAATGTCTATAAATTATAGCAGGCAAATAATAGATTTATGTAATACCACATCCATGTTGTAAAAATCGGTCAAAATGTTCTAGAGAGCAGTTCTTTCTACAAAATTTGATAAGTTATTTGTTGTAGGTCGTCACTAAGAATGAATTTTTCAAAATTCTAATTAGAAGTTTAATTAAAAATTAACTGAAGTTTTATTAAAGGTACCTCAATAATATTGGAATATATTATTATTAAATCATTTTAATATGAAAATATGTTAGTTATATCCTGTCGCAACAATCTTATTTTGATACAACTTTTCTTTAATTAACGTCAAAAAGTCTATGAAATATATCTTAAAAAGCAAGACAGTTTATTATTTTAATTGTTGCATTTAAAATAAACATAGTGCGATAATTTTAAATATATTTTTGTGAGTGTTAGTTAGAATTTTTATAGTTAAAAATAAATTTTAAAAACAATATAAAGCAAATGAATAAAGTTAAAAAAATTTCAAGCTTCGATATATTCGTCTTGATTTTCGAATCTCATTAAATCTTTGTTTCGTAATTTAGTTATATTAACGTCCCTTTTTAAAGCAACACAAGGGGAGTCTGACATCGTGATTTTGAATCGTGGTCAGATGACGAGGACGACACCCCCTCTCCAAACTTTTACACTACATCAGTGGGAATTAAATCTTGGTTTTTTAATATCATTAATATTGATTTTATCTATATTATGTTTTAAAATATTTTACCACATTTCAAATGTCATTTTTATTTTAATTTATCGTCCGTAAAATATTTTTTAAAGTTGCTATAATTTCACATTGCGTGCTTCTGAAAACGAAATTGTTCTTAACCCTTCAGCTGCGTATCCCAACATTTCCGAGGGGTTGGCATTTAGTCCATTCTGCGTTTCTAGCAGTTTAGAATGTTAATTTTTACAATTACATATTTTTATTATATGTTATCGTGTAACATATATAGACTTCAGTTCACTTCACTTTCTTTGAAAAATATTTGAACTTCTTTGCGTCTAAATAGTGCTTGTAAAGAATTGCGCAGCCAGAGGATTAATATATAAACATTTATTCTTAATGTATAAAAATATTTACATTTTAATGAATAATTAAAAAGTATTCTTAATGAAAGAAAACTCAATAAAGTAATGAAATTTGCATAAGTTTGATTAAAAAATTTGCGACGTTTTTTTCTAGCTATTCCATGATTAAGTTTAATGTTTAAAATCCTAAATTTGGCAACATGAGATAATATTGTGAGATACGACAGTCTATATGTCTTGACTCAATTTTACTCAATATTTTCGAACGATTAGCTGCAATTCAAGCATTTAAATTAGATTTATGTTTATAGAGCCGATTAACATTTTCTTTCGACAATTGATTTAGGTTCTTTGTGACTGTTGCTTTTATTTGAATCACTGAAAATAAAATAGTACAAACTTATTTAAATACAAGATTGATGATGGTATATAAATAGATAGAATTAATGTTAACTGAATAATGTAAAAAATGCTAGAATAATGATCAAATGAAAATATTTTCTACTCATTGCGCTCCATAATTGGATTTGCTTCCATTTTTTTTTTTTTATTTTAATCTTCATATTGTTACAAGTCTGTAATTTTGCTACCCGGCATGAATAGTGTCATCGTGGAAAAACCGTCGTAAGATCTATCCTGCGCGTGCTGAGCGGGTGCCGCGTCAATGACCTGAGAGCTTGTCGACCATTTGGCGACTAAATGGATCATACTGGAAAGATCGAGAAGTTTCACGATTCATCCAGTAGGAACCAAGATACACTCAGATACGCCCTGATTGGTCTGGAAGATTCTAGCCCCGCCTCCCGGAACTATAAATGACAGGCACTCGGAAGCTGCGAAGAAGTTGTGTGTATCGTCAGAAGTCGTGTGTGAGTGTCGGAGTCGCCGACAAATAAAAGATTTGAGAGGATTAGACAGCAAGCAAGCTGCTGAACTATAGCGATTAAATGCGTTACGTTATTATGATTGATCGACGGTATTTTGTTGTAGAAAAATTTGTGTAACAATATATTTCGAAAGAAAAAATAGTTTACATCAAAAAATGTTCCTAATTTGATATTCTCTTTAAATCCAGTAAAACATTGCACAGAAAAATAATGTAAAAAGTATATTTGAAATAAGAAATTTATTTTGAAAATTTTTTGTCCGATAAAAAAGTTAAAACTGATACTTCTGGAATCAAATATTTAAATATATTCAAGTTATTTATCTTCAATTAATCCGTATGGATTCAAAGAATTAATTTCTATACAAAGCAAATAAAATATAATTTTATTTTATTGTAAATTTTGTTACTGAATTGTGGAATTTGTTTTATTGTTATTTTGAAAATTTTTTGTGCGATAAAAAAAGTTAAAACTAAGATACTCATGGAATTAAATATTAAAAATGTATTCAAAAAATGAAAGAATTTTTTTTATTAGATATTCAAAGCTTATTCGGTGGCTTTATAGAGAACAATAATTATGGAATTGTATATATATCTTTGCAAATTTTTAATTGCATTTTTAATGCATTTAAATGAGGAAAATCAAGTTATTTATCTTCAGTTCCGCATGTATTCAAAGAATTAATTTCTATACAAAGCAAATAAAAAATATCATTTTCTTTTATTGTGAATTTGAGAAATACTGATTTTGAACTGGTGGAATGGAAAATAATTCTTCTCTTTCATGTCTTGGTTTTTTTGAGCAACTTTTCAAGTATTAATATAGTTAATAAAGTTTTTTTTATAAAATATTCAGTTACATGTGATAAAATAACAGCAAAATAAATAAAATAATATCTATACAATTAAAACTGTAAAATCACTAAAATAATTAAATAGAAATAATAAAATACTGTTAAATAGTCCAAAAAATGACAAATCATATTGAGCAAAAATTAAATAAACCATAAAATACTTTCAAATAGTTGTAATAAAATATTTTTTCAAATCTGTACTTGATTTCATGTTTAGCTAGAAAACTATGCTGTAAATCAGTCTCAAACTCAAACGGTTATATCTATCAACAGCACAACACTACAGTAGACTATAACAATATATCATTTCATTTATATCTACTGAAAGCTATCAAATGCAGAGCGTTTATTTTCCTTTCAGAGGGAATAATATAGTTTACTTCAGTTTTTCTGAAAACTGATGCACCATTTTTCTGTGATTTTAAATTCCTCCTTCCTTTATTTACAAATTTGAAACCTCATAATTGTTTTTTTTAAGTTATCGAAGATAAAGAATAAAGTGATAATTGCTTATTCTAATACATGAGTATTACAATTTAAATCAGAACGAGAGGCAAAGGTATCCCCTTAGTTTTCTCTCCTACTCTTTGATAATGAGGTCATTCATCATCTCCCTTGTAACAGTATTGACTTGGTAAAAGCATAAACGGCACAAATGCTCAATTTTTATTTTTAAAATTTTGCGTATGCAATTTTTGTACGTCATAATTTGAGAGTCATGAAGTGAAAAAGAAGAATCTGTTTTAGACACCTTATTTTTCACCGATTGATACCAAAATATGACACGGAACTAAAATTTCAGTAACAAAATGACATAAGAAATTTCATTTGTATAAACTGTTGCGGGCTTTACATACGTGTTGATGACATAAGATAAAGAATAAAATGACAGACAAACAGGTGGACGTTTACTTGATGGATCTGATTCAAATTTTATAAAGAAATCTATACATCAGATGCTGAAATTTGGCATTAAATTTCATTTATCTGAATCGGTGCGTTATTTTAATAATCATGTTTACATGTGTATGTCACTGTATCGACACAAAGATGGTCAACCCCTTGATAGATTTAGATCAAAATTTGATACAAAGCTATTCACTAGAATCTTTAACTCTGTATCAAATTTCATTTATCTAAGTCATTGCATTTTTAAGTTACAGCATTGGCAATACCTAATGCCATATTTAGACAGACAGACGATAAATCTTCTAGCAGATTTGGTTCAAATTTATACAAAAATACAGTTTAGATGTTAAATCTGTATCAAGTTTCATCCCTTTAGCTCTTTCTCATTTGATTTTATATTGTTCCCCTTTTCTCGAACAGATAGGCAGACTTCTTGTGTATGGATTTTCTTCAAAATTTAGGTGCAAAAATCTACACATTTAGTGTACAGATCACATTCTAAATTTCAAACGTCTAGTTCAAAACGTTTTTTAATTATCGTGATCGCAGGCATAGACAGTAGAAGGTAAAGAATAACTACGACGACGTGATGATTATTTCGGCGGAGCACCTGGACTCGATGGTCCTTCATCTCCGAGACCTTATAATTAACTTATTTTTACTTAGTTTAAAAAAGGGAATTTGATTTGAACCTAAATCTTTTTATACCTGTCTGTTGTTGTATCTCCAAGAGAATTAATGTTAAGAGGTGGGGGGGGGGGAGGGAGAATAAGAGGGGGAATAAAGGGAGAATAAAAGGGAGTTAGTATAAATAATGACCGATAATTATCAACTAACCAGTGTGATAAATTTATATTTACCATTTATTATTAATAATAATAGATTTATCATATTAATGCTAATATAAAATTATGGATAAAGTCTAATAACTCGATTTCCTTTCGTTTTATTTTATGACACTTTCCCTTTTTATTTGTCAATTCACGAATTACAAAAATACAAACAGAGCCTAAAAAGGCTCAAAAATATTTTTCCAAGTCTGAAAAGGAGGCACAAAAATAACAACTAAAATAGCTGGTATTTCCTTTAGAAATGACAAATTACAACTTTCTGAGCTTTCAACTGAAACATTTTTGCATCCACTGTTCTTAGTGAAAGACAGACCAGTTAGTGCTTTTTTTTCGTAACCAAATGACTTGATCTAGAGAGCGCAAGTTGTTCTCTATTTTGATTCGAAAGCTTAAGAACGCAGATCAAGTGCTTAAGAGCTCTTTTGGCAAAACAAACATTTTTTTTATTTTTTTTTATCGGTAGTTGTAAATGGCTTTTGTTGGAGAGTTTTTTTTATTTGAGTAAAAGAATTTTGTGAATTTTGTATGATTGTGACAAAATTATTTTATTTGCATGTGAAAATAGAAAAAGTAATTTTTCAAACAACCTTTGAATGAAAATTTGAAATACGAATGGAAGGAATTAGATTCACTTTGTTGCAGTTATATGGTAAACGGAAACCCAGGAAAGGCTAGTTGTGGTTAGGAAAACGTATTTTTTTCCTCCTTCGAAAAATGTACCAAAATATTAACGAACGATATAAAGCATTAATTGGCGACAACTAAAAATTATATTGTTAATTTTAATTAATGAAAGAAATGATATTGTTATTTTTGATTGACGCAAGAAATTAAATTATTTTTGATTAAGCAAACTTAAATGATTTTTTTGAAAATCATAGTAATTTTCTTACTACACTAGAATTCCAATAAACTTTTCATATAAAAGTAAAACATAAAGAGAATTTTTTGAAAATTTTCGAGATTCTAACATACGTTCTCTTTAGGTTTGAGAATCAGAATTTATAATGTCCTATGTTCAGAAGCCGGATTATCAAACAAGCGAAGGAGGTAGCTGCCTAAAGCCGCCGCAACTTTATTAATATCCGAGAAATTTATAGTATATTCAGTGTAATATTATGAGTTTTTATTTGACTTACAAAAATAAAAACTCCAACTTATTCAAAACTGGAGGGTTTCCGGTTCGAGATCCATCGAAGAATCGTCGTGTAAGCTGATCCGGTGCACGTTAAATCCGTCGGTGCCAAACGTCCTCCCGTTGGTGTGTTCGGAAGTTTGGAGATGGGAGGGTTCTAGCTC